>NW_024425563.1:10936044-11297485 GCF_017311325.1 Ursus maritimus | reverse complement strand
GGGGGGGGGGGGGCGGAGCCTGGCCGGCCGCCCCCAGATCTCAGAGGCCCGGCTTTGTGTTGGTTTCTGCGACAGGATGCAGCCCCAAATCCTGGATGGAGCACTGGAACGGCTCCGGGAGTGCGCCAGGGCGATTTGTTAAAAAAAACAAATCCTTAAGACTATTTACCAACAAGGGAGGGGTTGATAGATAAAGATTTGTATATAAAATGATACATAACTATTTACAAGGATATTTATATATTTATGTGCCAGGGGTTAGGCTGTGTCTATATTCACATTTTTAATGAACATTTAACATGATATAAAAATAGCTTGCATTTTTTGTAGGAAAAGCTTTTAAAATATTTATATATGCTTATATAAACACAGAAATTATATGGCAAACATAAATCAAACTATTAGAATCAGTTACTTCAGACAGTTAAGAGTAGATTACTTTTAAGTATGTTTTCTTCATATACCTCATTAACATTTCAGTAGAAATATATATTATTTTGTGATAAAAATTTATAAATTTAATGAACTAGAATAGATAAAATATCCTTGCTCAAATAGCTGGTAGTGACACATCTGTAAATATGATTTCTCTCTGTATGGGGGATTCTTGAACTTTGTCCCTAGTCCTGTCTCATGTTAGTCAAGTAAGAGCAGGATATTAACAGTTGACTTTTGAGCCATAACCTGACTATATTGTCCCACCTAGAACCCATGTCTACTCATTTAGCTTGGTGAGCTCAACTTTAGAAGCTGGGGGAAAACCACTTGTACCTTTTATGGCTGCTTCCAAAGGCCTGAAAGCTTTGTGTGGCCTCTGTACATTCTGCTGTTTCCTCACTCCTCACCCATCACTGCACTGGCCCCTATTCTCTGGGTGCCTAAGGAGAAGGAGAAGGTGTCCCTGACCAAACTATTCTCAAGAAGTGACCATTAAAAAGCTTTCTCCCCTACCACAAAACAGTGTCCAGGCTGGACCTTCCACAGGAATGTGGATTCAGTGGTAAGCGGATAGATTACTACATCCTGTATCATTTCGGGGTTTCATTACAACTCCCCAAACTGGAGTAAACATAAGTCAAGAACTGTGTTTTATTCTTCTTTAGATTCTCCACTTCATGTGGCCACAAACAGGTGCTTAGTAATGTCCATTTGATGGATGGCTGGACAAGATACGTGACTGTGGGGTGAAGAAGGTAATCTTGGCATACTCCTCCACAAGACAAAGACCTGCTTAACAGTGAAAACCAATCAAATCACAGCTTTCCTATGTTGTGAGTTTTCTCCTCTTCTTCATATTCTTTTCTTTTCATCTTCTCCCATGAGCCTTTTGTTTTCTTCCTTATATCTGTGAAAATTTCAGCTATTTGTAGCCTCTCTCTCTGTTTCAGACTTCACATCACTAGCTCAGTTTTAAATCCTATATCCTTCTAGAGTTTCTGTTTTTCTTTCCAGTTTCTACCTTGGGACTGCCATGAAATTCTGAACATAATGAAATAACTTTTGAAATATTACATTCTGTAAATACTCAGCTAAATTGGAATGAACAATTTATTAAAAATCCGTACTATAAAATATTATGCAGTTCTTAAAAAGGATAAGATTAAGTCATACCTTGAGGAATGCTCTCAATATATATTTTCAGCAAAAAAATTGTAATGCTCCTAATGTGTGTTTGTTTATCTAAGCAGGAAAAATAAGGACATATTTGGCTATCTTAGGAAGTGGAGCAGGTTGACCAATAATTTTTTCTTTAGACATTCTGTATTTTTAAAATGTTGCAAACATAATTTTGGGGAAAAAAAAGGACTATTTAGTAATACCACTCTTAGGTATACACCCAAGAGAAATATATATATGTGTCACCAAAAGACATGTGCTAGAATGTTCAAGGCAGCACCATCCATAATAATCTAAAACTAGATGCTACCCAATACTACCCTCCCTTCTTTCTTACCCCTACTGCTGCCCTGGCACTATCTTCTATTACAGGTGTCTTAAAAATGTTATTTTCAGATAAATTTGAGAATTTATTTTCAAAGAATCTTTAAGGAAATTCTAAAGAATATCTCAAGAAGGAATAAAATAATCTTAGATAAATTATCTGAAATGTAAGACAAAATGGTAAGAGACTTCTAAATCTGGCATTGAGAGAATATTGTATTTGGAACAACCCTTCCATTGAAAATTCACATCAATAAAAGTTGGACAAAATATAGAAAACAATGGAAGACTTTGAAGAGCAAACAACACCAGGAGAACTTGAGAAGCTATAATCCCAAGGGAAGAAACACACAGGACATGAGTTCTACATCCACTGGGGATTTTCTGTTTAGGGCATTTTCCAGTTTACAATGCAGAAAAAGTGAGGCCAAGCAGAAAGTGTCAGTCTTACTGATTCAAGATTCTCAAACCAACTGAACTCAGAGGACAAAATTTCAGACAAGAAGGTATCTCTGAGAAGTGAATATAAAAAAAAAAAAAATCTATGTACAAATTCCCCTTAATTTGTCACTGGCTGACTCTTAAGCTGCACACACAGAGAAGAACCACCACCTCCAAAAAAATCCACCAAAACTTGCTGAAAATAGCAGCTAAAATGTTAAACAGGTGACAGTTATTTCAGTAGCTGTACTGTTCTAGGAATAAAGTGGAGGTCAAGTCCCACAAAAACAATACACTCTTATCACCACATTCTGCTTTCAGTTGAGACGTGAGAGAATCCATGGCATATCAAAAGAATGACACCTTTCGAGTAAGGATTATGGTCTTGGGTAAGGAAAAAATTGAAATGCACCAGTTTTAAGAAAGATTAAAACTAACCTTTGATAGCATGAAAGTAATCTTCTGGTACTTTATCCATTTCTCACCCCCCAAAAAATCCTCTTTGAAAAACAGTAACATCAACCATACTTTATAATTTTTCATTCATGATGTCCTTCACCCAATCAAAAATTTAGGGGGAGGCTAAAAAATCAGATTACATTGCCAAGAACTCAGAAGAAACAACAAATAATAGAAACAGACTCACAGGTGGTTTGGACATTTGCATTCTTAGGGACTTACTTTAAGATAACTGAGTCAATATGTTAAAAAATTATAGAAGCAAGGCTGGAGAATTTCAATATAGAATTAAAACTCAGAAAACTCACATATAGAAAACCCTGAAGACTCCACCAAAAAACTGTTAGAACTAATAAGCATATTAAGTATATTCAGTATGGTTGCAGGATACATAATCAATATACAAAAATTAGTTGTGTTTTTATAAACTAATTATGAAGTATCTGAAAAGGAAATTAAGGAAACAATCCCATTTTCAATAGCATTAAAAACAATAAAATACTTAGGAACCAATTTAACCAAGGACCTAAAAGATCTATACACTGACATCTATAAAACATTGAAGAAAGAAATTGAAGACACAAATAAATGAAAAGATATTCCATATTCATAGATTGGAAGAATTAATAATGTTAAAATGTCCTTACCAAAATTACCTACAGATTTAATACAATCCCTATCAAAATTCCAATGGCATTTTTTACAAAACTAGAAAAAAAAAAAAAAAAACCAATCCTAAAATTCATACGAACCACAAAAGAACTCAAATTGCCAAGGCAGTCTTCAGCTAGAAGAATAAAATTTGAGGCATTACAAATGCCTGATTTCAAACTATACTGTAAAGCTACAGTAATCAAAATACTATGGTACCTGCATAAAAACAAACATATAGGCCAGTGGGAAAAAATAAAGAGCCCAGAAACAAACCCACACATTTACATTCAACCTACTGTCAACAAAAGTACAAAGAACACACAACAGGAAAAGGATAGACTCTTCAATAAATGGTGTTGGAATAACTGGATATCTACATGCAGAAAAATGAAATTGGACTCTTATCCCATACTATATATGAAAATCAACTCAAAATGTATTAAAGACTTAAATGTTAAGACCTGAAATTGTAAAGCTACTAGAAGAAAACATAGGCTTCTTGATATTGGTCTGAGCAATAAATTTTCGAATATGACCTCAAAAACACAGGCAACAAGACCAAAGTAAACAAGTGGGACTACTTCAAACTAAAAAGCATCTGCACAGCAAAAGAAACAATCAACAGAGTTAAGAGACAACCTATGGAATGGGAGAAAATATTTGTAAACCATATATCCCCAATAAGGGGTTAATAAGGAATTCAAACAATGCACTAGCAAGAAAATAAATAATCCAATTAAAAAAATGAGCAAAGGACCTAAATGGACATTTCTCAAAAGAAGACATACAAATGGCCAATAGATATATGAAAAAGTACTCAAATCCATTCATCATCGGGGACATACATCTAAACTATGACATATCACCTCACACCTGTTAGAAGGACAACTATCAAAAAGATAAGTGTTGGTGAGGATATGGGGAAAAAGAAACACTTGTGCACTTTTGGTGTGAATGTACATTGGTAAAGTCATTATAGAAAATAGCACAGAATTGAAAATAGAACTGCCATATTATCCAGAACTTCTGGGTATATATTCAAAGAAAATGAGATCAATATCTGGAAGTGATATTTGCATTCCCATGTTCATGGCAGCATTATTCACAGTCGTCAAGATATGGAAATGACTTAAGTGGTTATCCAATGAATGAATGGATAAAGAAATTGTTGTATATATATACAATGGAATTTATGTAGCCATAAAAAAGAAGAAAACCTGGCCATTTGTGACAATATGGATGAATTTTGAGGGCATAATGCTAAGTTTCAAAATAATTCAAAGACAAATATTATGTGATCTCATTTATATGTAGAATCTAAAATAGTTGAACTCAGAAGCAGAAAGTAGCATGGTGCAGGGAGATGGGAGATGTATAGGTCAAAAGTTGCAAAATTTCAGGTATGTAAGATAAATAAGTTTTGGAGATCTAATGTATAGCACAGGGACTATAGTTAATGATATTGTATTATATACTTGAAATTTGCTAGGAATAGATCTCAATTGTTCACACACACACACACACACAAAAGGTAAACTATGTGAGGTGATCAATATATTAATTAGCTTGAAGTGGTAATCATTTCACAATGTATACATATATCTAAACATCACATTGTAGATCTTATATATATGCAAGTTTTCTCAATTATATCCCAATAAATGTTATGAATTAAATATGTTATACAACTAGAGTATTCCTAAAACATTCAACCTAAAACATTACAACATATAATTTCCAAATAAGAAGAGCAATAAAATGGGGAAACAAAGGAGTAAAAAGGGGAGGGGAATGAAAGACTGAGATAAAGCACAAAAAAATAATAAGCAAAAAAAAAAAAAATAATAAATGAGAGAGAAATAAATCTATTTGCATTACTAATCACAATAATATAACTGGAATAAATTATTCAATGGTAAGTTATAAATTGTCAAACAATAATTTTATTTTTTTATTTACTTATTTTTAAAGATTTATATATTTGGGGAAGGGAGGGGTTGAGGGAGAGGGACAGAATCTCAAAGAGAATCTCCGCTGAGCATGGAGCCTGATGTCAGGCTCAATCTCATGACTCTGAGATCCTGACCTGAGCCAAAATCAAGAGTCAGATGCCCAACCAACTGAACCATCCAGGCACCCCTCAAACAATAATTTTAAAAGCAGCATTTAAAAAATACAGATAAGTTTATGACCTATATATGACTTAAAACATAGATTTAGAAATATTTAAAGTCAAAGGATGAAAGAAAGATAAATCTTTCTTGGAGGTAAACACCAATCAGGGTAAACACTAGTCAAAAAAACCTTGATTTGATAGCTGAGCAAATTAAGAATTTAAGACAAAACGCATTAAAAGGTAGCCATAATATTGAATCCTTACATTATGTTAAAATTTTCAATTTACTCCAATTCACTAATAACATAGCCTCAAAATATATGAAGTAAAAATATACAGATCTACAATGAAAAATATCAAAATATACCATCATAGTGAGACATTGTAGCATACCTTTATTGTAACTGATAATTCAAACAGAAAAAAAAATTGTAAGGATATGGCAGATCTGGATTGTATAATTAACACACTTGTTTTAAAGATGTATATGTGACATTATATAATTAGACACTACACATTATCTTCAAGCACACAAATGAAACTGACCATGTGCTAGGTCTTAAAGCTAGCTTCAGTAAATCCAAAGGAATTGATATCATACATTCTCTGACATCAGACATTATGAATTAGGTAACACTTACTGCAAGATAATAAAAGAGTCTTCATGTGAGTAACTGGAAATTAAAATACACTGTTCTAAAATATGCATGGCTTAAATAAGAAACCATAATGAAAATTATAGATACTTACAGCTACATCATAGCAAAATATTCATATCAAAACTTGTGAGATATAGGTAAAAAGTAGTGACACAAATTTAAGAGCCTAATGAGCTGAGCATATGAGCTAAGCATATACCTTAAAAGCTTAGAAAATAACAAAAATCTAAAGAAGAACTAATAAAATAAATAACAGTTAATGAAAAAAAATGAAGTTTCGTGTGTGTATGTGTAAGTATATGAAAGAGCTAATAAAGTAGTCCAAATTCTGGCAAAATTAGTCAAAACAAAATGAGAAAGTATATCTACATACATTAATAATAAAAACAGGTCATAATAATAGATGATGAAACTAAACATAATGAGAATATTATGAACCATTTTCTATTAAGTTTGAATTATATATATATATACATAATATATATGTATAATATGCATATATATGTACATAATACATATACATATGTATATATATATAAAACAAATATCTTAGAAAATAAATTCATGAGAGTTGCTTCATAAGGAAACCTAAATAGTCCTATAATCCTTAAAGTAATTGAACCAACAAGTTTTATACCTTTTGATAAAATAAACTCCACACCCTGGGTTTTTGCTGGTGATTTGAGAAAATATTCAAGGACCAGATAATTCCAACCTAGCCCAAATTCTTACATAGAATAGCAATAGTGAGAATACTACCCATCTTATTTTATGAGATGACATCAACAAATAATAAAGTTAGAATCAAAAAGGATAATTACATGCCATTCTCAATTCACATATATAAATGCAAATATCTAATGCTTATCTTTATATCTTTATATAAAAGTTATTGCATATTTACCATAGACAGTTTATTCCAGGAATGCAAAGTTGATTAAATATTAAAGATTGAATACTATACTTCATCATATTAACATATTTAAATGGAAAAAATATGAGAAAATCAATAGCTACAGAAGAAGCGTTCAATAAAACATCTACTCTTATTAAAAGCACTTCCTAGAAGAAGAATCAAACTTTCTTATCATGGGACAGAGCATTTACAAACTAACCATTGCAAATGCAATATTTAAAGCTGACATAATGAAATCTTTCTCTTTATTATCTTAAGGATGAGACAAGATGCCCTTTTCACCTTTATCAGTTTTATACTGAATGTCCTAGCCAATGCAGTAAGACAGGAAAAAGAAATTAAAGGTATAAGGATTGGAAAGGAAGAAACAATACTGTCGATTTTCGGTGTTATGACTGCCTGTGTAGCAAATCTGAAAGACTGTACAGGTAAGAATTATTAATGGAGTTTGTCACATTATAGAGTCAATATATAAAAGGCAACTGAATTTCTATACACCAGAAAAATAAGCTACAAAATATAATTTTATAAAAGAAAACATTTACAATAGCAGTAAAAATATAATGCATTTAGAAATAAATTTAATAAACATAAGCAGAAGGAAAACAATGGAAAATATTACAAAACATTAAAAAACATTAAAGTTGAACTAAATAAATAGCATTATATATCAAGTTGATAGACGGAAAACTGTAACATCTTAAAGAGGCCTTTTCTCCCTAAATTGATACATAAAATTAATGCAATATCAAGCAAAATTCCAGCAGGTTTGTTTGCTTGTTTGTTCCTTGTTTTGGAGAATTTGAAAAGTTTATTTAAATACTTATATGGAGGCGCCTGGTTGGCTCAGTTGGTTGAATGTCTGACTCTTGGTTTTGGGTTGGGTCATGACCACAGGGCCATGGGATTGAGCCCCACATCAGGCTCCATGCTCAATGCAGAGTCTGCTTGAGAGTCTCTCTCTCCCTCTCCCTCTGCCCCTCCCCCTGCTTGCACTCTCGCTCTCTCTAAAACAAATCAATAAAATCCCTAAAAAATATATTTACATGGAAAATCAAAGATCCAAGAATTGCTAAAAACTCTTGAAGAAGAATTAAAAAATGTGAAGATCTTTACTACCATATTTCAAGACTTATTATAAACCTAGAATCATTAAGGAAATAGATAACTATAGGTTTAGGAAACTTAAAACAAATTCATGCATATATGAAAAACCGAATTCTGGTAGATCAGTGGTGCTGGGACAATTGATTATCCATATGGAATAAACAATATAACAATCAGTTTCCAGGTGGATTAAGACGAATTGCCAAATGCAAAACTATAAATGCTTTTAGAGGTAAATATAGTAAAATTAATTTATTTTCTTGAGAAAACAATTTTCTTTTTATAAGAGAAAATATTGGTAACTTGAAATTAAACTTCAAAACTTAGTTCATTGAGAGAGATGGACATACAGAGAAAGAAAAACTAAGCACCACATTGAGAGCAGATATTTGCGGCATATACAGCTGACGAAGAATTGATTATTATCCACATTATATAAGGGAAACTTTCCAATGAGTCAATAAGAAAAAGACAAACAACCCAATATGAAAATGAGTAAAAGACAGGAACCAGGATTTCAGAGAGAAAGCACAGTAGTTCACCAATGTATTAAAAGATGGTCACTTCATTAGTTATCTGAGAAATGCTAATTAAAATCACAGTGGAACACTATTTCATGCCCACCAGACTGGCTAAAAATGAAATTTGATAATATCAAGTTATAACAAGTATGTAGAGTAATAGAAACTCTCATCTAGTGCTACAGGGAGTAAAAACCAGCTCAATACTTTGCAAACAGGTTGGAAATAACCTAATAAAGCTGCACATACACAAATCTTACAACCTGGTAATTGTATACCTGGGTGTGCAATCTAGGGAACCAGAGTGAGCCTGTGCCTGTGAACCAGAGGCGCGTACAAGAATGTTAGAGAACAACATTATTTGTTAATATCCCCTGTAGTAGGCAGACTTTAAAATGGCCCCCAGTGATCCCTGCCTCCAGATGTTCATGGTTTTGCGTAAGCCCTTTTCCTTGAGTGTGAGCTACAACTAGTGATTCACTTCTAATAAATAGGAAATCACATGTCACTTTTGAAATTAGGTTACAAAAATAATCTGGCCTTCATCTTTTTCTCTCCTTCTCTCAGGTAGCCTTTATCCTGGGGGAAGCAAGCTGCCATATTTTGACTAGCTTCTAAACAGAAGCCCATTTGCCGAAAACCTGATGTGTCCAACCAAAGCCAGTGAGGCCAAGAAGCTTGCCAATCGGCACTTGAGGGAACTTGGAAGGGGTTCTCTCTACCTTCAGCCTTGAGACGACTGTAGTCCCAGCCGATATTGCTTACAGCCAGTGAGAGATACTGCATCAAACACTCCCGGATAAGCTCCTCCTGGATTCCTGACCCACAGAAACTGTGAGATAATAGGTTTTGTTTTAAGCTGCTAAGTGTTGGGGTAATTTGTTACACAGCAATAGATAACTAATATATTTACCAAACCAGCAACAACCTAAATGTAGAGTGGGTAAATTATGGTATATTCATACCATAAACAGTGAAAATGAAGGAATCATCAAGGGCGAATCTCAAAAACGTGAGTATGTACAGTATAATGCCATTAATATGAAAATTTAAAAAATAGGGAAAGCAAACATGTACCTGTATATGTTTTCGGAATACACAATCACAAAGCTATAAAGAAAAGCAAGGAAATGATTAATCCAAAAACCAGCTGTCACCTCTCATGGAAGGGAGAAGGATGGGCTTGAGGGGGACACGCAGGGGGCTTCTGTGGTACTGCAATGGCACTTTTTCCGGTCTAGGAGATGGTCAGGCATTCTCATTATTCTTTAGAATGTTCTTAGATGTTTTATATACCCCTTTCTAATAAATTTTAAAAAATCGAGCCAAAGCAAAAATAAAGGTATTGAAATGAATTCAATGAACAAATAAATAATTTGGAATATGAAAGGATGGATGAAGGGATGGATAGATGGATGGAGGGATGGTTTGCTAGACAGATCATTCGGTCTTTTATGTCTAATTGGACTTGCACTTCTTTCAAGAAGTTTCATGATTATCTGTTTCATAAATCTTTTTCTTCTATGCTTAAGGCTATTTCCGTTCATTTCAGGTTTACCCAACTCAACTGGCCAGCTCGGGCTGTTTACCTGGGAACTGTATAATCCAGTACTTACAGCTTCAGGCCAAACGCATTCCAGACTAAACGTTCCGCCCGCTCACCGCACCTACTCTGAACACCACCCATTCCGCGCCCCACACCTCCCTCCACCAGCGCAGACACACTCAGAGCCCTTGGGCGCCTACAGCACTAGAGTCGGTGAGGACTTTGACCTTTCGAGGGGTTGGGGGGTGGGTGGGAGTGGTCCTGCAGAGGCCAGCAGCACCCCGATAATTTAAGAGCAAGGCCCCCGGAGATGGGGTAACATTACCTCCCGGGTTCCCTTTTGGTTAAATCTCAACGGCTCCTCGCAGAGCACACGCACAAAAAAAGCACAAAAAATGGGGAGGAGGAAGGTCATCGCCTCCTGCCAAGCAAGGGTGACAAACACTGCGGCAAGAAGAAAATTGAGACCGAGTTGCAGGGAGACAGCAGAGAAGAATCCGAGAGGTAAACAGCAAGAAATTCTGTTAAACACGTCTGCCACCCTCCCCTTGAGGACAAGTAGAGGCCCCACACCAGTCCCCAACATTCCCTACCCCACAGCACGCACGGTCTCCTCGGGCATTCCCTCTGTCCACCAGTCCCCCCATCCCACCCCACGCCCGGGCCACAGCGCTCCGGGCAGTGGCCTGTGCCGCTCCCAGGCCTCTTTGGGTCCAGAATCCATCGCTGAACCCCACTTACCTTTTGCCCCGCTTTCCCTGCGGCGCGGGTTCAGGGCAGAGAGGACCGGCTTGGCAGGGGCAGCGGCAGTTCCCTAAGGCAAGGAGCTTCTCAGGTGAGAAGGGACTGGGCGGCGGACGAGGCTGGGGACGTGGAAAGTCGCAGGCAGACGGGGGCGCGCGGGGGAAGGGGGGCGTCCCGGGAGCTGATTGGTGGCCGTGGCGCTGGGGCGGAGTTTGGCCCGCAGTCCCCGGACCGTAGAAACCCTGCTTTGTATCAATTTCTGCCGGAGGATGTGGGCCCCAAATCCGGGATGGGGACCCCAGCACCAGTCCAAGAAAGTGCGCAGGGCAGTTTGTTAAAAAATAAATCTGAGACAATTTATGAACAAGTGAGCAATTGATATACAGTATTATATTTTTATATAAGACAATACACAATTATTTCTAAGAATGAGTTAAATCTACGGGTCCTCAATACATTTTTAATTAAAAGTGTCAAGTTGCATTAGAATGGAGCATATGATTACATTCTTGTAAGAAGAAACAATCTTGCCTTGCTTATATAAGGGGCAGGGCTAATAGTTGTCTATTGATACTTATCTTCATAACCACTGAGTCATTTTAAAATAGCACATGTATTGTTTTATAAGTTAAATAAAAAACAAGAAGGTGTTAAAAATTTTAATAACCAACAAATAGGTGACAGATATTGGGCATGAGAGAAAGAAAGGTGTAGCTATTATAAACCTAGATTCTGAAGCCTCTGGCTCATCTCCTTACCGTCTGGGGACTGCATTCCCTCCTCTGGCTGCATTAACAAATGACCACAAATTTAGTGACTTGAAACAATATTTATTATCATACACTTCTGTAGCTCAGAAGCCCACTGGCTGAGATCAAGGTGTAGACAGGGCTGTGTTCCTCCTGGATGCCCTGGGGGAGAATTCATTTTCTTGACTTTTTCAACTCCTGGAGGCTGCCCAAATTCTTTGGCTTTTGGGTTCCATCTTCAAAGCCAGATCTCATCACCTGGACCTCTATGGTGGTCCTCCAATTTCTCTTACTTCTCTTTCACTTATTTCTGAGCGACTTTGACCTGTTAGCACCCTTTCCACCCTGGATCCCACAGGCCACTCTCAGTTCTGAATCCCACTTCCCTTTTTTATGTTTATTTCTCTTTCTGTTCATCTTCTCTTCTGCTTTTGTTTGTCTTTGTCCCCCCAGATAATTTCCTTCTTTACAGGTAGAAAGTGTAGTGGGTAGAGCACCTTATCAACAGAACACTTGGTTGTGCCCTCTTACTGTCACTTAAAACTCTGTTGCTTTTCAGGCTTGTGGAAACACACGCAATACCCTGTGAGACAGGGCGTTCTTAACTCTGACGGCTGTCAGTCCTAGTTCTCCGCCTCTCGGCGTTCCTCTCTGGACCCTCACCCGGGCCTGATTTTCCTTCCCAGGCCCAGAGCCAGTCCTCAAAGAGCATGTGGGTGACGTCANAGAAGGAGGGGCACGGGGGCTGGGGTGCGGGGAGGCAGCTGTGGGAGGAGAGAAGCTGAGCCAAACAGCCAAGCCCCCCATTGGCAGGGAATTTGCTGGCTGAGGTCCGTGCTTGTCTGCCTGTGCTCCGGTGTTGGAGGTTTGCAGGCTGCAATGGCCCTGTCTCCTCCCAGACCCTACACACACATACACACACACACACACACACACACACACACACACACACACACACGTTAGGAGCAGAGCCTAGAGGACTGGGCCAGTGATTTCGGCCTCTCACACACTGGCCTTAGTGGGCATAGAAATGTTAAGGTCATGCTCCATCTCCACCTGTGCTAACCCGTTCTGCTGTCTGCACTCAGTATTTCTTTTTCGAGAAAGGAGGAGATTGGACGAGATGTTTTAACTCCCAAATTCTGTGACCAATTGCACAGCAAAAACAGCACCAACTGAAAATGGTGGTTTTTGTGAGTGTCAGGGGAGGGAGTGGGGGCGGGCAGGCATGTGTGTTGTTGACTCTTCGTTTCTGAGAAGAGGAGGATATGGCAAGAGAGAAATGCAGCTGCCTTGGCAGAGAGAATGAGAAAGAGACAAAGCTCCTCGCCAAGGCACTCTGGGTCTTCTAGGAGCACTCAGTCTGCCTCCACAGAAGCCCCCGACACCCCACTCAGCTGCACAAACATGCCCAGACGTTGGCTTTGTCTTTCACCCTCAGAGGACTTTCTAGTCAGAAACTACCCCTCTGTGTCTGGGAAGCCAGTTGCTCATTTCTAGAAACCTCTGAGAACTGAGCCCCATGTCTGCCCTCCTCTCTGTGGCCAGGCCTGGCAGGGCAGTTCTGAGGGAGGCTAGGTTTCCGCAGGGAGGCGAGGAGAGGACAGGTGGCTTGCAGATTTCCAGGCAGAGGGGGACAGTGGTTGTACCAGTGAACAGAAAGGCCGACCCTCTCCGGAGGGAGAGAATTCTTCCTGCCTTTGAACTGATCCTTCTGTCCTTTTTCCTGGATCTTGAGCCTGTTGGCCTTCGGACTGGAATTCCACTATCAGCTCCTCTGTCTGCAGCTAGCTGATGGCAGAGCTCAAGACTCACTGGCTCCACCATCGCCAGAGCCAACTCCTTGTAATCAGTCAATGTCCTCTATCCCTATCTATACGATATACCTATCTGTAGCCCCTCCTCTGGGGCTTTATTTACCAGGCAGGCCTCGCTCCTCTTGTGTTTTCCTAAAGATTTTTTTTTTTCTCCTCACCACCCCTAAAAGCTCTATGTCGCATAACAAAGGGACTTCTAGGGTGGGAGGGGGACATTTAAGTACTGGATGTAACTCTTCACTATAGTCCCGTGGTAAAAGCCTCAAGGAAAAGAAATCAGATACTGGAGTGCCTTTATGGTTGATTCCATCTTTCCCCATTTTCTCCTTCATGTCCTCATATGTCCCTCCCTGTGGGCTTTAATAGGGACTAAAATCAATTTTTTAAATGGAATTATTACAAACGCAAGTACAAAGAAGAACATTTTTAAAGCTTATGCTTGGAACATTCTGTGCTTAGAAATCAAGTGTAGGAACTTCATTGAGAAATAAATATAATCAAAATAGGAACAGTGGGAGGATGGAGGAAAACCGAGGGAAGACTAGTAAAGCAGGAGATTTTTTTTTTTTTTTAAAGAATGGTTAAGTGCTATCTTCTGTTTTAAGGACAATGACTTCCTTATTTTTAGGAAAGCAATACAGTGCAGTAATAGATGGGAATACAAGAAAAGATGAACGATTATACTGCATGTTCTATTTTTATTTTTTAAAGTTTTACTTACGTAAGTAATTTCTACACCCAACATGGGGCTCAAACTCACTACCCTGAGATCAAGAGTCGCACACTCCACGGGCTGAGCCAGCCAAGCGCTCTGCATGTGCCATTTTCAATTTAAAAGGTATTTAACTTGTCCCAGTCACGTTGGGCTTCGGTAACAAAAATATCATAGCTGGGTGGCTTGAAGAACAAATATGTCTTCTCTCACAATTTTCTGGAGGCTAGGAAGTAGGAGATCAAGTTGCCAACATCCTCAAATGGCAAAAAGAGAGAGCTTGGATTTCTTCATCCCTTTCCAAGGGCACTAATCCCCGTCATGAGGGGTCCACCTTCATGACCTATCCCCTCCCCAAGGCTCTCCCTGCCAATATTATCAACATTAGGTTAGGTTAGGATTTCAACATATGAATTCTGGAGGGACACAAACATTCAGTCCACAAAAGGGTCACTTTTTTTTTTTTTTAAGATTTTATTTATTTATTTATTTGAGAGCGTACAAGTTGGGGGGAGAGGACAGCAGAGGGAGAAGGAGAAGCAGACTTCCCGCTGAGCAGGGAGCCCCACGTGGGATTTGATGCCAGGACCCTGAGATCATGACCTGAGCCAAAGGCAGATGCTTAACCTACTGAGCCACCCAGGTGCCCCGACAGTGTCATTTTTAAGTTAACTCGAATTCAACTAAGAAGCCAAAGAATTGCTGAGGTAAATGTTTCTCCATGAATATCTGAAATATTGCCAAGTGTTCTGAGCCAGAGTTTTCTGCATTTGGTTGGATGTATCCTCTTCTTGGGGTGCAACACTTTTGAACCCCAGGAAGCTGCTAGTGCTGCAGGTTTCTTTGGTCTCTGTGTAGACTAAGCTGGAGGTAGAGAGATGTTTCTGCGTTGAAGGATTTTACTCTCTTTTTCCAGGGCTACCCACCTTGTCAGTCCATTATCTCAGGATTGGCCAATAACAGCAAGAATTCTTAGCATTTTATCAACTCACCTTCTATGAAGGAGCCCTTGGCAGAACCAGTGGGGGGTCGGGTTTTAATATCATTCCAAGATGCAGAATCTTATTTTTTGCAGCGGATTTGGGGCCAAGCATCCTGGCTTCAGATACTCATTCTTACATAAGACATGGTTTGAAGAGAGCCTAGTACATAGAAGGTCTCAGTAAATGCCATGCATTTATTAAATTATATGCACTTTTAGGTTTTATGGAATGATGTTGTGCCCCATTCCTTCTTTGTTTTATGCCAGAAGTATGTTTTTTATGCTCTTTACAATTTTCTTTTTTCTTTTTCTTTTATTTAAGTTCAATTAATTAATATATACCGTACTATTAGTTTCAGAGATAGAGTTCAGTGATTCATCAGCATCATATAACACCCAGGGCTCATTACATCGCGTGCCGCCTTAATGCCTATCACCTAGTTACCCCAACCCCCCCACCCATCTCCCCTCCAGCAACCCTCAGTTTGTTTCCTATAGTCAAGAGTCTCTTATGGTTTATTTCCCTCTCTGATTTCGTCTTATTTTTCCCTCCCTTCCCTTATGATCCTCTGTTTTGTTTCTTAAATTCTACATATGAGTGAAATCATGCGATAATTGTCTTTCTCTGATTGACTTATGTTGCTTAGCATAATACCCCTAGTTCCATCCACGTGGTTGCAGGTGGCAAGATTTCATTCTTTTTTTGATGGCTGAGTAATATTCTATTTCACACACACACACACACACACACACACACACACACACCCCAAATCTTCTTCACCCATTTATCTGTCCATGGACATCTGGGCTCTTTCCATATAGTTTGGCTGTTGTGGACATGGCTGCTATAAGTATTTGGGTGCAGGTGCCCCTTCCAGTCACTATGTTTGTATCCTTTGGGTAAATACCTAGCAGTGCAATTGCTGGATCATAGGGTAGCTCTATTTTTAACTTTTTGAGGAACCTCCATACTATTTTCCAGAGTGGCTGCACCAGCTTATATTCCCACCAGCAGTGTAAGCCCTTTTTCCACATCCTCACCAATATGTGTTGTTTCCTGAGTTATTAGTTTTACACATTCTGACTGGTGTGAGGTGGTATCTCATTGTGGTTTTGATTGCTCTTACAACTTTTTCAAAACTAATTTCATTAGATGTTGATGGAAGGGAATTTTGTGACGGCCTCCTTCTGCCATCTTTACATGGAAATTCCTGCTTGTGCTTTCTAACAGAAGCAAGCATTTATGCTAACCAGCATGTTCCTGGAAGGATTTCACTTATTTTCCTTTATAGAATTATCAAATGTTCAGCTTTTACATTAACCTAAAAACATTCATAGACCTTTTTTCCTCCTATTCACTGAAATATATAGCCCACACACCCTAAATCTGTGGTCTCTCTGTCTCTTTGTCTGTCTCTCTTTAAATCCCATTTAGGAAATGCAGATAGGGTGGTTTGAAGAAAGAAAAGCAAAATATGCTAACATGTATCTAAAAGAAGAAAAATAAGCTATTTTAAGGGATCCAGAAACAAGTCTTGACATGTCTGACACAGGCCTAGACACTCTTAGGGGGCACTTGTGGACACTCCTTGGCTTACATGATGTTCCTTGGTGATGACACCAACAGAGCCTGGGGGCAAGGTAGCCTCCAAAGCCACCCATTTCCTTCAGCTAGCCTCCTGCTGGGCCCCCTTTCCCTCAGATCCAGGGCCTGGAATTCAGGTGTATAACCCTTGAGCAAGTCAGATATAGGCTGGCCATTTGTGGAGGAAGCTCCCATATCCTGAAGACACTAGGGGGCAGCCCCAACAGAGCCAGGGGCAGCAGAAACCTCCCAACCCACCTACCCCTCCTTAACCAGCTAGGGGTTCTGTCCTCCTGTTCTCATCCCTTTTTTTTTTCCAGGGCCTAGATGCTAGGCTGGAAGTCCCCAGAGAGGCTGGAAGCTGACCTAGGTTCCTGCATTCTGAAAGGCAATAATAGATCCTTGGGTGTGGGGAAAGCCTCTTTTCTCAACCCAATCACACCCATTGAGCTAACTGCCAGTTCTGCTCCTGACCCACTCGAGGGCCTCTGTCTGACCTACAAGCGGTCTAGCGATGGCCAGGCGGTGCTCATAGAGATCTCTCTGTCTGTCTAGAAGGTACTGGGGCCTGTCCTCCACCTCTGCTATTGCCAAGGAGTGAACAAAACACCACAGCCCCTGTGTTTTATCTGCTTGTAGATAGAAGAATAAACGTCCCCACGAAGTTGGATACCCACTGGACTACTGAAAAATATCCTCCAGAAATGGACTGGTGTACTTTCATCGGCAAGTGCAGCAGGGCTGAAGAAGTCAAACGTAAACACGGGTATGTAACCACTGTGATTGTGTGAGGTTTTGACATTAGAACTGATATAAATCCTATTTATAGTCTATTTATTTTGTTTACCTTAAATATCATATTTTTTCATTACATTCATTACATTTTCCAACTGATCAGATCATGCTGGTCTGAAGGAATGCTACTGATCTTTTTTTTCCCTGAGATTTTATTTATTTATTTACTTGAGAGGGACAGAGACAGAGAGAATGAGCACAGACCTGGGCGCGGGGGTTGGGGGGTGGTGGGGGTGGAGGGAGAAGCAGACTCCCCGCTGAGCAGGGAGCCTCACATGGGGCTGATCCCAGGACCCTGGGATCACGACCTGAGCTGAAGGCAGATGCTTAACCGACTGAGCCACCTAGACACCTCTCTACTGGTCTTTGTTTAAAGAAACTATTAAGTGTGTTGTTAGCTATTGATTTAAAATGGAGAGATAATACTTATCATGTTAAGGAAGTATATTTTTATTTCTAGTGTACCAAAATATATAAAATCTGGAATGAACAAAACATCTTACTACATTTCTTCTTCTTCTTTTTTTTTTTTGAGCCAGTAGGTTTTAACTTCTTACATTGGTGGAATTCATGGTTTTGATTATGGGAAATTATGTTTTTATTAAGGTGTTAAAATTACTTTAATGCTTTATTTAAGAGTTTTGATCTATTTCTTTTTTTTAAATAAACTTCATCAATACAGCAGTCCTAGGTTTTTATTCTATGGAACATTGGTCAGGAACATTTTAGTAAGTGAACTGCTCAAATAACTTTGAGAAATTCCATATGCTACATCTATTTTTGCAGATTCAAAGTCATATCAGCATATTGAAGGCTCTGAGCAGTCCTGCAGTAAATAGTACTCCTTACATTTATTTAATGTAATACTACTTCTATTTATTTAAAAATGAAACTTTTTTCCTGTGATATTTATTAGCATTCTGATCAGTTATTATACATCTATATCTATAAAGTATTTATATATTTACATATATTCAGGTATTTGTAAAATTGGCATGCTTTTGTATATTGTATACAGTTCCAGGTTGCATTCTTTTCCCCATGACTTATATCTTGAACATTTTATCATGTTCTTAAACATTCAAACATGGTTTTTTAACGGCTGTATAACGGTTCACCTTATTTACTGAAATTATATTTGGTCGTTTTCCATTTTGGAAATTAGATTATTCCAGAACTTTGCTAATCACAATAATTGTGTTAAAAATACCTGTTTTACCTACCTCTTGATCTGCATTTCTGGTTATAGGGTGGAGTCCTTGAAGGAGAATGGAAACAAGCCAAAAGATTAGCATTTAGAGGGTTTTTTGATACATAGTAACAAATTATCCTCTAGAAATGTTTTGTACATTTATACTCCCGGTTCCTGGATATGTGTGTACCTATCTGAACTTCTGATGGACTCAGTATCTTCTTCTTTTCCAGACATTATGCAGGCTGTCCACATGTTAACTGAAATCCTTTTTGGTACAGATCAAAGCATGTGTGGCAGAATGGGTTTTTCTCTCCTTTCTTTCCTTCCTGGAACCTGACACATATAGAGCCTTCAATGAGAGAGAGGCATATTTTAAAAATATAAGCCAGGGTGTGGGGAATTTAGGAAGATTTACCAGCTTAAAACTAGTATCTGCAGTTTATAAGTCCATATATCTCCTAGACAGTCCTTGCAGAGGCTGCTCTTGTAAGGATCCCGCTCCCTGTCCTTTCTCATCTCCTTCCTGTCTCAGCCTTGGAATAAGTAGGGGAGCTGAATGGAGCAAGAGAAATGACTGGAAACTCAAACTGAAGACTGGGCACAGAGGACTTGTGGTGGGCGGTTGCAGGGAACAGGGCCAAGGTGCTGGGAAAGAAGAGGAAGAAGACCTAGGAAGAAAGTTCGTGCTAATTACAGGTGCTTGCTTAGGATAAACCTTGAGAATATAGGACTAAAGCCCCGTGCTCATGGATGGAGTTTGGAAACAGGCTGAATACAAAAAGTTGCTCCAAAATCTCTGCATGGATTGGAATCTATCGCACACACTTGTAATAAGAAGTGATTAGTCTTTCTCTGGGATTATGAGTGTGTGTTGGATAGGTCACATGAAGGCTGCTCTCTTGTGCATTGCCCTACAATGTTTGAATAGCATCAGGTCAGAGGACTGAGCCAACGGCATTGCTTAACCATGGCTGCTAAACTGTTAGAAAAATAGTTTCAAGAAGCTGAAGTAGACCCTGAGAAAATGATAATGGTACTTAAAATGTGTTCTGAGGGGAAAAGAGGATGCTGTGCTCTCATTTCTAAAGATTAAGTCTGTAATTTAAAACCAATGGTTCAATTGAAGAGTCAGGATTATTCTGTGTTGAGAAAGATGCCAGGGAATGATAGCTCGTAGCGTCGTGGGGGATGTGTGCTGGTGAGGACAAGTCCATATCGATTAACATATTTTGAGGAAAACGTTAGATCGATGGGTAATATGACAAATCCAAACAGAATGAGATTTGCTGATTTCTTTTCCAGAATCCTGGGCTTTGGGGCTATGATGGGCAACAGGACAAGCAATCCCATCCACATGGGATCACATCCATGTCTTTCTACCAAGTCCAGAAAGCCAAGGATGTTTTTAGGGTACAGAAAGGCAGAGCAGAAGTAAGGAGTTTAAACTATGGAACAAATACAGTAGGGGTCTGAGAGACAAAGGACTCTTCTGGCAGAATCTAGAGGTGATGCCCGAGTTGAAAGCTGTGCCAGCAATAGCTCAGTGCGTTACTGGGTGCTGGTCTTAGAGTCTTTGGAAGGGTGGCGAGGGCTGAGAAAATGCATGCCAGATTTCTGACTATCTATCAGGGGATGAGCAAAAAATTTGAACTATCTGATGAGATTGCAAAAAGTTTTCTGTAAGGCAATAATAAAGACCCTGGAACTATGGCCCGGTTCAGCCAAGCACAGCGTCAAGCTTGACTCATGACTCTGCTTGCATAACCAGCCTGAGAGCTGCCTGGAGTTCTTTTTGCTGATGTGTAATGGAAGTGGCAGAAGAGGAAGACAGAGCCAGGGAGAATTACAGGACTCAGGATGGAACAGCTGAGCCTGCATCTTGGACCCTAGCTCACGTCTTGGAGTGTGATGAACGAGCTGACAGGTGGAACAGGTGGCTCTTCTCTTTTAAGGACAGAGAGCCCTGAGAGGCAGCAAACCCCATTTTGGCCCAGGGAGGATGAGGTGGAAAGGACACCTCAACTTTTGTTATTGTTGAAAACTTGATGGGCAGGAGATCACAAACTTTACTCTCCTGGAGGGACTTCACTTCCGTGTTGAAGTTAAAGAAAAAGTGTTAATAGCCAGTTGGGTGATTTCGGTAAAAAGATGTTGGACATTTGAGTCAGAGTCTTGCCCGACTCATTATTGATCCCACAGCCTCCCTGACCTCTGGAGATCCCATGATCCCCCTGGAGGACTTCGCAGTGCCCACTCCAAGGGATCACACGTGTCGTATTTGTTATTGTTTTAGTCTTCTTCAGTCTTTCCTTCGTGTTATAACCTTGACACTTTTAACGACTACAGTCAGTTACTTTCTATATCCTCAATTTGAATTTCTCTGCTATTTCCTCATCATGAGTTTCAGGTTATGCATTTTGGCCAGAGTATCACAGAAGCGACGTGGAGTTCTTCGTTCTATCGGATGTCACGTGATTTCATCTTCTCCCATTACAGATGATGTCCATGCCCATTACTTGATTAAGGTGATGTCTGCCAAGCAGTTTCTTTTGCAAAAATCTCTCATTTAGCTCCTCTATAATACAGTCCTCCGGTGCTATTTTAATTTAGTGTATAACCCCATAAACTCACTTTTCCGGATGTGGTAGCGATGGCATACCTCAGGCCACTGACCTGGCTTTATTTGTATCGGCATAGTTGTCATATCACATTAGCCTTTCTTTATTTGATTATTTAGAACATTTCTCTTAGCTTTTTTAATGGGAGGGTAAGGAGAAGGTGGGATGGCAAACGCGGATGGGAGAGGAAGGGCTGTGTCTGCATCTGCCGTCATGAATCAAGCTTGCATCCAAGCCTGGGTACCAAGTGTGTGAGTGCTGGCTGGTGGATTGCCCTTGCCTGTCCCCTCAACACGTGGAACCGGTGGGTGAGTTGCTGAGCTCCAGAGGTTGTGCCACAGAAAGAACAGATGGAAGGCAGGGCATCTGGGGAGCTGGGCCTGAGCTCTGTCATTAATTTGTTGTGACGTGGAGCAATCCTCGTTCTTCCCTGGAGCTCAGTTTTCATGTCATGGAAATGAACAGAGACTGTTTCTTTCAACACAGCTAAAGAAAAAAGGAATGTGTCGGGACCGTGAGATTCTGAGATGAGAAATACGGCACGAGAGTAATACAAGTGGAGTAAAACAGAAACAGATAATCCTCAAGGAAACTTTGGCCCCTTTGGGCTCCCAGAGAGTCTCTAACTCATAAACCTACTTCCTATGCCTCACGGTCACAAAGATCCACCATTGCAACCACGTGCACCGTCCATAACTGCGCCCCCCTCCCCGCCGCCCCACCCCAGGGAAGGGCCTCCTGCCCTCTCATCCTTGATGCCTGGTAAGCTAACCTTGCATATTCCAGAAACTTTGAAAGGTAAAAACTCCCTCATCTACACAATTTAGGATTTCAGCTCAGAATACGCTTAGGAAGAGGCTCACCCTCAGAGAAGTGATAAGGAGACAGATAAACAGCCAAGAGTTTTTAAAGTAAGAAAAGAAAGTGAAAAGGAGAATTATTGTCCATAAAAGCTCCCTTTCTTCCTTCTGGGCTTCACTGGAGGCCCGAGGGGCTGGAGAGCTTTGCAGTGGAGACGCTCCTGACTCAGTAAGATTTATAGATGCAGCTTGTAGAGCTGCTAGGCTCGGGCAATTCACAGAGCTGGGTGAAAAGAAATTACAAAATCACTTAAAAATCTTTTAGTCTTGTTAAAAGGTACTTTTTTTTTTTCCCCTTTAAAGAATCAGATTCTTTCTTAGCTGTTGGTTCTGACACAGCTTTCTCACTGAAGTGCTAACGGAGACATTTTACACAATTGGAGGTTGCTAGTTCCAAAGGCTTCTGAAAATTATTACCAAGGGGCTATCGGGTAAAGAAGCATAAAGGAGAAGGAAGGAGGTTGTTTTGCATTAAAATAAAGAAGTGCAAATTAAAAAGCTAAGCTGCCTTCTAGGAATGGAAAGAATGAGTCATGGGCATGGCTTTCCAATGGCATTAGGAGCCCTGTGCCCTTACATGCTCACAAAACTTCTCTTTCTGCTTCAGGTGGGAGGGGCGAGGAGAAAATATTTCCATTAGGCCAACTACCTAAAAGCTACAAACCAGATCTGTTCTTTCCTTGAGCTTCCAATGCCAAGCAAGACAAATCGACTACTCCCGTGGCAGAAGGCAGCACGCAACAGAGAGGCTGGCTGGAGAGACCATGGCTATCTAAAGCCCAGAACAGCTTTGCTAGCCATCCACGTGGTTCACTGTGTTCCAGGGACATGTTCTCACCTTAGGACAAACTGGGAGCTCGGCTTAGGGGGCTGGGAGTGAGGCAGGGTTGATGCCTTTACATTTCAAAGATTGTTTGAAACCTCTTTCTTTCTGTGCCAGGAGACTCAAAGAATGTCTAAAGGAAAACAAAAACAAAACTGAAAGCCTGAATTTTTTTCCATTAGGAATTTAAACATCTAGATAGATAAAAATAAATCTGCCATCATTACTAGATCCAAAGAAAGCTGCTCTTAACATTATTAAATATTTTCTTCCTTTTTCAGCCCCTATTTTTAAAAGCATAGCTGCATGTTGTGCTTAATTAAATCGTTCAACAATTTGAAATAATTATAGATTCACAGGAAGTTGTTAAAAAAAATGTACAGGGAATTCTTGTGTACCCTTCACCTAGTTTTCCTGAATGGTGACATCTTGCGTAATTATAGTGCAATATCACAGCCAGGAAACAGACATTGGTTCAAGCCACAGAGCTTGCTCCGATGTCACCGGTTTTATATGCACTCCTGTGTGTGTGTGTGTGTGTGCGTGTGCAAGAAGACTAGTATCTCTTGTGATAAAGATCCGAAAGTGTTTGCCTCTGTGGGAGTATATTGGCTACAGAGGAGCACGAGGCACAAAGGGAGTTTCTGGAAATGTTTTATATCTTGTTTGGGTGCAGATTATATGGGTATATATGTCAAAACTCACAGCACTGAACATTCAAGTCCATACATTTTATTGTATAAAAGTTAAATCTCATTTTTAAAAAGTAACATACAGTGATAGAAAATATTTGGCTAATATTAATCCTCAAGCCACTGAGCATATCAGATTAGAGTGTTCAAGGTAATCAGTTCTAGGCAAATGATTAGTCTTTTGGTCAATATTTCTATTCTAGATTCCAGAGGCTACAACTTACCTTTCAGGTGTGTATTGATTTCTGACCATGAAAAGCAGGATGATACAGTTTTTGCAGTATAGTCCCCATGCATATGCACATTTAAAATGACAGTTTGGATGTCTTCACTCATGAATGGACTTGCATTTTGACCTTAAGTCTCCTTTTAGGATGCTTTTCATTACCATGTTCCTCAAGCTGTAGATTAAAGGATTGAGCAAGTTGAAAATGCTATAGAATTTGAGTTTGTCATTTTAGTTCAGAAAACATAAGCAGCTGGCTTTGACATGTACAAAATTCAGCAACATGAAAACAAACACAGAAAGTTCACATGAGACACGAAGATAAAGAAAGATTTCTTTGGTATTTGGTGAGTCTCATCATCAGGATAATGGTGATAATTAATATATGCCTTCTTCATTTATTCATTCCTCCATCGACTACTTATTGTGAACTTATGTATTCTAGGAGCTGGTGATAGATCATTGCATGAAAGAGACTAAAATCTTTTTCCTCATGGTGCTTACATTCTATTGGGAAGAGACTTAATAAACACAATAATAAAAAAAGGATATGTTAATTTTAAGGGTTGTTCAAAGATGATCAGTCTATTGAAAAAAAGGAAAGTAGGAAGATCAGTTGTGTGGATGAAAGGGAGATCGTGGTTGTCTCAGTGAGAATACGGTATTTGGGCAGATCTTTGAAGGAGATGTGGAATGAGCCATGTGGGTATTTGGAGAAGAGGGTCCCGGTTGAGAGAGCAGCCCAGGCAAAGATCTGAGGTAGGAAGTGCCAAACATGGTCAGGGAATAGCAGGTACTGAGAGGGGGAGATAAGATCCATTCATGAGGGTGCCCGAGTGTGTGCAGAACCATCCAAGATGAGAATCAAGAACTCAATAAAGAATTTGCTGTGAGTGTCACATCAATGCATAATTAAGCCACATCAATTTCACCTCCTAGATTTCAAATTCATTTCCTTTTCTCCATGGCCATATCTTGCCCTAATCCAACCTGCTCTCAGTTCTCCCTAAGAATGGCCATACCTCTCACCTGGTTGGCCCTACATCTATTCCTGTATCCAACAATCCTTTCTCCATACTACAGCCAGGCACATATAATTATGTCCTTTTTGGTTGTGAGAGACTAATATTTTTTATGGCTTACAAGTTTTGATTTCACTCACCTATCCAGGCTCCTCTGGTAGCACACAGCTCCGTAACAACTCCCACAGCCAGAGCTGTGCAGAGACACTTCTCTTTCCCAGAGATCTTGTTCACTTCTCCATTCCCCAGGGCACCCTCCCCACGCACCTCATATTAACTCCTGCTTATATTTTACATATCAGCTCACAGGGCCATTTATCAGGAAAAACGTCCCTGCGCCCATCAGGTGGACGTGCGGTTTGTATGTTGTGGCTGTTTCACTGACTGTAATTGTGCTAGATCATTAACTTAAGGTTTATAGATGCACTTCCATGAGTTTCTGTTCTTAAAAAATTTGGGGAGCTAAAACTGAAACTGCTAATTCAAAGGTAGTATTTGAATATAATGCTAAAATGTTTTGGTTTTGAAGGGATCCAAACTTTTAGACACATCTCTTATAGGAGAACTATGGTGAAGAATTTGCAGAAGTTGTTGGTTACTAATTCCAAAGGTTTTTGAGTTATCTTAAATGCCAAGGAACTTTAAACCAGGGATAGTCAGAAAAATCCATATGACAAAGGGAAGGGAGTCGCATCTCATTGCTTCAAAAAGGAAATAGAAAACCCAAAGGCCTTTACAACTGGAAAGAGCTAGTCAGGGTGCTTTCATGATTTGCAGAATGGCATGCCTCTACAAACCTAACAAGCTTCCCTCTGGGTTTCAGGTGGGTAGGACAAAAAGATTGAGCGGATTGAGAGAGAGGGAAATACTAATGGTTTTCCCAGAGAATAAAGATAGCTAGAACGGCAAACCAAATACATCTTTTCAATTAGCTCTAAATGCTTAAGCTAGGAAAATTGACGCTGGCAGGGACAGAAGGCTGGCTTTGAAGGGTGTCCAGAGAGGCAACTGCCGACAGATAGCTTGAAGTGCTTTTCCTGCTTCTCTGTGGTGAGTCATCCTTTTATAGGGCAAGACTATCATCTTGGTGCAAAGCAGGTCATGGCAGGTGAGTGAGTTGAGGTTGGTGCCTTGAAGCCTCAAGAGTTAATCTTTTCCACCATTCTTTGAGGATCTCCCCCTGTGGTTAGAGCCTTTGCCAAGCTTTTAAAGGAAAAAGCAGATAAGCAAACACAAAGGGAAACCCATTTTTTCCCCTTCTTCTGTTATGATAGTGAAACAGAAAAGTGGAAAGAAGAAAAAACCCCACTCATTGTACTATTCCTATTATTTACCAGATTTCCATATATCCTCATCCAGTGATCATAGTTGTAAGCAGTAGAGGAAAAGTTTGGCTAATGTCAGCAGAAAACAGTTATTAAAGGGCACTAAATAGTTCACAAAATCTCTGAAATCAGCAAGGAGTTGACCAACATTATGAAAAATGGTCAAAAATCCTGCAGAAGCGATCCCTGGCAGACACCACTGCAGTCTTTCCTGGGTCCAGGGAACGTAGTGTGTGCTGCGGATACCCCATAGTGCACCGTTACCACTGCTGATTCTAGAAGCCACACTTGCTCTGCCTCAAGCGCCAGCCTCACCACGTTGAGTTCTGGGCAGTTCCTCCCTTTTTGCGCTGTTGATTCCTTGTCCCAAATCTGGCACAAGAACCTGGGTCACACCCTGTGCTCTTGATGCAAGGGATGCTGAGAGCATTTTAGCCTCTTTTGGGGGGAGGATACCCCAAACACAGAAGGAAGGTTCAGACACTGGTTGAAAAAAAATCACGACAAGTGATTCCATACATTTCACAACTTTGGCTGCCCAAATCGATGTATCACCTTCTTCCCATATTTACTCCATTCTTCCTCTAGAATGTTAATGTCCTGCATGGCTCGTCTGCTACCTGTGTGCTAATGTGCAAAATATGACACCATAACATACCCTGTGTAACGTGGTAGAGGAAAGGAGATGAAAGAAGATAATTAGCAACAGCCAGGAAGACGCCGTACTCCATTTTGTGACTGGTGTGTGGTCCCAGTGTGACTTGTCCACTTCCCATCCCTTGATGCCTCACCCTCACCCAGTTGTACATTATGTGGGCATTCTTCACCCACAGGGTCGTCCAGTCTTCCTTCTGAGAAAGCAGAAATGTTGAGCATGGGCGTTAGGTATGTGGAAACACAGTATGTACCTCCGAGGCTACCTGTTAAGTTTTTGTTTTTCTCCTTTGCATTGCATTGACTGTGTATTTTTCAGGGCGACATTTTCTCAGCCAGTGCCAATACATTAAATTCTAGTGGGCCACCTGGAGACTGCAGACATTCCCAATTAGTAGATGCTTACGAAGGACATTCTGGGCATGCAGGAGAGAGGAAAGGGCTGTCGGTGCAGGGCAACATGAGAGAGAACGCTACACTAAAGCCATTAAGGGGAAACTTGTTTTTAAAGTTGGGCACTGAGAAATATTTGAGAATAAAAATCTGACTCAGTATTTAATAACCATAAAGGCATCCTTAAGGTTTGTCTGTAATACAAGCCCACTGGGGACATCTGGGTATGAAAGGTTGCCCTGTTTCTCTGGTGGACCGTAACATTTAATCTCCACAGGGCTTTAGGGTAATTAGTCACCATGGATAGTGATACTTAAATGCATGTGTGGAATGTTAGAACATCTATGAACACACGTCTTTTAGGAAAAAAACTTGATTTATCTATTTTCTATGCATATAAAAGCAAATAAAGAATTTTGGTAGATTTTTAATCTTAAAAGGGATGCATTTAAGTGGTTTTTGACTTGACAGGTCTAACCGTGAAAAATGCTACTCTCCAAATTTACCCTTTGGAACTTGGATCTGACTGTTGTGACTCTGGAAGAAACAGCACCGCATGCTGGTCACAGATTAGAGCCGTTTCTCAGCCTTGTTGCTGTTGATGTTTTGAGCCATATAATACTTTGTTGTAGGGGACTGTCCTGTCCATTGTGGGGTCTTTGGTAGCACCCCTGGCCTCTACCCACTAGACAACCAAGTGTCCCCTAGTGGACCAAAAAACCCAGTGGAGAACCACTGGGTTAGAGCGTATCCAACAAAGCGACCCACAAGATACTGTGTCCTAGTGGAAGACATCTCGACTCTTCAGCAATTTATTCTACCTGAGTGATGTGTTAATGTGGCGAGACTTGTGAATCCTCAAGTATTAGACCATTTCTTATTTCTTTTTCTCAACAACATAAGTAAAATTATGAGACTTGAGTTCTTGTAAGCGAGGCAAGAAGCACTTTTCACTCGTTAACTAATTTGGTGCTCAGTGTTAGCCTTGAGGGAAAGCACTTTTATTAGCCCTATTTCATAGAAGAGGAACCAGAGCCACAGAGAGGTTAAGAAACATCCTAAGGCCACACTGCTAGTAGGGGATAAAGCCAAGATTTTTGAAAATTGATTTTTAAAACATATTTTGAATTACTTGTGCCTGGCAAAACTTTTCCGATAGTACAGGAGGGTACATTACAAACTATAAATCTCTTCACACACCTACTGCAGTCTTCTTTCAAGGCACACATAGTGTGTGTGTGTGTCTGTATAGTCTCCTCAAACATAATTGCTAGTATGCCATACAGACTACTTTAGATCTTGCTTTTCTTACTCTACAACATATCACAGAAACCATTTTGTGCCATTAATATAGAGAGAGCTGCCTCATTATTTTTTACCTTGAAACAATCAGCTCGTGGTAGAATTACAAAACGTTTCTGTTATAAAATTTCAAAAACCTACAGAAGAGGAGGAAGAGTAACACATCTCCGGGTATCCATGCATACAATGCTCAGCTTCAAAATGATCAAATCATGGCCAATCTTGTTTTATATACAGCCTCACCATTTCCCCTTCTCTCAATCATTCTGAAGTGATATTTTACTATGAACTTCTAAAAGATAGAAACTTGTTAAATTTAAAGCCAAAATACTATTCTTACACTTAATAAAACTTAAAAAAATTCCTAAATATCAATTATTCACTAAATGTTCTAATGACTACTTTTTTCCCACTTGCATCCTGATGTTTTAAAAGGGTATATATGTCACACACACACACACACACACACACACACACACACACACATAATTTAGAGGGAGTGCATGGAGTGGGGAGGTGCAGAGGGAAAGGGAGAGGGAGAAAATTTCAAGTAGATTCCTTGCTGAGACTGGAGTCCAGTGCAGGGATTGATCTCACGACCCATGAGATCATGACCTGAACTGAAACCAAGAGCCAGATGCTTAAGCAGCTAAACCACCCAGGTGCCCCTTGCATACTGATTTTTAAAAATATTCTTTGTAGTATGTATCTGCTACATCAGGAGCAAACCAAATTAAAAGAAAACAAAATTAGAAGCAAACTGAATCTCCAGTCTGGATCACGTTCTGTGGTCTGGTCTGTTGAAGCTGAAGACCATGTGCTGCTCCTGGTCCTTCTTATGAGATGACACTAAGCAGCCTCTACTTTACACTGTCTATTATCTTGTTGTCTGTAAAATCTTTAAAAAATGGGTTTTTTATTTATCTTCAATTTTACCATTTCTAGCACTTTTCACATCTTTTTGTGTATCCAAATTCTGTCCAGTATCATGCTCCCTTTGTCTGAGAAACCTCTATGAAAGTTTTTTGTACTGTGGATTTTCCAGCAGTAAATTCTATTTCTGTTTGTCTGATGAATTCCTATTTTTCCTTCATCTTTGGGAGATATTTTCTCTGGGTATAGAAATTTGATTTGACAACTGTTCTTTTTTTATCAGCACTTTCTAATTGTCACTCCATTGCCATCCAGCCTGCATAGTTTTATTTTTTTATTTGTATTTTTTAAGATTTTATTTAAGTAATCTCTATACCCCGTTTAGGGCTCGAACTTACAACCCCAGTATCAAGAGTTGCACAGTCCACCGACTGAGTCAGCCAGGTGCTCCCCCCCTGCATAATTTTAAAGAGAAGTCTTTTAATTCATATTTTTGTTCTTCTGCATGTAACATATCTGTTTTTCTTGTTACTTCCAAGATCTTCACCTTTTTTCTTTCAAGCAGTTGGAATACGTTATCTCTAGTTGTTTTTATTTGTTTGCTTATTTTTGTAGTTATCCTCCTTAGTGTTCTCTGAACTTCTCGTATCTGTGGTTTGATGTACTTCGTGATTTATGGAAAATCTCCCGTCATTATCTATTTAGATATTTACTCTTTGTTCTTTTATTTCTGTTCTCCTCCTGAGATTCCATTTGTATATGTGTTAGTTTGATTCGTACCTTCCTATGGGCAGCCACTGCATTGTTGGCCATTTATCCTAATGAAATGAACATTTATTCTCACACAAAAACTTACATGTGAATGTTTATGGCAGTTCTATTTATAGTAACACCATCAGAAGCAATCTAGATGTCCTTCAGATGTGGGTGATTAAGTAAAAGGTGGTACATACATCATAGAATACTCATCAGTGATAAAAAGGAATAAACAATTGATAGATACAACCTGGATGAATCTCCAGAGAATTATGCTGAGTGAAAAAGCCAGTCCGAGAAGAAATATACTATATGATTCCATTTACATTCCATTTTAAACTGCCAAAATTCTAGATATGAAGAACAGATAGTGATTCCCAGAGGTCAAGGAGAGGGTAAGGGCTGCACAGAATTGGTGTGGCTATAAAAGGACAACATGAGGGATTCTTGTGGTAATGGAACATTCTTAACTATATCAATATCAATATCTTGTGATATTATAATATCACATTGTCATATCATGATTAAAATTTAATATGTACATAATTATATCCTATTATATATCATCTTATCTTATGACTTGGCAATATAGCTTTGCAGGATGTTACTTACCATGGGGGAAACTGGGAAAAGGTACAAGGATACTCCTGTATTATTTCCTAAAACAGCATGTATATCCACAATGGTCTTAAACCACAATGTTTAATCAAAAATAAAATTTGAATCCCTCCACAACATATACACATATGAAATCATCATGTTGTACAATTAAATATTTGGCAATTTTATTTGTTTGTATGTTTATAAACCTAAATTATATGTTTATATACCTAAAAAAGAGTTTGAAAAGGGATAGAAGTTTCACCCTTCTGTGTTAAGGATCTTGGATGATCTTAATTCTTTTCCATTTTTTTTTTCACTAGTTGGTAATGCTTCCTTTATCAACTTTTTGTACATTTAGATTTTTAAATCTATCTATGTGATGCTGTTATTTTTGGAGCTTAAATAGTACCATGAGGAATGTGCTAGGGTGTCCATCATACTTGCAATGATCACAGAAGCCCACTGGACACGGTGTGTACATCGAGGGAGGGAAGCACATCTCTTCTGTCTCCAGAAGGAGAAGTAAGGGCATCTGAAGCCAAAAGGGGAGAATTGGTGTTTCCACCAGATTTAGATGCAGCCCCAGTCACTGCTCCCTGGATGGGGGCCTTGAAGTCTAAAGTCTGGTTTGGGCCCTAGGAGGACATCCTCCAACCTCAGAAGGCTGGCTTCTCTGACCGCTTGGAATGGCCTAAGGCTGAAATGAAGATGTGGGAGGCAGAGGGATGGAGAAGAGCCTTCCACAGGGAGAAGGGCAGGGTGGAGGCTCTGTCCTGTGCATTGGGATTGGTGGCAGCAATTAACGTTGTCATGCAGGAGGCTCTTGGGGGATGTGTCAGTCCTCCCCTGCAAATGCAGCTGCTGCCAAAGCTCATTAGGTCTGTGTGTGAGCTGTGAGCTCTTGTCCCTGTCCTCCCAGTAGTGTCCCTAGCAATGGCAACTAGTCCCGGGTGATTGAGGAGCCCTGGGGCCCAAGGAATTTGGGGGTGTCTCTTCTATGTGGTCCATCCCTGTGCTGGAGGGAGAGCTCTTGAGACCAGGTTAAACGTAGAGGAAAGCAGACACATCTCTTTGTCAGCACTGATGAACATCTGAGAGGCATCCACAGCCTGTGGAAGTGTGGCCTTAGCAGGGACAGACACAGAAATGATGGGACTTGTTAGGGACTTGGATCAGGCGCAAGAAACGTGACTGGTGAAATCTTCTCGTTTTAAGTATTAGAGCAAATGTGGTAAAGTGATTGTGTTCTGCAGGAGCATGAGGCCTGGGAATAATTTTACAATAGGCTTCTTAATTCGCAAGCTTAGTACTAAGGTAGAGAGGGAAAGAAAGAGGGAAGAACCCCACAAGTATGATGATATCTTTTGTTAGGTTGATATTGACTAGCAGGTGGTGGTAATATGAGAATATTACATTTCCAGACAAGAAAAGATACATTATCGATTGCTTTAAATTCTCCTATCTCAGTTATTTCTGAAGAAATTGGTCTCACAATATTGTGATTTTCTTTTTTTAAAAAAATAGATAAATGAAGATGTAAGACAATTAAGGGCTTATTCAAGGACCCTTGACACTCAGAGAATGAACTGGAGACAAGATTCAGGTGTCCTAACTCATCCCAGGGTTGGTTTTTCTAGAACTGGCTGTGGGATTGCACCATGGAGACTTGCCAGACAGAGGGAATTATATTGCCATGAAAACCCTAGTCTTAGCCACAGGGAACAAGAAGTATAAAGAAGACAAGAATTTACATGAGGCCATAGTACAATATGTCACCAAAAGTGAGTGTCAGGTTCATACATGTTTGAGAAACTGGGTCTCGGTAATTAGTCTCAGATTCAGTGAAAAGTCAGGTAACCAAATCTGGCTAGAAGAAGTTAAGAGGATCACAAAGAGAATGAAGTAATTTTCTTTCAGGAGGTCAAACCCATGTTTGAGATACCAGCCAGCCAAGCCACCCGTGGGTTCTCTGTTTTCATGCATTCGGATGTTGCAAGCACCCCTGCTCGGGATGGATGCTGTCAGTGTCTGCATCACCCAACTCTTCAGTCACGAGTGAGAGAAACCTCTCTCTAAATGAAAGTGCCATTTCCATGGACAGGTCACCTTGTTGAAGGTATGGCTCTGACTTATTTTGAGCAGCATGAGGGAGCTACGTGCAGGTTGGGGGACCTACCCTCGTGTGTTCTGCTTCTGTATTTGGAACTTTCACTTGTCCCAGCCAAGTCTGTTTCGCTCCCCAACACTCAAGGTCACGTAGGTTTCAGGGAAATGGACGGATATTCTTTATTTAAATAAAAAGCCATAAGTGACTGAAGTTGAGCTTTCAAATTAGTTGTATTGAGTTAGATAAAAGGTGTTGTATTAGGAATCAGAACACTTGTTTTTTGTTTGCGTATCTCTGTCCTAGAGAGAAAGCATTTTGGTTCTGTGTGCTGTTTGTATAAATAACTGGATAATGAGAGAAGGCACATGAAGGTACTTTAATTGGGGCCAAAGTTTCTGTTTTAGCAATGAAGAGTTGATGTCTGCATCCATGCCTGGGACCTGATTTTCCCTATAATTTCAGTGTCATTCCCGATCCCTCCTCCATCTGTAAGGGTCTCAGTTCTCTACTGTTATGTGACCTATTTTAAAGGTCACAATAAGGTCAGGTAATTTATATTTTAAAAATCCCGTTTAGAATAATTACATCTATAAAATTCACAAAAAGGATAATTTTACACAAAAGGAATAAACACAGATGTTATTTCTATTTTCTTAATCTACCAGGTATTCACAAATGGACTTTATCACTGTAGAAAACAGAAATATTTGGATGTCAATTAACTAAAATGTAAAAATTTTAAATCCAAGGCAAAGGACTTTTTAGAAATATATATACTGTATGATGGGTTAAAAGTAATTAGCTGATGTATCCATGAAAAGTATTTAAGTATTAGCAGCAGTGGACAATGGCCGGATCAGAGAGATTCAAAAGCAAGTATTTGCACTGACCAGATGCAAGGAGATAAGGCTGTGGTGGTATATTAGCAGCGTGAATGAAGTCGAAGGGAGAGATGGGAGATTCGTAACCAAACAATGAAAGAAGAGGATTTATTCTGTGGAGTATAAGGAAGAAGGAAAAATTAAACATGATGTCCTGGGAGAGAGGAGGAATTTTAGTCCATTGCTAGAGATAAAGGAGTCTGGAGGGCATACAGTTTGTGGAGATATGAGTTGAATCAACGGTGGGTTATTTAGGAATCATTCATTATGCTGTTGAAGAAACATCTGGATTTCCAGTGATGTCTAGGAGGTCACTGTGGGCTTGAGATGGAAGACCCAGTGTTAGAGACAAGTCCTCCAAGCAGAAGCTATAGGAAGAGCACAAGTTCTGTGCACAGAACCTTAGAAAATCCTCACAGTAATGCAGCAGGAGAGTTTAAAACAATTATCGAAGACTACAGACAGAAACATTAGTTTGGAAGAAAATCAGGACAGAAGAGCATCACAGAGTGGAAAATTTGAAGGAACAAATAGTTCAGTTGCTTAAACAATAACGAAATAAAGGAGGATAAGATCTCTGAATCTGAGGATTGGAAAGCCATGAGTGCCCTTCAGGAATGCATTGTTCATGAACTAGTGAAGATGGAAGCCAGATTTCCATGGCTTGTAGGGTGAATGTTGTGAGGAAATAAATCCTGCAAGTGGACACCAATCATCTCAGCACTCTGGATGTGAAAGGAAGAGAGAATCAGAATGGTAATCATGTAGCAAAGATTGGGTTTTTATAATGAGGGAAAAGGAATCAACCAAGAGCAAGAGAAACCCAGGATGGCTGAAAGAGACATGAACAAAGGAATAAGATCCCAAATGTGATCAGTGGAAAATGGAAGGTCAACCAGTGCCTTCACTAGATGATGGACGCCTGCCTATTCAGTCACTAATGGACCAACTGTAGATCTTCCAAACATTTGAGTTCACCAATGACCCTTTCAGTTGGCCAATATTTCCCACATTTTACAAATTAAAAAATATAAAGTAAGAGGGGCTAAGTAGCTTGCTCTCGCCTTCAGTAAGCAGGAGAGAACAGAGTTAAAGCAAGAACTTCTAGGCTCTAAAGGTCCTGCTTTCTCTGGGATGTGACACTGTTGCTCATTTGTCATGAGACAAAGGCTGTAGTAGGGAGATGTGCAGGGTGGGCGAGAGGAGCAGAGTGAGTCATGGGCTGTCTTGTCGTCCAGGCAGCTTGTACAGGCAACAGGGGGACAGTGATGGGAAGACAGTCTGTTCTGTGTCTTTTTCTTCCACTTGCGCATTAGGAGCACAGGAGAGTATAATATCGCCCTTGAAATCCCAGCATCTGGCAAAGATGGCACTTAGAGATATTTGCCAAATTAATCAAAAACAAATGTCTACTTCCTCTGCTAAGTAGTCAACAAAAGTTAACAGATTTGTTTTCTCTTCCTCTTTTTATACTAGTAAGCCAAAGCAGCCATTTCCATACTGTCCTTTTTACTGAGACCATACACAAGGGCTAGAGTTGTAGAAAAATAAAAAGCAATTTCAGAATGAGTGAAAACACAGGTAGCAAAATAAAAAGAACAAGATAAAATTACCACTCTTCTCCCTTTCCTTCCAGAGACCAAAGACACCAAATTCTCAAAAGACCCATATTTTCCTACCTTGCAGATTTCAAATTTACTAAAGGTTTTGCTTCCGTTTTTTATGTCTGAAATTGTGGGCAGGATATGAGAGGAGAGCACAACACTTGTTTCTCCGTCTCTGCCAGAGTGGGGCTCCTGCTATAACTCTTACCCATAGACAGAGTGCCACTGCCAGGAAGAGTTTATGAAGTACTTTCCCCAAAGTTATCTACATTTGAACTTAAACATACTTGAGAATTATGCAGTGTTGCCCATTTTGTATGTAAAAGTTTAAATGTGTAACTCAATCTCATCTCTGTTAAGTCATTAAAACAAGATTCATATTCCGGTTCTTTAATCCAGATTTTTCCATAAGACACCAGCCTTATTTGCAGTATATATATGCTTCTTCCAAATCTTTTTTTTTTTTGTAATTTTTAAAATACATTTCATCATGTTTTGTGCAACAGATACGTGTAGGGTTGTCCTCGAACTTTGGCCCATGCTTACCATCATTATTATTTTGCCTCCGAATGTCATCTACAATTCCCTCCTGCCCTGGAAACTCAGGTAAACTAGAGAGGTAATAAACTTCCAAAAATTGCACTGTTTTATCTCCAGGCTTTAACTGACGCCCTGAGATCCCATCATGCCCTTGTGACAGTGCTAGGTCCTCTCTTATACAGAGCAGGTGCAATGGGTATTAGGATCAAGCCGATAGGCTTGGCCCATATGGCAGATCATTAGGTTGAGCATTCTCTTAAGTTATTCTTATGGCTCCTTAATTCAACAGCTTCTGTTCTCTCTGACTCTCTGCAGATTAATAATCTTCACATTTTTTAATGGAAACAGATAACCAGACATGGGTGAGAGAGTTTATCCTCCTTGGCCTGTCCAGTGACTGGGACACACGGGTGTCCCTCTTCATCCTTTTCTTGATCACATACATGGTGACAGTGCTGGGGAACGTCCTCATCGTTCTTCTCATCAGACTGGACAGCCGAATCCACACTCCCATGTACTTCTTTCTCACCAACCTCTCCCTCGTTGATGTCTCTTATGCCACAAGCATCGTTCCTCAGATGCTGGTGCATTTTCTTGCAGCACATAAAGCAATCCCATTTGTGAGCTGTGCAGCCCAGTTATTTTTCTCCCTAGGCTTGGGCGGGATTGAGTTTGTTCTATTGGCAGTGATGGCCTATGACCGCTACGTGGCTGTGTGTAACCCCCTGCGATACTCGGTCATCATGCATGGAGGCCTCTGTGCTAGGTTGGCCATCACATCCTGGGTCAGTGGCTCTGTCAACTCTCTCATGCAGACTGTAATCACCTTTCAGCTGCCCATGTGCCAAAACAAGTATATTGATCACATATCCTGCGAACTCCTAGCTGTGGTCAGACTGGCTTGTGTGGACACCTCTTCCAATGAGATCGCAATCATGGTTTCTAGCATTGTTCTGCTGATGACACCTTTCTGCCTGGTTCTCCTGTCCTACATCCAGATCATCTCCACCATCCTAAAGATCCAGTCCACGGAAGGAAGAAAGAAAGCCTTCCACACCTGTGCCTCTCACCTCACAGTGGTTGTCCTGTGCTATGGCATGACCATTTTTACTTACATCCGGCCCCACTCCAGCCCCTCTGTCCTTCAGGAGAAGTTAATTTCTGTCTTCTATGCCATTTTAATGCCCATGCTGAACCCCATGATTTATAGTGTAAGGAATAAGGAGGTGAAGGGGGCCTGGCAGAAGCTATTAGGGCAATTATCTGGGTTAACATCAAAACTAGCAACTTAATGAACCCTGAGCATTACTTAGAGAAAGGAGCTTTGCCTGTGTTTTTTCCCACTTGACTCAGATATGGCAGTCATCATCTGCATTGCCCTGGCAACCGGGAAGATGACGACACATGTACTGGTGATGCTGGGTGGGAGGCAGGAGGTTGGGTTGGGTTGGGTTGGGGTGTGGGTGTATTTTTATGTCACAGCAGCGTGTTCAGTGGAGTTGAGCACTGCTCTAATTGGACTTCCCACCCTTAATCTCCGTTCATATGGCCTGAGAGTAATGAACAAAAAGTACATTTGCTGTTTCGATTTGTCACATTGTTTGTAATCATGGACCTATTCATGGATCTTACTTTGGACCACTGCTTCTTACTCATCCAAATTTTGTATGAAGTTACTGTGTTTCCACTGGGGGGAAGAAGCATTTTCACATTTTAGACTCAAAATACTGCACAGCATATGTACCCACATCCAAAAACCATGTGAGTCCCTGTTGTGAGGAGACAGATGCCATCAAGGCTGTTAAGATGTCTTTGTGCTGGACCCGTGACTGTGCACATAGCATCTTGTCGGAGTGCTGCAGGCACCTCAGGAGAGGAGCGTGAACTGAAGGTCTTGTTTTATAGTGATAGGAATAAAACTAGAAGTGTTTGTATAAGGCAAAGCCATGGAAAAGCCACATCTGGGGCACTACTTGACAGCATACAGTTTGAGAGGAATTTATTACATATATAAGGAGTACCACTTAAATGTTAAAACCATCCCATTTCTGAAATAAGAATTAACTATTTTCCTAGACTTTAAATGCAGAATAACACAAAATTTGACATAATGTATAAAATATAAAAGATGTAGTTAATCTCAGAAAGTACGGATTGCTCAGCCAAAGCCAATGAAAGATAAGATAACTTTATATGCATTCAGTGAATCAGGGTAGCTATGCACTGTCTCCTTCTAGTCTCCATATTGAACACCTTCTCCCATCTCTCCTCCCATGTACAACAGGATTCTAGTTGGTCCTTGTACACTAGTGAGGAATAGTCAGAGAGAGTAAGGCTTTGGGGGTGATTGCAGAAGTCTTCCTGTATGAAAGGACCAGGAAAGGTCTAGCTGGAGACCAGAAAAGTAATATAGGTTATTGAAATGACAACAACCCAAAAGAGGACAGCCAGTGAAATATACAGAGCTGGACAAGAGCACAAGAGTTAAAAAATTCCCTTACACCAGGATTGCAGGGCAGAGAAGAGGAAGTAGTGAGGATGAAACAGGCAGGTAAAGAGGGTCAGAACACAGAGGGAACTGAATGCCAAATTATATTTTAACTTAATACCAATGTGTAGCTGGGAAGGATTTTTAAGCAGGGATATGACAACAAAATTTACATTTTAGAATTATTACTCTTGCCAATGATTCAGAGGAAGAAGAGGTTAGAGGCTGGGAGACCAGTTGGCTGACTGCTCCAGTGACACTATTGAGAAATTGGAGGAATCTGAATGAAAGAGAAGTTAAGCCAAGTCACGTGATTTAAAAGACATTTCAGAGGGACATTGCACTTCTCCGAGATTGCAATTCCTATATGGACCCTGTATGTCCTCTAAAACGTTATCCTGCTGTAAATATTATGTAAATCAAGGACTAAAGTGAAAATTTTACCACCATGAACAACTGTATATAAAATGGTAGGAGAAAGAGACGAAAGAAGCAGAAAATCAGTCACAAATAGAAATATACCCGTGACACACAAAGGAGGACATTGCGAAGATGCTGTTGCTCATTTCTGTGTCTGGTTAACATGTTCGGACTCTTCCTCACTGTTCATCCTGGGATCCCTTTGCCTTCCCCGACCCCCGTGCCTTTGCTGTTGCCCCTTCTCCCCCCTCTCCAAGGTCAGCGGCCCAGATAACCTCTCTGGACCTGCTCCTCTGCTTCCATGCTCTCTGATTGTTTCTCAGCTCAACTGAGTCAACTCATAAGCAAACTTTATTTCTGTTTCTGTGTCCTTCGTGTCCAGCACGTTTACTTAATTCCTCCACGTCGCTTTCAGTCCTTATGGAAATTCTCACGCACTCATGACACTGTCCATCTCTTCTACTAGACCCTTACGTTGATCTGTGAGAGTGACTTTAAACCCCTGTGCGATAGTTCCTATGAGCAAGTACATCTGATTCTGGTTGTGTTAATTTCTTTGTTCAGTGACACTGATACTTTTTTGCCTTTTCCTCTGACCTTTGGTTTTGACTGGCAACTGAACCTTTTGAGTGTGGGGTAATAAAGTGAGATGAGGAACATTTTGCCTTGAAATGGACACATCCCTTCTGTCTGTGCTGTGGTCTTGCTTGGTGAGGAGAGTGGGGGAATCAACGCACTGGTGGGTTGAGCAGGGCTTGAGTTTTGGGTTGCTGTGATCGTCCCCATCTACCAACAAATTAATTTTCTGTATCAGGACTTGTGCTTAGTGTGGGGTGTCCGGGGTTGGAGGGCTCTTCCCAGTGTCACTGACCCACCCTGAGTTGTAGGCTCTGCTGTGAGGCTGCATGTGGAGAGAGTGTCTGTCCGTCCACAGGCTGCCCGAGCCCCCGGCTCACAGCTGTGCCTTGTTTCTCCATCTTGCTGGCCTGGGGATGGAGCCTGAGGCTTTATGCCTTTGTCCTGGCTCCTTCTCAGGACAAAGGCACATCTTTTGTCCCTGTGTCTCAGGGTGGGGGCCTTCTTGGTGGTCTTTCCACCTCAGCAGCCTGAGGAGATGGCTCACTGTCTGAGCAGAGTGGTTTCCTGCCCCAGGGACCCTCGAGAAAGAATGTGTGGTTTTGCTTTCTGTTCTCCTCCCTCAGTAATGAGTCTGCATGTGTCTCTGAGGGAAACAGTTTGCTGCCCTTCCCCCAGTGGCTCAGGCTTTTGTTCCAGGATGCGGGGGCACCTGTGCCCAGAGCGTGCCTTCTCCCGCTGACAGCTGTGCTTGCCTTCGCCGAACCTGCACCCCGCAGGAGGCTTTCTCTGCTCTTGCACTTTTCCCTGAACATCTGTCCCATGCGTGTGGAGAAGATCTTGAGAACCGGCGGGCACTGCTGTTTTGCTGTGGCTCTCAGCCGTTCTATGCTTCTAGAAACCCACCCTCACACTTCAGCCATTTGTTAAGGCAAGTCTCATGGGCTGGTTTGCTGGCCCTGTTTTCCTCCCAGGCTCTGGCCCAGGTGAGTAAGAGCTCATGTCCTCTCTCTCTCTCTCTGGATGTGCTGATCTTTCCTGAGAGTTCTTGCTTTTGGGTTGCCCTGTAATGTCAGCTTTCTGATGATTCTGGGAATAGTTATGATTCTGTGGTTTAACTTTTCTTGTTTTAGGGGGGAACCAATGTTCTTTCCAGCTTTTACAGCCTAAGTGGAAGCTGGAACAAGCTCGGGTACTTTATATTTTTTCCTTTAAAGGAGACTGTGTTCTTTAAAGCAGTTTTAGATTCATAGCACAATGGAGCAGGAAGTACAGAGAGTTCCCGTATATTCCCTGCCCCCCTACCACTTTGCCCCCAGAAACATCCTATACCAGAGTGGTACATTTCACTTACCTTTATTTTTATTTTTTAAATTTTCTTTTAGGTAGACTCCATGCCCAACATGGGGCTTGAACTCATGACCCCCAGACCAAGAGTTGCGTGCTCCACTGACTGAGCCAACCAGGCACCCCCATAATCAGTTACGTTTAAAGGCATGTTTTAAAAGACAAAGTATAAGTGGGATATGTCAGTGATAATTTATAGGTAAGTAAACTATAAAATGGCAAATAATGATTTTGAAGCCAAGGAATTTAAGGCAAATAATCTGCTTCTCTGAAAAGAGCTTACCCAAATTATATGCATAGTGTTTAGCGCAAATAATTCATTATATTCATGTTTATCTTACAAACCAAGCCTACACATTTCTAGTATATGTTATTGCATTTGTCACAAATGCTTTTTGAGAAAACTATTTCAATTCCTAGGCAGACACTGAGGAGAGGTGACCTTACTGGGCAGAAGAGAGCATTTCCTGTTTGGGAAACAGCAGGATTCAGAAAATGGGTGGGGGCTCACAAGGAAGAGAAGTGAGGAAAACTGAGATTGTGGTTGATTTTGAACCTCTTCTGTCTCAGTTCGTTGAGATGTGGCATTGAAGTCATTGGAGACTGTAGGTGAAATGTTTGTGAAGTGAGTAATGGTAAAGTGTTATAATGAAAAATTAATGTGACCATGGTTTACAGAATGAATTGTTCTAAGAGTTCTTAAATTTATTTTATGAGAAACACCTGAAAGACTCATTAAGACACAGTTTGCTGACCCTCCTGTGTAGGGTCTAATTCAGTGAGTTTGGGTAGAGTGAAGGCTATCGTACTTTGATGTGCCGTGAATTATTTGGTGCTTTGGTACAAATACTAAAACAACAGCATTAACCATGGAAAGGAAATATCTATGGGACAAATGTTTTGAGTAAGACTGATATAACTTGCTGAGTGATGGCAGTTGAATGACAGGGAAGTTGCCCCAGGCCTGGAGCAGGAGCAACTGAGAGAGCTGTGGGATCTTTACCAAAGCTTGAAATTTGGGAGTTTCCCTTTGTTGTCTGCAGATGAGTGGAGAAGAACAACAGTGATGTGAGTGTCTGGACACCCTGACTACCTTCTCCCAGCCATGGAATTTTTCCAGCTTTCCTCAGAGAAAGTATTCAACTAATTCTGTCAATCTACGGGTGTCCAGAAATTCAGGTGAGGAATGAGAAGCATCTCTACTTTCCCTTTCTGTTGCTTGGAATATCACAGAAACATTGTCACAGTCGCTGGTTGCTGTAGTATCAGACACTATAGTAACATGGCCGAATGAATGAGAGGACAAGCAATGATATTCACATTGGTGAGAATAGAAGATGTGAGAGTAATTATGGGACATTAGGGAAATAGATAAGGTGGCATGTGGATGATGAGGGATGCATACATGGGTGGCTGAGCAGATAAGCATGTGGCTGAGTGAGCATGAAGATGGTTATAGACAGTGGGTGAGTGTTTGGTTGTGTAAATGGTGGTGCTGAGAGTGGGTATTTGACTGGGAGATAAGTGGACAAATGATTCACTTACAGGGTTTATGATGCCTGGAGAGTATATTAGAGATGCAGTGTGACAGCAATCTGCGAATTTTACATTTGATCTATCCACAAAATTAAAGATTTGGAAAGGTATAGAAAGCTAACACTTCTATACTTCGTGTTGAGAATTTCAATGATGCTTTTCCTTTCCTTTTTTTCCCTCAACATTAATCTAAAGACTTTCTACTCCCTCCTTTTGAGATGTTATTTGAAGTCTTAAATCTTGATAGGTGATGTTACTGTTCCTAAAACTTGAATAGTACCATGAGAGATGTATTCAGGTGTGCATCCATCCTTATAAAGCTCACAGCAGGACCAGTGGGTCTTTGCACACATGTCAGGGGAACGAGGCACAATGCTCCTGTGTTCAGAAGAAGAGATGAGGGTATCCTGGATCCAAAGGGGATGACTGTTTTTTCACCTGGTTTGGTTGCAGACCTAATAATCACTGCTCAGGAGAATATGGACATGAGTGCTAAATGTCAGGTTTTGGCTATAGTATATCCTAGGTCCTCAGATGGCTGGCATCTCTGGCTTTTTAGAATGACCTTTGGCTTCAGGGGTTTACTGTGGTTGAGGAGGATGGGGAAGAACAGGCTTCACAGGGAGAAGAAGGGCAGCATGGAGGCCCTGCCCTTGAGAACTGGGAGTGGTGACAGTGATGGACACTCTAATGCATAAAGCGCCTGAGGGGAGTCTGTCAGCCCCACATTGCTAATTTGGACACTGCTGCACCTCACTAGGTTTGTGTTGGAGCCAATTGTGGGGCACCTGTGAACTTTCTAGCAGCTGTTTCTCTCATAATTTTAACTAGGTGAGTACTTAGCCAGGAGCCCAAGGAGTCTGGGACTTTTCATATCTCTGGTCTATGATTTTGTTGGAGGAAGCATTCTTAGAATTAGCATAAACTGAGACTGCAGTAGATATGTCTATCTGTCAGGCACTAATCAATGCTTGAGAGCTCGAATGGAGGCACCAACAGAGGGTGGGTATACACAGGGGTGTCTATACACAGGGGTGTCTAGAGGAGCAGAAATAGAACTGATCTGACTTGTTGATTGACTTGTGAGGGACTTTGGATCATGGATGTGACCTATGGATGCTGCGGTCTTCTCACCCTAAATAGTATGGCATATGTTGTAAAGTGATTCTGCCTTCCTGAAGCTGGGGGCTCAGGTACATTTCTGTTCTAAGGTTCTCATATCTGAATTACGTATTCGCAGAGAGAGAGAGAAAGTGAGATGGGGGAAATGCAGAAGAAGATGATTAACATTTGGGAATTGTAATAATCGATACAGTATGGTGCGGGCACAAAGACGGACACATAGATCAATGGAACAGAAGAGAGAACCCAGAAATGGACACTCAACTCTGTGGTCAACTAATCTTTGACAAAGCAGGAAAAAATATCCAATGGAAAAAAGTCTCTTTAACAAATGGTGTTGGGAAAATTGGACAGCCACATGAGGAAGAATGAAACTGGGCCACTTTCTAATGCCATACACAAAAATAAACTCAAAATGGATGAAAGACCTAAATGTGAGAATCATTGCACCTATGTCAGGGGACTGAGGCACAATGCTCCTCTGTTCAGAAGGAGACATGAGGGTATCCTGGAGCCAAAGGGGATGACTGTTTTTTCCCCATCCTCCTCAACCACAGTAACCCCCTGAAGCCAAAGGTCATTCTAAAAAGCCAGAGATGCCAGCTGTCTGAGGTCCTAGGATATTCTATAGCCCAAACCTGACATTTAGCACTCATGCCCCTATTCTACTGAGCTGTGATTAGGTCTGCAACCAACATCCATTGAATGGAATCCATCCATTCCTAAATGACAGGATCCATCAAAGTCCTAGAGGAGAACACAGGTGGTGGCAACCTCTTTGACCTTGGCCACAGCAACTTCTTGCTAGAAACGTCTCCAAAGGCAAGGGAAACAAAAGCAAAAATGAACTATTTAGACTTCATCAAAATAAAAACTTCTGCATGGCAAAGGAAACAGTCAACAAAACTAATAGGCAACCTATGGAATGAGAGAAGATATTTGCAAATGACTTATCAGATAAAAGGCTAGTATCCAAAATTTATAAAGAACTTATCAAATTAACACCCAAAGAACAAATAATCCAGTCAAGAAATGGGCAGAAGACATGAACAGACATTTCTCCAAAGAAGACACACAAATGGCTAACAGACACGTGACAAAATGCTGAACATTACTCAGCATCAGGGAAATACAAATCAAAACCACAATGAGATACCACCTCATACCAGTCAGAATGGTTAAAATGACTCAGGAAACAACAGATGTAGGTGAGGATGCAGAGAAAGGGGAACCCCTTACACTGTTGGTGCAAATGCAAGCTGGTACAGCCACTCTGGAAAACAGTATGGAGTTTCCTCAAAAAGTTAAAAATAGGGCTACTCTATAACCCAGCAATTGCACTGCTAGGTATTTACCCAAAGGATAAAAACATTGTGACTGGAAGGGGCACCTACACCCCAATGTTTATAGCAGCAATGTCCACAATAGCCAAAACATGGAAAGAGCCCAGAGGTCCATCAATAGATGAATGGGTAAAGAAGAGGCGGTATATAGGTACAGTGGAATATTACACAGCCATCAAAAAGAATGAAATCTTGCCATTTGCAACCATGTGGTTGGAACTAGAGGGTATTATGCTAAGTGAAATAAGTCAGTCAGAGAAAGACAAATACCTTATGATTTCACTCATATGTGGACTTTAAGAAACAAAACAGATGAACATAGGGGAAGGGAAGGAAAAAATAAAATAAGACAAAAACAGAGAAGGAGACAAACCACAAAAGATTCTTAACTATAGGCAACAAACTGAGAGTTTCTGGAAGAGAGATGGGTGGGTGAATGGGGTAACTGAGTGATGGGCATTAGGGAGGGCACTTGATGTAATGAGCACTGGGTGTTGTATGCAACGGATGAATCACTAAATTCTACCTCTGAAACTAATAATACAGTGTATGTTAACTAAATTGAATTTAAATTTTAAAAAAGAAGACTGAATATATTCAGGAAGATTTCTGCACCATATTTGGAGAGCACCTAGGGGACAAGCCCAGATCTGTAAAATGATAGTTAGGTATTAATATTCATGAACATGTAGTAGGAGTCTATTAAGTTTCCAAAAAAGATAAATTGTTAGTAACTATGAAGTCTCTTTTCTCAATTTTCCTGAAGAGTTTGTATACCAAGTATTTTGATTTTCCTTTCAGTGTTAGGAAATGTAAGATGAGTAAGTGGATTGTTCAAAGTTCTACAATACTCAGAATGTGAACTGAGACTAGAATTGAGGTCTCCTGACTCATTTTTGGGATTTGTTCCTCTAGATTGGGCTGTAGGGTTTGCACTGTGAGAACAGTATAGATTGAGGGAATTATACTGCTGTAGTCTCACTCTGGGGCAAGTCATACAAAGAAGCTGAGCATTTACTGAATGAAATCATGATAAAATATGTCATCAAGGTGATTTGAGGATTTCATATATCAGAGAAACTGAGCCTCAATATTTGGCGATTTTGTGAAATGCCAGGCACCAAATGCAGATGGGAAGTAGCAAACTGGTTGCTTTATGAGGATATAAAACCATTAAAACATAAAACATTAGTTTGGTGCAAATATTTCTGCCCATGATGGATATATTAAGGATATACAACAACTAAGTATTTGGCCACAGCTCAAATGAATCTTCCTATAAATTTAAGTGCCATTTCTATTGATAGTGAAGTTAAGGTTCTTGTATATTTTGACCACCATGAGACAAAACATGTCTGTAGGTTGTGGGACCCAACTTCATGTGCTTTGTTTCTGTATTCAGGACCTCTATCTGCTGCAGCGAAATTGTGGAGGACTCCAAATAGGAAGCCAATATGATTAAGACTCGATGGAGTTTGCAAAAGATGTGCATAAACTTTCAGAGCAGAAAAAGCTTCCCCCCCCTTAGCTGTAGGGCTTTATTGATGTAATGACTGGGGTGGGGGTGGAATATGGGTAGTGGGTTTACCCATAAGCCTGTGTTCCAGATTGGATTTTTGAGGCTGATCCAATATTTTGTCCATTCATGTGGTGCAGACTTCCTGAGTCTGTTAAAATCAATTATTCTCCCTCCATAATGTAGATAAAGAAGGCAAAGATAATTTCCTGAAGCAGCCAGCCAAAAGAACTGAAAAGTTGGATAGTTTTAAATGTATAAAGCACTCACTAGGGCAGGAAAATGTGATGAGGCAATGAATATTGCAAGTAGAAAAGAGACCCATGTGTTAAGTCCTAAATACTTCCATGTTTGCAGAGTGTAATCGAGTATTTTGGAGTGTGTGTCCCTAGAGTAACAATGGAAACTAAATGCAATTAAACATGATTTTAAAATGGAAACAGCAGCAACTGCAGACATCTCCAGAGAACCACAAGTAATGCTTGTCTGTGTGGCACAGCATAGTGAAAATTCTGTTAGTTCTTGTTTGATTTTGTCTGTGGGTCAGGTTTCTTGTCTTACTTGGTGAGCAGTTGCTCGTAGTTCTTCAAGGCCTTATCAGTTCTATTACAGCAGGAATCTGGGGAGGGTCTGGTAAAAGGCTAAAAGGTCCTTGACTACATTGAAAAGTCATATCGTTACTTGGGGCAACACCCTCTTAGGCATTCTGCAGAGCTCTGTGAGCTCAACATGGAAGGGGCTCCCCTCTAGGAGGTCTACTAGTCAGAGTTTAAGTCAATTATGACAGATGAGTTGGAGATGCCTCAGTTCCATGACTCCCAAGTACCACGTGTTTACAAATTTTGCCAAAAATTATTGCCTGAGAATTAACCATTAGAAATATATTTAACTTGACTTAAGATCTCGACTTCACTGACATTCTTTTTCAGATGGGGAGAGAAGAGGGCTATTTTATTTTTTTTTGTTTATTTGGGAAGAGCAATTTTAGAGCGTGGACCATTTTACTGGAAGTCAGACCCTGGTGTAGGGAGTTACAGAGACAGCATGAAAGTATTTGTTCATAGATGAAGCATTAGAAGACAGACACAGGATAAAGGGAGGCAGGAATAAGCTAAGGCTAAATTATATCTACCCCATGGACATAAAAGCCAGTCCTGGTTTTAATATCAGCAAGCGCATTGTCTGAATTGTTTACTGTTCATCTTGTTCAGGTGACATACACTTTCACCTGAAAATGTTATCAGGTGGTAGGAGATTTAAACAATAGGAAAAATACTTACAGTTGTATTTATAGAGGTAGAGATGTTGAAAAACATCAGTTTCATAATCCAGAAAGTGTATCCATGGAATTATGAATACCTTCCTTTTTTAAAAGTAGTTTATAAAGGTTGACTAAAATTAAGCTTTAAACTAGGTGTATTTTCTCATATAATAGGAGTTGTGGGAAAAAACTCTAGGTCTACTTTTATTTCTTTGTTATGAAGAAAAGAACATTTTAGTCTTGATATTTGTATAATTAGTAGATAATGAGAGCAGGCACATGGAGGTAGTTTTAACTAAGGTCTAAAAAGATAATATTCCAGCTGACAGAAGTTGGTCTTGCTTTCCATACCTCACCCCTGACGGTTCCTGCACGTTCATGCCATTCACGTACAGTTCACAGTAAGATTTGGTACTTTGTAATGCCAACGCCCCACTTGATATCATTTTATATTTAAACATTTCACTAAAAGGACGATGTTCCACATAAAAGTAACAGATTTCAGGCATTAGTAACTGTACTTTAAGGAGATAATTATTCATGGAATATTTCTATGGCACCTTTCCTGTGAAGTCACGTAGCGTGCTCTGTTGTTATGGCCACTAATTACCCTACACCCACCATAATTTGTAAAACACAGACATGAAAAAGTCCTTCCATAGGGAGCTGAACCAACGAGTAGGTCATTCTTTAATACTATGTTCAGAGCAAGCAGCACGGATTGCTTGTTTGTGAGTAGACAATGGTAGCTCAAAACCTATGTACAGGTGTGGTTTCAGATTTGTTGAATAGGAGCAGGATAGGACCCAAATGATGTAAAATAGGATTTCGTTGTTGGTTAAAGGAATATTGTGGACTTTCAAAAAGGTAAAGTAGCCAGAGTTAGGACAATTTCTCAGAAGAGAGCACAAAACACATTGTGCAGGAGGAAGAGCTAAATAGATGAGCTCTTAACTGTGGTCGTTGTTTAACACTGGTTTTGGACATCAGCTGCCTGCCTAGCCCTGTCCTAAAAGGTTTCTGTTGCCTTATTTATGCAGACAAATGGAACAGATATTCCCACATTTCCCCTTTTTTTTTTTTTTTTTTTTTTTTTTTAAAGATTTTATTTATTTATTCGACAGAGAGAGAGACAGCCAGCGAGAGAGGGAACACAAGCAGGGGGAGTGGGAGAGGAAGAAGCAGGCTCACAGCGGAGGAGCCTGATGTGGGACTCGATCCCGGAACGCCGGGATCACGCCCTGAGCCGAAGGCAGACGCTTAACCGCTGTGCCACCCAGGCGCCCCCGTCCCCTTTGTTTTTTGACCTCAGTGAAAAATACACGTTCAGGAAGAGCTACAGATCCTACAAATTAGTTAGATCTGAGAAGACCAAGCTCCGGCGTTCTGATAGGAGTGCTGAGATCTGAAGTCCTCATCTGGCACTGAGTCCATTTTCCACCCTAGGTCAGGACAGGAACGCAGCTAAATTTAAGTGGAGCTGCTCCCAAAGCAATAAGGTGATGGCGTTAACTGCAGGCCATGCTAAAAGCATCTGATGGACACACGTTTCCTCCTGCATTTGCCTTTCCAAAGGCCGATCAATTTTCTTTATCTACCATGAGTCCCAAAAAGGACTCTAGAGTGTGGACAAAAGGTGTACTTGGATATTAATGATTTTGAAATAAGGCAGTGGTCTTTGGAAATGAAGAGCAGCCTCAGTGGCTTAAAAATAATCAGTTAACATATCCCCCCTGAAAGTTACTTCAGTGTTAACAGCTTATTTTAACAAAATACTTTGCTGTAAAACACACAGTATGATAATAAATGCTAGCGATAAGAAAATAAAATTTAGAGATAGAACAGGACCAGACTGAAGATTGTGTGGAAATTCTTCTGTGCAGGAAAACCTTAATTCTGTGTACATGTAGGATCTGTTTGTGTGGGGAAGTGATGGGGAAACACTTGTATCTCCTGATGAACTTGGAGGAGCGTGTGGGCTTTGGAGAGGGTGGAGGTGGCATCAGAGGGATAATTTTACACAAAAAGGAATAAACACAGATGTTATTTCTATTTTCTTAATCTACCAGGTATTCACAATGGACTTTATCACTGTAGAAAACAGAAATATTTGATGCTTCAATTAACTAAATGTAAAAATTTTAAATCCAAGGCAAAGGACTTTTAGAAATATATATACTGTATGATGGGGTTAAAAGTAATTAGCTGGATGTATCCATGAAAGTATTTAAGTAATAGCAGCAGTGGACAATGGCCGGATCAGAGAGATTCAAAAGCGCATTTGCACCGACCAGATGCAAGGAGATAAGGCTGTGGTGGTATAATAGCAGCGTGAATGAAGTCGAAGGAGAGATGGGAGATTCGTAATCCTAAACAATGAAAGAAGAGGATTTATTCTGTGGAGTATAAGGAAGAAGGAAAAATTAAACATGATGTCCTCGGGGAGAGAGGAGGAATTTTAGTCCATTAGAGATAAAGGAGTCTGGAGGGCATACAGTTTGTGGAGATATGAGTTGAATCAACGGTGGGTTATTTAGGAATCATTCATTATGCTGTTGAAGAAACATCTGATTTCCAGTGATGTCTGGAGGTCACTGTGGGCTTGAGATGGAAGACCCAGTGTTAGAGACAAGTCCTCCAAGCAGAAGCTATAGGAAGAGCACAAGTTCTGTGCACAGAACCTTAGAAAATCCTCGCTACAGTAATGCAGCAGGAGAGTTTAAAACACCATCGAATAATTACAGACAGAAACATTAGTTTGGAAGCAGTAAATCAGGACAGAAGAGCATCACAGAGTGGAAAATTTGAAGGAACAAATAGTTCAGTTGCTTAAAACAATAACGAAATAAAGGAGGATAAGATCTCTGAATCTGGAGGATTGGAAAGCCACAGTGCCCTTCAGAATGCATTGTTCATGAACTAGTGAAGATGGGAAGCCAGATTTCCATGGCTTGTAGGGTAAGAATGTTGTGAGAAATAAATCCTGCAAGTAGACACCAATCATCTCAGCACTCACAGATGTGAAAGGAAGAGAGAATCAGAATGGTAATCATGTAGCAAAAGATTGGGTTTTTATAATGAGGGAAAAGGAATCAACCAAGAGCAAGAGAAACCCAGAGGCTGGAAAGAGACATGAAAAAGGGAATAAGATCCCCAAAGCTGATCAGTGGAAAATGGAAGGTCAATGAATTGCCTTCACTAGATGATGGACGCCTCGCCTATTCAGTCACCTAATGGACCAACTGTAGATCTTCAAACATTTGGTTGTTCACTTCAATGACCTTTCAGTTGGCCAATTCCTACATTTTACAAATTAAAAAATATAAAAAGTAAAGAGGGGCTGAAGTAGCTTTGCTGCTACTTCAGTAAGCAGGAGAGAACAAGAGTTAAAAGCAAGAACTTCGACAGCTCCTAAAAGGTCCTAGCTTTCTCTGGGATGTGACACTGTTGCTCATTTGTCATGGAGCAAAGGCTGTAGTAGGGAGATGTGCAGGGTGGGCGAGAGGAGACAGAGTGAGTCATGGGCTGGTCTTGTCGTCAGGCAGCTTGTACAGGCAACAGGGGGACAGTGATGGAAGACAGAGTCTGTTCTGTGTCTTTTTCTTCCACTTCTGCATTAGAGACATGGAAGTATAACATCGCCTTGGGAAATCCCAGCATCTGGCAAAGATGGCACTTAGAGATATTTGCCCAAATTAATCAAAAACAAATGTCTACTTCCTCTGCTAAGTAGTCAACAAAAATTAACAAGAATTTGTTTTCTCTTCCTCTTTTTTATACTAGTAAGCCAAAGCAGCCATTTCCATACTGTCCTTTTTACTGAGACATACACAAGGGCTAGAGTTGTAGAAAAATAAAAGACATTCAGAATGAGTGAAAACACAGGTAGCAAAATAAAAAGAACAAGATAAATTACCACTCTATAACTTCCCTTTCCTTCCAGAGACCAAAGACACCAAATTCTCAAAACCAGGAGATATTTTCCTACCTTGCAGATTTCAAATTTACTAAAGGTTTTGCTTCCGTTTTTATGTCTGAAATTGTGGGCAGGATATGAGAGGAGGCACAACACTTTGTTTCTCCGTCTCTGCCAGAGTGGGGTTCTCCTGCTATAATCCTTACCCATAGACAGAGTGCCACTGCCAGGAAGAGTTTATGAAGTACTTTCCAAAGTTATCTACATTTGAACTTAAACATACTTGAGAATTATGCAGTGTTGCCATTTTGTATGTAAAAGTTTAAACTGTAACCTCAATCTCATCTCGTTAAGTCATTAAAACAAGATTCATATTCGGTTCTTAATCCAGATTTTTCCATAAGACACCAGCCTTATTTGCATATATATGCTTCTTCAAATCTTTTTTGTAATTTTTAAAATACATTTCATCATGTTTTGTGCAACAGATATGTAGGTTGTCCTCGAACTTTGGCCCATTGCACATCATTATTTTTTGCTCGACTGTCATCTACACATCCCTCCTGCCCTGGAAACTCAGGTAAACTAGAGAGGTAATAAACTTCCAAAAATTGCACTGTTTTATCTCCAGGCTTTAACTGGCCTCTGAGATCCATCATGCCTCTTGTGACAGTGCTAGGTCCTCTCTTATATAGAGTTAAGGTGCAATGGGTATTAGGACAAGCCGATAGAGCTTGGCTCCATATGGCAGATCATTAGGTTGAGCATTCTCTTGAAGTTATTCTTATGGTCTTTAATTGAACAGCTTCTGTTTCTGTCTTGACTCTCTGCAGATTAATAATCTTCTATTTTTTAATGGAACAGATAATCAGACTGGGGAGAGAGTTTATTCCTCCTTGGCCTGCAGTGACTGGCGACACACGGTCCCTTCACTCTTGTCCTTCTTTTTGATCACTACATGGTGACAGTGCTGGGGAACTCCTCATCGTTTTCTCATCAGACTGGACAGCCGACTCCACACTCCCATGTACTTCTTTTCTCACCAACCTCTCCTCGTTGATGTCTCTTATGCCACAAGCATCGCCTCAGATGCTGGGCATTTTCTTGCAGCACATAAAGCAATCCCATTTGTGAGCTGTGCAGCCCAGTTATTTTTCTCCCTGGCTTGGGCGGGATTGAGTTTGTTCTATTGGCAGTGATGGCCTATGACCGCCACGTGGCTGTGTGTAACCCCCCACGATATCTCGGTCATCATGCACGGAGGCCTCTGTGCTAGGTTGGCCATCACATCCTGGGTCAGTGGCTCTGTCAACTCTCTCATGCAGACTGTAATCACCTTTCAGCTGCCCATGTGCCAAAACAAGTATATTGATCACATATCCTGCGAACTCCTAGCTGTGGTCAGACTGGCTTGTGTGGACACCTCTCCAATGAGATCGCAATCATGGTTTCTAGCATTGTTCTGGTGATGACACCTTTCTGCCTGGCCCTCCTGTCCTACATCCAGATCATCTCCACCATCCTAAAGATCCAGTCCACGGAAGGAAGAAAGAAAGCCTTCCACACCTGTGCCTCTCACCTCACAGTGGTTGTCCTGTGCTATGGCATGACCATTTTTAGCTACATCCGGCCCCACTCCAGCCCCTCTGTCCTTCAGGAGAGTTATACTTCTTGTTATGCCATTTTGATGCCTGTGCTGAACCCCATGATTTATAGTGTAAGGAATAAGGAGGTAGGGGCCTGGCAGAAAATGCTAGGGCAATTCGTTAACATCAAAACTGCAACTTAATAATCCCTGAGCATCTCTTAGAGAAAGGAGCTTTGCCTGTGTTTTTTCCCACTTGACTCAGATATGGCAGTCATCACCTGCATTGCCCTGGCAACCGGAAGATGACGTACATGTACTGGTGATGCTGGGTGGGAGGCAGGAGGTTGCTGGGTTGGTGTGTGGGTGTATTTTTATGTCACAGCAGCGTGTTCAGTGGAGTTGAGCATGCCTAATGGACTTCCCACCCTTAATCCATCTCATATGGCCTGAGAGTAATGACAGATTTGCTGCTTTGATTTGTCACATTGTTTGTAATCATGGACCTATTCATGATCTTACTTTGACCATCGTTCTTACCATCCAAATTTTGTATGAAGTTACTGTGTTTCCACTGGGGGAAGAAGCATTTTCACTTTTAGACTCAAAATACTGCACAGCATATCGTACCCATCCAAAACCATGTGAGTCCTGTTGTAGGAGACAGATGCATCAAGGCTGTTAAGATGTCTTTGGCTGACCCTGACGTGCACATAGCATCTTGTCGTGAGCTGCAGGTACTCTCAGGAGAGGAGCGTGAACTGAAGGTCTGTTTTATAGTGATAGGAATAAAACTAAAGTTGTTTGTACAAGGCTACTACTGGCCAAGTGAAAAGCCACATTTGGGGAACTACTTGACAGCATACAAGCAATTTGAGAGGACATTACTGCATATGTAAGAGAGTACCATTAAATATTAAAACTGTCCAATTTCTGAAATAAGAATTAACTTTTTCCTAGACTTTGAAACAGAATAACACAAAATATGAATTAATGTATAAAATATAAAAGATACAGTTAATCTGAGAAAGACAGATTTCTAAGCAAAGCCATAAAAGATAAGATAACTTTATATGCATTCAGTGAATCAGGTAGCTATGCAAATCTGCTCCCTTCTAGTCTCATATTGAACACCTTCTCCCATCTCTCTCCCATGTACAACAGATTCTAGTGTGGTCCTTGTACACTAGTGAGGAAATAGTCAGAGAGAGTAAGGGGCTTTGGGGTGATTGCAGGAAGTCTTCCTCGTGTATGAAAGGACCAGGAAAGGAGTCTAGCTGGAGACCAGAAAAGTAATATAGGTTATTGAAATGACAACAACCCAAAAGAGTGACAGCCAGTGAAATATACAGAGCTGGACAAAGCACAAGAGTTAAAAATTTTCCAACACCCAGGATTGCAGGGCAGAGAAGAGGAAGTAGTGAGGGATGGAAACAGGCAGGTAAAGAGGGTCAGAACACAGAGGGAACTGAATGCCAAATTATATTTTAACTTAAATACCAATGTGTAGCTGGGAAGGATTTTTAAGCAGGGATATGACAACAAAATTTACATTTAGAATTATTACTCTTGCCAATGATTCCAGAGGAAGAGGTTAGAGGCTGGGGAGACCAGTTTTGGTGACTGCTCCAGTGACACTATTGAAATTGGAGGAATCTGAATGAAAAGAAGTTAAAGCCAAGTCACGTGATTTAAAAATATGACGATTTCAGAGGAACTCACTTCTCCAATTGCAATTCCTATATGACTCACTATTCTCAAAAGTTATCCTGTCTGAATTTACTGTAAATAAGGACTAAAGTGAAAATACCACCATGAGACACTTATATATAAATGTAGGAAAAGATGGAAAGAAGCAGAAAATCAGTCACAAATAGAAATATACCGTGACACACAAAGGAGGACATTGCGAAGATGCTGTTGCTCATTTCTGGTCTGGTTAACATGTTTGGACTCTTCTCACTGTTCATCCTGGGATCCCTTTGCCTTCCCGACCCCGTGCCTTTGCTGTTGCCCCTTCTCCCCCTCTTCCAAGGTCAGCGGCCCAGGTGACCTCTCTGGACCTGCTCCTCTGCTTCCATGCTCTCTGATTGTTTCTCAGCTCAACTGAGTCAACTCATAAGCAAACTTTATTTCTGTTTCTGTGTTCTTCGTGTCCAGCACGTTACTTAATTCTCCACGCGCTTTCAGTCCTTGGAAATTCTCACGCACTCATGACACTGTCCATCTCTTCTACTGCCCTTACGTGATCTGAGAGACTTTAGACTGTATTTTAGAAAGTTCTCACGCATACGATTCATGACACGTGTCCAGTGCTCTTCTACCTCACGGACCAACCCTCTTAGCTCAGTTTGTCTAGTCTATGTGAGAGTGACTTAAACCCCTGGCGATAGTTCCTATGAGCAAGTACATCTGATTCTGGTTGTGTTAATTTCTTTGTTCAGTGACACTGATACTTTTTGCCTTTCCTCTGACCTTTGGTTTTGACTGGCAACTGAACCTTTGAGTGTGGGGTAATAAAGTGAGATGAGGAACATTTTGCCTGAAATGGACACATCCTTCTGTCTGTGCTGTGGTCTTGCTTGGTGAGGAGAGTGGGGAATCACGCACTGGTGGGTTGAGGCGGGGCTTGAGTTTTTTGGCGTTGCTGCTGTGATCGTCCCCATCTACCACAATGCCAGATCAGCTTCTCTTGTCACATTTTCTGTATCAGGACTTGTGCTTAGTGTGGGGTGTCCGGGTTGGAGGGCTCTCCCAGTGTCACTGACCCACCCTGAGTTGTAGGCTCTGCTGTGAGGCTGCATGTGGAGAGAGTGTCTGTCTGTCCACAGGCTGCCCGAGCCCCCGGCTCACAGCTGTGCCTTGTTTCTCCATCTTGCTGGCCAAGATGGAGCCGAGGCTTTATGCCTTTGTCCTGGCTCCTTCTCAGGACAAAGGCACATCTTTTGTCCCTGTGTCTCAGGGTGGGGGCCTTCTTGGTGGTCTTTCCACCTCAGCAGCCTGAGGAGATGGCTCACTGTCTGAGCAGAGTGGTTTCCCTGCCCCAGGGACCCTCGAGAAAGAATGTGTGGTTTTGCTTTCTGTTCTCCTCCTCAGTAATGAGTCTGCATGTGTCTCTGAGGGAAACAGTTTGCTGCCCTTCCCCCAGTGGCTCAGGCTTTTGTTCCAGGATGCGGGGCACCTGTGCCAGAAGCGTCGCCTGCTGTCAGCTGTGCTGCCTTGCCGAACCTGCACCGCAGGAGGCTTTCTCTGCTCTTGCACTTTTCCTGAACATCTGTCCCATGCGTGTGGAGAAGATCTTGAGAACCGGCGGGCACTGCTGTTTTGCTGTGGCTCTCAGCCGTTCTATGCTTCTAGAAACCCACCCCTACACTTCAGCCATTGTTAAGGCAAGTCTCATGGGCTGGTTTGTGGCCCTGTTTTCCTCCCAGGCTCTGGCCCAGGTGAGTAAGAGCTCACATCTCTCTCTCTCTCTCTGGATGTGCTGATCTTTCCTGAGAGTTCTTGCTTGGGTTGCCCTGTAATGTCAGCTTTCTGATGATTCTGGGAATAGTTATGATTCTGTGGTTTAACTTTTCTTGTTTTAGGGGAACCAATGTTCTTTCCAGCTTTACAGCCTAAGTGGAAGCTGGAACAAGCTCGGTATTTTATATTTTTCCTTTAAAGGAGACTGTGTTCTTTAAAGCAGTTTTAGATTCATAGCACAATGGAGCAGGAAGTACAGAGAGTTCCCTATATTCCTGCTCCCCACCACTTTGCCCCAGAAACATCCTTACCAGAGTGGTAATTTCACCTATTTTAGGTTTTTTAAACTATAATATAACATGGGGAATCATGACCTAGACAAGAGGATGCTATATAAAAGACATAATAGAGTAGCATGTTTTAAAAGCAAAGTATAGGATATGCAGTGATAATTTAGGTAAGTAAACTATAAATGGCAAATAATATTTTGAAGCCAGAATTTAGGTCAAATAACTGCTTCTCGAAAGAGCTTACCCAAATTATATGCTAGTGTTTGAGCAAATAATCATTATATTCATGTTTATCTTACAAACCAAGCCTACACATTTTAGTATATTTATGCATTTGTCACAAATGCTTTTGAAAGAACTATTTCTTCCTAGGCAGACACTGGTGAGAGTGAACTTTGGGCAGAAAAGGACATTCTGTTTGGGGAACAGCAGGAATTGGGCTCACAGGAAGAGCAGCAGGAAAACGAGATTGTGGTTGATTTGAACCTCTTCTGTCTCTTGTTGAATGTGGCATTGAAGTCATTGGAGACTGTAGGTGAAATATTTGTGAAGTGAAGAATGAGTAAAGTGTTATAATGAAAAATTAATGTGACCATGGTTTACAGAATGAATTGTTCTAAGAGTTCTTAAATTTATTTTATGAGAAACACCTGAAAGACTCATTAAGACACAGTTTGCTGACCCTCCTGTGTAGGGTCTAATTCAGTGAGTTTGGGTAGAGGGAAGGCTATCGATTACTTTGATGTGCCGTGAATTATTTGGTGCTTTGGTACAAATACTAAAACAACAGCATTAACCATGGAAAGGAAATATCTATGGGACAAATGTTTTGAGTAAGACTGATATAACTTGCTGAGTGATGGCAGTTGAATGACAGGGGTTGCCCCAGGCCTGAGCAGGAGCAACTGAGAGAGCTGTGGGATACTTCAAAGCTTGAAATTTGGGAGTTTCCTTTTGTTGTCTGCAGAGAGTGGAGAAGAACAACAGTGATGTGAGTGTCTAGACACCTACACGCTCTCAGCCATGGAATTTTCCACTTTCCTCAGAGAAAGTATTCAACTAATTCTGTCAATCTACGGGTCCAGAAATTCAGGTGAGGAATGAGAGCATCTCTACTTTCCCTTTCTGTTGCTTGGAATATCACAGAAACATTGTCACAGTCCTGGTTGCTGTAGTATCGCATACTATGTAACATGGCCGAATGAATGAGAGGACAAGCAGGATGATATCACATTGGAGAATAAAGATATGAGAGTAAATCGGACATTAGGGAAATAGATAAGGTGCAGTGGATGATAGGGATGGATAGGTGGCTGAGCAGAGAAGCATGGCTGAGTGAGATGAGAGGTTGTAGACAGGGTGAGTGGTTGGTTGTGTAAATGGTGGTCTGAGAGTGTACTGTTTGACTGGAGATAAGTGGACAAATGATCACTTATAGGGTTTATGATGCCTGGAAGTATTAGAGATGATGTGACAGCAATTCTGAATTTTACATTTGATCTATCATAAAATTAAAGATTTGAAGAGGAAAGTAAACTTTAAGATTTCCTTTGGATTTCTATCTTTTCCCTTTTTTTCCTCAACTAATCCACTTTCTACCTCCATTTGAGATGTTATTTGAGTTCTAAATCTATAGTGATTTTTTGTTAACTTGAATAGTACTATGAGAGATGACTTCATCAATCCATCCTTGCAAAACTCCAGCAGGATAGTAGGGTCTTTGCACATTCGAATCAGGCACATGTCCTATTCAAAGAAGAGATGAGGATCCTGGATCAAAGGGGATGACTGTTTTTCACCGGTTTGGTTGCGACTTAATCACTGCTCAGGAAAAGGAGCAATGCTAAAATGTCAGGTTTTGGCTAAGTATATCTACCTGATGACAGCTGGCATCTTGGCTTTTAGAATGACCTTTGGCTTCAGGTTACTGTGGTTGAGGAGGTGGGGAAGAACAGGCTTCACAGGGAGAAGAAGGGCAGCTGGAGGCCCTGCCCTTGAGAACTGGGAGTGGTGACAGTGATGGACACTCTAATGCATAAAGCCCTGAGGGGAGTCTGTCAGCCCCACATTGCTAATTTGGACACTGCTGCACCTCACTAGGTTTGTGTTGGAGCCAATTGTGGGGCACCTGTGAACCTTACCAGAGTTTCCTCAATTCTAAACTAGGTAGATATTCTAGCAGAGCCCAGAGAGTCTGGACTTCTTCAATCTCTGGTCAGATTTGTTGGAGGGAACCTTCTTTAGAAACATAAACTGAGACTGAGTAGATATGTCTTCTGTCAGGCAGACACAATTCTAGAGCTCAATGGAGGCACCAACAGAGGGGTGTGTGTCTACACAGGTGTCTAGAGAGCAGAAATAGAATGATCTGACTTGATTTAGGGATTTGGATCAGGATTGACCACGGATGGCTGATCTTCTCACCCTAAATATATGGCATATGTTGTAAAGTATTCTGCCTTCCTGAAGCTGGGGGCTGGTACATGTTCTAAGGGTTCTCATATCTGAATTACGATCTAAGGAGAGAAGAGAAAGTGAAGGGGAATGCAGAAGAAGATGGATTCTTTTGGAATTGGTCAATCAATCGATACAGTATGGTGCGGGCACAAAGACGGAACATAGATCAATGGAACAGAAGAGAACCCAGAAATGGACACTCAACTTCTGTGGTCAACTAACTTGACAAAGAGAGTGAAAAAAAAAAAATATCCAAGGAAAAAGTCTCTTTAACAAATGGTGTGTGGGAAAATTGGACAGCCACAAGGGAAGAATGAAACTGGGCCACTTTCTAATGCCATACACAAAAATAAACTCCAAAATGGATGAAGAAGACCTAAATGTGAGAATCATTGCACCTATGTCAGGGGACTGAGGCACAATGCCCTCTGTTAAAGGAGACATGAGGGTATCCTGGAGCCAAAGGGGATTGACTGTTTTTCCCCATCCTCCCCTCAACCACAGTAACCCCTAGCCAAAGGTCATTCCTAAGCCAGAGATCAGCTGTCTGAGGTCCTAGGATATTCTTTAGCCCAAACCTGACATTTAGCACTCATGCCCCTAGTTCTACCGAGCTGTGATTAGGTTCTGTAACCAAGCATCCATTGAATGGAATCCATCCATTCCTAAATGACAGGATCCATCAAAGTCCTAGAGGAGAACACTAGGTGGTGGTCAACCCTTTGACCTTGCCACAGCAACTTCTTGCTTGGAAACGTCTCCAAAGGCAAGGGAAACAAAAGCAAAATGAACTATTTAGACTTCATCAAAATAAAAACTTCTGCATGGCAAAGAACAGATCAACAAAACTAATAGGCAACCTATGGAATGAGAGAAGATATTTACAAATGACTTATCAGATAAAAGGCTTAGTATCCAAAATTTATAAAGAACTTATCAAATTAACACCCAAAGAAAAATAATCCAGTCAAGAAATGGGCAGAAGACATGAAACCAGACATTTCTCCAAAGAAGACACACAAATGGCTAACAGACACGTGACAAAAATGCTGAACATTACTCAGCATCAGGGAAATACAAATCAAAACCACAATGAGATACCACCTCATACCAGTCAGAATGGTTAAAATGACAGGGAAACAACAGATGTGGTGAGGATGCAAGAGAGCAGAGAACCCCACAGCTGTTTGGGATTGCAAATGCAAGCTGGTCAGCCACTCTGGCAACAGTATGGAGTTTCCTAAAAGTTCAAAAATAGGGTTCTCTATAACCGCAATTCGTACTGCTAGGTATTTACCCAAAGGATAAAAACATTGTGACTGGAAGGGGCACCTACACCAATGTTTATAGCAGCAATGTCCACAATAGCCAAAACATGGAAAGAGCCATTGAGGTCCATCAATAGATGAATGGGTAAAAAGAGGCGGTATATAGGTACAGTGGAATATTACACAGCCATCAAAAAGAATGAAATCTTGCCATTTGCAACCATGTGGTTGGAACTAGAGGGTATTCATGCTAAGTAAATAAGTCAGTCAGAGAAAGACAAATACCTTTATGATTTCACCTATATGTGGACTTTAGAAACAAAACAGATGAACATAGGGAAGGGAGGAAAAAATAAAATAAGACAAAAACAGAGAGAGGAGACAAACCACAAAAAGATTCTTAACTATAGGCAACAAACTGAGAGTTTTGGAAGAGAGATGGGTAGGTGAATGGGGTAACTGAGTGATGTGGACAAGGCATTAGGAGGAGGGCGATTGTGTAGGCACTGGGTGTTGTATGCAACGGATGAATCACTAAATTCTACCTCTGAAACTAATAATACAGTGTATGTTAACTAAATTGAATTTAAATTTTATAAAAGAGAGCTCCCGAATATATTCAGGAAGATTTCTGCACCATATTTGAGAGCACCTAGGGGACAAGCCCAGATCTGTAAAATGATAGTTAGGTATTAATATTCATGAACATGTAGTAGGAGTCTATTAAGTTTCCAAAAAGATAAATTGTTAGTAACTATGAAGTCTCTTTTCTCAATTTTCCTGAAGAGTTTGTATACCAAGTATTTTGATTTTCCTTTCAGTGTTAGGAAATGTAAGATGAGTAAGTGGATTGTTCAAAGTTCTACAATACTCAGAATGTGAACTGGAGACTAGAATTGAGGTCTCCTGACTCATTTTTGGGATTTGTTCCTCTAGATTGGGCTGTAGGGTTTGCACTGTGAGAACAGTATAGATTGAGGGAATTATACTGCTGTAGTCTCACTCTGGGGCAAGTCATACAAAAAGCTGAGATTTACTGAATGAAATCATGATAAAATATGTCATCAAGGTGATTTGAGGATTTCATATATCAGAGAAACTGAGCCTCAATATTTGGCGATTTTGTGAAATGCCAGGCACCAAATGCAGATGGGAAGTAGCAAACTGGTTGCTTTATGAGGATATAAAACCATTAAAACATAAAACATTAGTTTGGTCAAATATTTCTGCCCATGATGGATATATTAAGGATATACAACAACTAAGATTTGGCCACAGCTCAAATGAATCTTCCTATAAATTTAAGTGCATTTCTATTGATAGTGAAGTTAAGGTTCTTGTATATTTTGACCATGAGACAAAAAACATGTCTGTAGGTGTAGGACCCAACTTCATGTGCTTTTTGTTTCTGTATTCAGGACCTCTATCTGCTGCAGCGAAATTGTGGAGGACTCCAAATAGGAAGCCCAATATGATTAAGACTCGATGGAGTTTGCAAAAGATGTGCATAAATCCTTCCAGAGCAGAAAAAGCTTCCCTTAGCTGTAGGGCTTCTTATTGATGTAATGACTGGGGTGGGGGTGGAATATGGGTAGTGGGTTTACCCATAAGCCTGTGTTCCAGATGGATTTTTGAGGCTGATCCAATATTTTGTCCATTCATTGTGCAGACTTCCTGAGTCTGTGTAAAATCAATTATTCTCCCTCCATAATGTAGATAAGAAGAGCAAAGATAATTTCCCCGAAGCAGCCAGCCAAAAGAACTGAAAAAGTTGGATAGTTTTAAAATGTATAAAGCACTCACTAGGGCAGGAAAATGTGATGAGGCAATGAATATTGCAAGTAGAAAAGAGACTCCATGTTAAGTCCTAAAATACTTCCATGTTTGCAGAGTGTACCGAGTATTTTGAGTGTGTGTCCCTTAGAGTAACAATGGAAACTAAATGCAATTAAACATGATTTTAAATGGAAACAAAGGCAGCAACTGGCAGACATCTCCAGAGAACCACAAGTAATGCTTGTCTGTGGTACAGCATAGTGAAAATTCTGTTAGTTCTTGTTTGATTTTGTCTGTGGGTCAGGTTTCGTCTTACTTGGTGAGCAGTTGCTCGTAGGTTCTTTCAAGGCCTTATCAGTTCTATTACAGCAGGAATCTGGGGAGGGTCTGGTAAAAGGCTAGTGCTGTCCTTGACTACATTGAAAAGTCATATCGCTACTTGGGGTAACACCCTCTTAGGTACTCCTGCAGAGCTCTGTGAGCTCAACATGGAAGGGGCTCCTCTAGGAGGCTCTTACTAGTCAGAAATTAGTTGTATTGAGTTAGATAAAAGGTGTTGTATTAGGAATCAGAACACTTGTTTTTTGTTTGCGTATCTCTGTCCTAGAGAGAAAGCATTTTGGTTCTGTGTGCTGTTTGTATAAATAACTGGATAATGAGAGAAGGCACATGAAGGTACTTTAATTGGGGCCAAAGTTTCTGTTTTAACAATGAAGAGTTGATGTCTGCATCCATGCCTGGGACCTGATTTTCCCTATAATTTCAGTGTCATTCCCGATCCCTCCTCCATCTGTAAGGGTCTCAGTTATCAAATGCTATGTGACCTATTTGAAAGGCACCATAAGGTCAGGTCATTCGTGTTTTTAAAATCCCATTTAGAATAATTATATACACAAAATTCACAAAGAGGACAATTTCAACATAAAAGGGATAAATTACTATAATTGGAGTTTTAAGCATTCGTGATAGGGCAAGAAGGAGAAAATTCATAGCAGAATATTTCAGTGGCACCTTCATATTGTATCACTTTGTGTTCTATTTGTTATGGTCCCAATAATTATCCTATATCCAGCACAATTCATAGAACCTAAGAACCTGAAAATCTTTCCTGCATAGTGCTCGTGTCTAAGGAGATGAACTTCATAGGTATATCATTTTTAAATTCTACATTCTGAACAGGCAGCATATATTGTTCAGTTTTGAGTAAACAAATCTCAAAACCTACATAGAAAGGTGTGGTTTGAGGATTGTTGAGTATGAGGAAGATATGACCCAAGGATGTAAAACAGAATTTTTAAATTACTTACTTACTTACTTATATATTAATGGAACAGTAAGTGCCTACAGAAAGAGCAGCTGGAGTTGAGACAAATTCAGAGAAGAAAACACAAAATAGTCTTGTACGGGAGGAGGAGCTCTCCAGACTGGTTCTTAGCTGTGTTCATTGTTCATATCTGGCTTTAAACAAGAGTTGTGTCTCCTGTCCTATATGAGAAGGATTTGGGCATCTAGTTTCTACTGAAAAAATGTAACAATCTCAAAAGTGTGTCTTACCCGTTGAATGAATAGCACAAGTTTGGGGATAGTGTGATATCCCCTTCATCCATTAGAGTTGAGAAGACCAAGCTGTATCTTTCTAACACAGAAAGTTTAGATGTGTAGCACACTGTCTACCAATTATTTCATTGTGCATCTGAGGACAGACTAGGAATCCAGCTCTATTTAGCTGAAAGCTGATCCAAAGTAATGTGAAAATAGTGTTTTCTGCAGGTGTTAAAATCAGCTGACCGACCCTTATTTCCTCCTTCATTTGGCTTTTCAAATATAGATGCTATTTCTATCTTCTTAATTTCTCAGGAGTCCAAGAGGAGACTTTCTAACTGTAGAAAACAGGCATATTTGGATATCAATTATTTTGAATTTAAAATATCTTAAAATCAAGGCAATTAATTTTAGAAATAAATATACTATTGATGGGTTAAAAATAATTAGTTGACATATCCAATCAAGGCATTTAAGTATTAGCAGGATACTTCAGTAAAACACTTTGCTCTAAAACACACCTGTAATAATAAATGCTAAAATTCATAAAAGAAAAGACAGAGCAGGTCCTCCTTAATGAGTATTTGCATACTCATCTATGATGTTCGTAATTCTATAGGCAGTTAGACATCCCAAATCTGTATGTGCACGAAAGTTGTCTGATTAAATTTGCATTTAATTAATTTTAGGATGATTATTCTAGTGTTGAGCATAGGATGGAAGGGATGTGAGGACAAGTACATTTGTTTTTCTCTTTCTCCCGGGGAGGAGTTCATGTTACGATACCTAGCACTGAATACTGCTGAAGTCCCATTACCAGTAACAGTTTATAAGCAACTTCCTAATAAATTATCTACATTTGGCCTTAAATCTACTTGTGAGTTATGCAACATTATCACATTTTGTATATAAAAACTCAAGTCTCTAACCCAATCACAAACCAGTATGTCATAAGAGAAGATTCATATCTGGGCTCTCGAATTCCAGATCTGTCCATGAGACACTAGCTGTATTTACATCATACATCTGCCACATCTGAAACTTTCTCTCACTTTTTTGGTAAGTTGTCTATTCTTTTTTATCATGTTTGGTGTAGTAGAGATATGTAAGGTTGTTCTTGACTTTGAATCATGTTTGTCTTCATTGTCAATCACTTGATCCCCCACTGTCACCTATAATCCTCTCTTGCCGTGGAAACTATGTACGTTAAAAAGATATAGAGCTCCTAAAATCACACTGCATTATCTCCAGGCCTCCATGAAATCCCTAAGACTATCTTCTCATTTTAAAGGAATGGCTTGTATCTCTTATGTAGAATAGATATAATGCATATTAGGGTCAAGCCCGTCATCATGGTGTATGCATGATCAGAAGCATCTGACTAAGGCTGACAGGTCTAATACAATATGCATTCTTTTAAGAAGTTATTCTTATGGTTCTTTAATTGAATAGTTTCTGCTATTTCTGTCTCCTTCTGCAGATTAATAATCCTATTTTTTAATGGACACAGATAATCAGACTTGGGAGAGAGAGTTTATTCTCCTTGGCCTGTCCAGTGACTGGGACACACAGGTCTCACTCTTTGTCCTCTTCTTGATCACGTACATGGTGACAGTGCTGGGAAACTTCCTCATCGTTCTTCTCATCAGACTGGACAGCCGACTCCACACTCCCATGTACTTCTTTCTCACCAACCTCTCCCTCGTTGATGTCTCTTATGCCACAAGCATCGTTCCTCAGATGCTGGCGCATTTTCTTGCAGCACATAAAGCAATCCCATTTGTGAGCTGTGCAGCCCAGTTATTTTTCTCCCTGGGCTTGGGCGGGATTGAGTTTGTTCTATTGGCAGTGATGGCCTATGACCGCTACGTGGCTGTGTGTAACCCCCTGCGATACTCGGTCATCATGCACGGAGGCCTCTGTGCTAGGTTGGCCATCACATCCTGGGTCAGTGGCTCTGTCAACTCTCTCATGCAGACTGTAATCACCTTTCAGCTGCCCATGTGCACAAATAAGTATATTGATCACATATCATGTGAAATCCTAGCTGTGGTCAGACTAGCCTGTGTGGACACCTCCTCCAATGAGATCGCAATCATGGTTTCTAGCATTGTTCTGCTGATGACACCTTTCTGCCTGGTTCTCCTGTCCTACATCCAGATCATCTCCACCATCCTAAAGATCCAGTCCACGGAGGGAAGAAAGAAAGCCTTCCACACCTGTGCCTCTCACCTCACAGTGGTTGTCCTGTGCTGTGGCATGACCATTTTTACTTACATCCGGCCCCACTCCAGCCCCTCTGTCCTTCAGGAGAAGTTGATATCTGTCTTTTATGCCATTTTGATGCCTGTGCTGAACCCCATGATTTATAGTGTAAGGAATAAGGAGGTGAAGGGGGCCTGGCAGAAAATGCTAGGGCAATTATCTGGGTTAACATCAAAACTGGCAACTTAATGAATCCTGAGCATCTCTTAGAGAAAGGAGCTTTGCCTGTGTTTTCTCCCACTTGACTCAGATATGGCAGTCATCACCTGCATTGCCCTGGCAACCGGGAAGATGACGACACATGTACTGGTGATGCTGGGTGGGAGGCAGGAGGTTGGGTTGGGTTGGGTTGGGGTGTGGGTGTATTTTATGTCACAGCAGCGTGTTCAGTGGAGTTGAGCACTGCTCTAATTGGACTTCCCACCCTTAATATCCATTCATATGGCCTGAGAGTACAGTTTGCTGCTTTGATTTGTCACATTGTTTGTAATCATGGACCTATTCATGGATCTTACTTTGGACCACTGCTTCTTACTCATCCAAATTTTGTATGAAGTTACTGTGTTTCCACTGGGGGGAAGAAGCATTTTCACGTTTTAGACTCAAAATACTGCACAGCATATGTACCCACATCCAAAAACCATGTGAGTCCCTGTTGTGAGGAGACAGATGCATCAAGGCTGTTAAGATGTCTTTGGGCTGGACCACTGACTGTGCACATAGCATCTTGTCGGAGTGCTGCAGGTACCTCAGGAGAGGAGCGTGAACTGAAGGTCTTGTTTTATAGTGATAGGAATAAAACTAAAGTTGTTTGTACAAGGCTACTACTGGCCAAGGAAAAGCCACATTTGGGGAACTACTTGACAGCATACAAGCAATTTGCGAGGAACATTACTGCATATGTAAGAGGTACCATTTAAATATTAAAACTGTCCAATTTCTGAAAAATCCATAACCTCTTTTCTGAGACTTTAGAAACAATAAGCACATAAAATATGAATTAACATATAAAATATAAAAGATACAGTTAATCTGAGAAAGGACAGATTTCTGAGCCAAAGCCACTAAAAGATAAGACAATGTCAATATGTATTTTGGGAATCAGGATAGTTGGGTCAACTGTGCAGTCTCTAGTCTCTGTCTGAACACCTCCTCCCATCCCTTCTCCCACACACAACAGGGCTCTAGCTGATCTTTGTAAACTAGTGAAGTTGAATGTGTGAGACTGGACCTCCTCTCTGACAAAACACCTAAATAAAGAACAAAAGGGGGAAGAAATATTGTACATGGGTAAGGAAGGTGAAAGAGGAGAAAGGATGGGTAGTAGATCATCTTCTCACTCCCTTGAAGAAATCTCAAAGTCCTTTCTTCTGGTGTCTTGTGTAAACCAGTGGATTTGTAGTTCTCCCCTTCTGAACACATTGTCACACAATCTCAGTGACAGAGTTTGAAGTTTCATTTAATCCAGAGCCCATTTGATATTTTAATTTAATCTAAAATAATCCAGTTCTAAAATGTGTGATATAGGCAGATTGTCAAAAGATGTCAATGCTAGTGGGCTAAATTTCTCCTGGTGTTAATTCAAGAAGTATTAGTGGAGAATCTAGTATGTATTTGTAATGGTTTTTGAGACATAATAGTGAATGGATTCATATTCATGTTATTTCTGACCATAATATAACTACATAGCAGGGATGATAGATGATGAAGCAATTAAAATGCAGTGTGATAAGTTTCTCAGGTAATGAGCCTTTGGGGTGATTGCAGAAGTCTTCCTGTATGAAAGAATCAGAAAAGGTCCTTGTGGAGATCAGGAAAGTAAGAATGAGTTATTGAGATGACAACAACTCAAGCAAAGTAACAACTGGTGACAGGTGCTGAGCTGAAAGAGTACACAAGAATTAAAAAAATGTCCTGAAGCTGGTTTACAAGGCAGAGAAAATTGAAAAATTAGTGAGGATGAGGCAGGCAGGTAAGGAAGGGTCACATTACTGAGGGCACCAAATGCCAAACTATCTTTTAACTTTAACAGTGTTATGGAGGTAGTAAAGATTTTTAAGTAGGGGTATGGCTTGCTAGAAACTTACATCTTAGAATTATTACTCTTGAAAATGATTCAGAGGAAGAAGAGATTAGAGATTAGGAGACCAGCTAGTTGACTGCTCCAGTGATACTATTGAGACATTAGAGGAATCTGAACTGAAGTAGTGGCAATGGGGAAAGAGAAAAATCATGTCAAATCACATGATTTAATAGATTTCAAAATTGGTTTAGAATTGTTCAAATTTAATTGACTATCAGCTGAAAATAAACTGATTTTATGTGTTTGTGTGTGTATACACATACATACATATGTATACATACCTCATGGTAGCAACAAACCAAAAACCTATAATAGATACAGAAAAAAATAAAAGAGAAAGGAATCCAAACATATCAGTGAAGAAAACCATCAAATTACAAGGAAAAAGACTAAAAGAATAAAAAAAAGGAACAGAGAAGACCTACATAAACCGGAAAATAATTAACAAAATGGTGACATATACATATATGTCAATAATTACTTTACATGTAAATGGACTAAATGTTCTAATCAAAGGACATAGGGTAGCTGAATGGATTAAAAATCAAGACCCATCTTTATGTTGCCTACAAGAGACTCATTTTAGATCTAAAGACACATGCAGTGGCATCGGGGTGGCTCACCCAGTTAAGCATCTGCCTTTGGCTCAGGTCATGATCCCCGGCTCCTGGGATCAAGCACTGCATTGGGTTCTCTGCTCAGAGGGGAGCCTGCTTTTCCCTCTCCCTCTGCCTGCCACTCCCCCTGCTTGTGCTCTCTCTCTCTCTGTCAAATAAGTAAAATCTAAAATAAAAAAAAAGAAAAAGAAAGATGCATGCAGACTGAAGGTGAAGGGATAGAAAAAGAGATTCCATGCAAATGGAAATGAAAAGAAAGCTGAAGTAGTAACAGATTTTAAAATAGATTTTAAAACAAAGACTGTAACAAAAGACAAAGAAGGGCATTAAATAATAATAAAGGTGTCAATCCAAAAAGAGAATGTAACCTTTTAAAATATTTGTGCTCCCAGCATAAGAGCACTTAAATATATCAAACAAATATTAATAGATATAAAGGGAGAAATTGACATTTATACAATAATAGTAGGAGACTTTAATACCCACTTACATCAATGGATAGATTATCCAGACAGAAAATCAATAAGGATACGTTGGCTTTTAAACAACATATTTGACCAGATGAACTTAATAGATACATACAGAACATTCTCCCCCTAAGCACCAGAATCTACATTCTTCTCAAGTACACATGGAACATTCTCCAGTATAGCTCACATATTAAGTTGAGAAACAGGTCTCAATAAATTCAAAAAGATTAAAACCATATCAAACATCTTCGCTAACTACAGTGTTATGAAACCAGAAATCAGTTATGAGAAAACTAGAGAAACACAAACACATGGTGGACACTAAACAGGATGCTAATAAACAACTAATGAGTCAGTGAAGAAATCAGAGAGGAAAACAAAAAATATCTTGAGACAAATGAAAATGGAAACACAACTTTCCAAAATTAATGGAATGCAGCAAAAGCAGTTCTGAGAGGAAAGTCTGTAGTGATACATGCCTACCTTAAGAAACAAAAAAACACCCAAATAAACAATCTAAATTTATACCCAAAGAAACTATAAAAAAGAAAAACAAAAAAGCCCAAAGTTAGTAAAAGGAAGGAAATAATGTAGATCAGAAGAGAAAAAATAAAATAGAGACAAAAAGTCAATTGAAAATATCAATGAAACTAAAATCTGATTCTTTGAAAAGATAAACAAAAATGACAAACCTCTAGTCAGACTCATCAAGAACAAAGAGGACTCAAATAAGTCCAAATGAAAGACGAGTTACAACTCACACCCCAGAAATACAAAGGATCATAAAAAACTACTACGAACAATTATATGCCAACAAATTGGAAAACCTAGGAGAAACGGATAATTCCTAGGAACACACAACCTTCTAAGACTGAATCAAAAAGAAAGAAACAATCTGAATAGATCAATTATAAGTAATTAAAATGAATGTTATTTGAAAAACCCCAAAAGTCCAGAACCAGACAGCTTCACAGGTGAATTCTGCCAAACATTTAAAGAAGAATTAACACCTATTCTATTCAAGTGATTCCCCAAAAAATGAAATGGAAGAAATGCTTCCAAACCCATTTTGTGAGGCCAACATTACCCTAATGCCAAAAAGCAGACAAAGACACCACATGCACACACACACACACACACACACACACACACACACACACGACAAGCCAATATACCCGAAGAACATAGATGCAAAAGTGCTCAACAAAATGTTAGCAAACTGAATTCAACAATACGTTTTTTTAGAGAGAGAGTATGTTGTGGGTGGACACAGGGAGAGGGAAGGAGAGAGTCTTAAGCAGTCTCCATGCTGAGTGTGGAGTCTGATGCAGGGCTTGATTTCACGACCCTGAGATCATGACCTGACCTGAAATCAAGAGTCAGACACTTAACTGACTGAGACATGCAAGTGCCCCAAGTTCAGCAGTACATTAAAAGGATAATATACCACAATCAAGTGTGATTTATTCCAGAGATTCAAGGATGGTTCAACACCTGCAAGTCGATCAATGTGATATACCACATTAACAAAATCAAGAATAAAAACCACACAATTATTGCAATAGAAGCAAAAAAGAATTTGACAAAATTCAACATCCATTTATGATAAAACTCTCAACAAAGTGGGTATAGAAGGAATATACCTCAGCATAATAAAGGCTGTATATGACTAACCCATAGCTAACATCATACTCAGTAGTGAAAAGCTGAAAGCTTTTCTTCTAAGATCAGGAATAAGACAAGGATGCCCAGTCTTGCCACTTTTATTCAACACAGTATTAGAAGTCTTAGTCACAGCAATTAGGTAGGGGGAATAAAAGGGCATCCAAATTGGAAAGGAAGAAGTAAAATTGTCACTATTTGCATATGACATGATACTATATATAGAAAATCCTAAAGACTCCACCAAAATCCATTAGAACTAATAAAAGAATTCAGTAAAGTCACAGGATACAAAATTAACATATGGAAATCAGTTGCATTTCTTTATACTAATAATGAGCTATTAGAAATAGAAATTAAGAAAATAATTCTATTTGCAATTGCATCAAAAAGAATAAAATTGCTAGAAATAAATTTGACCAAGGAGATGAAAGACTTATACTCTGAAAACTATAAAACACTGATGAAAGAAATTGAAGATGACACAAATAAGCGGGAAGATATTCCATGCTTATGGACTGGAAGAATTAATATTGTTAAAATGTCCTTACTACCCAAAGCAATCTAGAGATTGCTATCCCTATCCAAATACTAATGGCATTTTTCACAGAACTAGAACAAAGATTCCTAAAATTTGTGTGGAACTACAAAAAACCCTGAATAGCCAAAGCAATCTTGAGAAAGAAGAACAAAGCTGAAGGTATAACTGATTTCAGAGTATACTACAAAGCTATAGTAATAAAAAAAATATGGTACTGACATGAAAGCAGATACATAGATCAATGGAATAGAAGAGAGAGCCCAGGCATAAACCCCTACATATGTGGCCATGAAAAAGGGGGCAAGAATGCACAATGGGGAATAGACAGTCTCTTCAATAACTAATGTTGGGAGGCCTGGACAGCCACATGCAAAAGAATGAAACTGGATTACTATCTTACACCATATGCAAATAAATTCTAAATGGTAAAGATTTGGAGGTAATACCTGAAACCATAAAATTACAAGAAAAAAAAAGGCATTAAGCTCTTTTGTCTTGGTCTTGGCAATACTTTTGTGGACTAGTCTCTTTAAGCAAGCACAACCAAAGCAAAAATTTTAAAAATGGGACTACATCAAACAAAAGCTTCTGTACAGTGAAAGAAACCATCAACAAAACAAAAAGGCAGCCTACTTAATAGGAGAAAATATTTACAATCATACATCTGATAAAGGTTTAATGTCCAAAAGAAATAAGACATAATGAACTTATACAACTTAATGTAAAAAACCCCCACAAACAACCCATATAAAAATTGGGCAGAGGACTTGACTAGACATTTTTTCAAAGAAGACAAAAAGATGTCAAACAGGCTCATGAAAAGATGCTCCACGTCACTCATCATTAGGGAAATGCAAATCAAAACCACAATGAGATGTCACCTCACACTGGTCAGATTGGCTAAAATCAAAAGCACAAGAAACAACAGATGTTGATGAGGATGTGGTAAAAAAGGAGCCCTTGTGCACCATTGGTGGGAATGTAAGTTGGTACAGTCACTATGAGAAACAGTATGGAGATTCTTCAAAAAATTAAAAATAGAAATATCGTATGACCCAGCAATTCCACTTCTGGGTATTTATCCTAAGAAAACAAAAACACCAACTTGAAGAGATATATGCACCCCTATGTTCATTCAAACACTCTTTACAATAGCCAAGATATGGATGCTACCATGTTCACCAACAGATGACTGGACAAAGAAGATGTGGTACATATGTGCCTTGCTCAGCCATACAAAAGAATGAAATTTTGCCATTTGTGACAACGAGGATGGAACTAGAGAGCATTACGCAAGTGAAATAAGTCAAAGACAAATACCACATGATTTCACTTCTGTTTGGAATCTATAAAACATAACAAATTAACAAACAAAACAAAACAGAGCAGACTCATACAGGAACAAACTGTGGTTAATGGAGGGGGAGGGTTTGGGGGTAGGTGAATAGGTGAAGGGGATTAAAGGGTACAAACTTCAAGCTATAAAATAAGTCACGGAGCTATAATGTAGAGCGTAGGAATAGCATCAGTAATATTGTAATAACTTTGTATGGTGCCAGGTGGTAATCTGCATTTATTGTGGGATAATTTCATAATATATAAGTATTGATTCACTATGATATACACATGAAACTAATTGATATTGTATGTCAATTATACTTAACTTAAAAATATGAGATTTCAGAGGAACACTTCATCTCTCAAATTGCAATTTTTTTTTTTTTTTTTTTTAAAGATTTTATTTATTTATGTGACAGAGAGACAGCCAGCGAGAGAGGGAACACAGCAGGGGGAGTGGGGAGAGGAAGTAGCATCCCAGGAGGAGCCCAATGTGGGACTCGATCCCGCACGCCGATCACGCCGAGCCGAAGGCAGACGCTTTAATCGACTGCGCTACCCAGGCGCCACTCTGCAATTTTATACAGACTCACCACTTTCTTTAAAATGTCCCATCCTTGTGAATGTTCTGTAAATTGTGGAATAAACTGTAAAATGGACCACCATGGACAGCTTCTTTATATATAATAGTAGGAAAAGAATGGAAAGAAGCAGAAAATCAGTCACAATAGAAATATACCCGTGACAAAAAGGAGGACATTGGAAGATGCTGTTGCTCATTTCGCTCTGGTTAACATCGCTCGACTCTTGCTCACTGTTCATCCTGGGATCCCTTTGCCTTCCCGACCCTCGTGCCTTGCTGTTGCCCTTCTCCCCTCTCCAGGTCAGCGGCCCAGATAACCCTCTCTGGACCTGCTCCTCTGCTTCATGCTCTCTGATTGTTTCTCAGCTCAACTGAGTCAACTCATAAGCAAACTTTTATTTCTGTTTCTGTGTCCTTCGTGTCCAGCACGCTTACTTAATTCCTCCACGCGCTTTCAGTCCTTATGGAAATTCTCACGCACTCATGACACTGTCCATCTCTTCTACTAGACCCTTACGCTGATCTGTGAGAGTGACTTTAAAACCCTGTGCGATAGTTCCTATGAGCAAGTACATCTGATTCTGGCTTGTGTTAACTTTGTTCAGTGACACAGATACTTTTTGCCTTTTCCTCTGACCTTTGGTTTGACTGGCAACTGAACCTTTTGAGTGTGGGGTAATAAAGTGAGATGAGTAACATTTGCTGAAATGGACACACATCCCTTCTGTCTGTGCTGTGGTCTTGCTTGGTGAGGAGAGTGGGGAATCAACGCACTGGTGGGTTGAGCAGGGCTTGAGTTTTGGGTTGCTGTGATCGCCCCATCTACCAACAAATTAATTTTCTGTATCAGGACTTGTGCTTAGTGTGGGGTGTCCGGGGTTGGAGGGCTCTTCCCAGTGTCACTGACCCACCCTGAGTTGTAGGCTCTGCTGTGAGGCTGCATGTGGAGAGAGTGTCTGTCTGTCCACAGGCTGCCCGAGCCCCCGGCTCACAGCTGTGCCTTGTTTCTCCATCTTGCTGGCCTGGGGATGGAGCCTGAGGCTTTATGCCTTTGTCCTGGCTCCTTCTCAGGACAAAGGCACATCTTTTGTCCCTGTGTCTCAGGGTGGGGGCCTTCTTGGTGGTCTTTCCACCTCAGCAGCCTGAGGAGATGGCTCACTGTCTGAGCAGAGTGGTTTCCTGCCCCAGGGACCCTCGAGAAAGAATGTGTGGTTTTGCTTTCTGTTCTCCTCCCTCAGTAATGAGTCTGCATGTGTCTCTGAGGGAAACAGTTTGCTGCCCTTCCCCCAGTGGCTCAGGCTTTTGTTCCAGGATGCGGGGGCACCTGTGCCCAGAGCGTGCCTTCTCCCGCTGACAGCTGTGCTGCCTTCGCCGAACCTGCACCCCGCAGGAGGCTTTCTCTGCTCTTGCACTTTTCCCTGAACATCTGTCCCATGCGTGTGGAGAAGATCTTGAGAACCGGCGGGCACTGCTGTTTTGCTGTGGCTCTCAGCCGTTCTATGCTTCTAGAAACCCACCCTCACACTTCAGCCATTTGTTAAGGCAAGTCTCATGGGCTGGTTTGCTGGCCCTGTTTTCCTCCCAGGCTCTGGCCCAGGTGAGTAAGAGCTCACATCATCTCTCTCTCTCTCTCTGGATGTGCTGATCTTTCTTGAGAGTTCTTGCTTTTGGGTTGCCCTGTAATGTCAGCTTTCTGATGATTCTGGGAATAGTTATGATTCTGTGGTTTAACTTTTCTTGTTTTAGGGGGGAACCAATGTTCTTTCCAGCTTTTACAGCCTAAGTGGAAGCTGGAACAAGCTCGGGTACTTTATATTTTTTCCTTTAAAGGAGACTGTGTTCTTTAAAGCAGTTTTAGATTCATAGCACAATGGAGCAGGAAGTACAGAGAGTTCCCATATACTCCCTGCCCCCCCCCACTTTGCCCCCAGAAACATCCTGTACCAGAGTGGTATATTTTCACCTACTTTTAAAGGTGTGTTTTAAAACATAAAGTATAAGCGGGATGTGGGAGTGATAATTTGCAGGTAAGTAAAATATAAAATGACAAATAATCACTTTTAAGGCAAGGAATTTAGGTCAAATAAACTGCTTCTCCGAAAGCAGCTTACCCAAATTATATGCGTAGTGTTTGGAGCAAATCATTATATTCATGTTTATCTTGCAAACCAAGCCTACACATTGATAGTACATATTAGTGCATTTGTCACAAATGCTTTTTGAAAGAACTATTTCGGTTCCTAGGCAGACACTGATGAGATGAACTTTGTGGGCAGAAAAGAGCATTTGCTGTTTGGGGAACAGCAGGAACTGGCTCACAGGGAAGAGCAGCAGGGAAAACGGAGATTGTGGTTGATTTTGAACCTCTTCTGTCTTAGTTGAAATGTGGCATTGAAGTCATTGGAGACTGTAGATGAAATATTTGTGAAGTGAAGAATGGTAGAATAAAGTGTTATAATGAAAGATTAATGTGACCATGGTTTACAGAATGAATTGTTCTAAGAGTTCTCAAATTTATTTTATGAGAAACACCTGAAAGACTCATTAAGACACAGTTTGCTGACCCTCCTGTGTAGGGTCTAATTCAGTGAGTTTGGGTAGAGTGAAGGCTATCGTACTTTGATGTGCCGTGAATTATTTGGCGCTTTGGTACAAATACTAAAACAACAGCATTAACCATGGAAAGGAAATATCTATGGGACAAATGTTTTGAGTAAGACTGATATAACTTGCTGAGTGATGGCAGTTGAATGACAGGGAAGTTGCCCCAGGCCTGGAGCAGGAGCAACTGAGAGAGCTGTGGGATCTTTACCAAAGCTTGAAATTTGGGAGTTTCCCTTTGTTGTCTGCAGATGAGTGGAGAAGAACAACAGTGATGTGAGTGTCTAGACACTATTTCTACAGCGCTCTCAGCCATGGAATTTTTCCACCTTTCCTCAGAGAAAGTATCCAACCAATTCTGTCAATCTACGGGCGTCCAGAAATTCAGGTGACGAATGAGAAGCATCTCTACTTTCCCTTTCTGTTGCTTGGAATATCACAGAAACATTGTCACAGTCACTGGTTGCTGTAGTATCAGACATTATGGTAACATGGCCGAATGAATGAGAGGACAAGCAGGATGATAGTCACATTGGTGAGAATAAAAGATATGGAAGATAATTACTGGACATTAGGGAAATAGATGAGGTGCCAAGTGCTCGATGAGGGGATAAGCAGGTGGCTGAGTGAGTATGGAGAGGGCTATGGACAGTGGGTGAGTGTGTGGATATGTAAATGATGGTTCTGGAGTGACTGTGTAGTGGACTGGGAGATGAATGGACAAATGACTCACTTATAGAAGCATTGCCTGAAGAATGTAAGAGATGTAATGTGATTGCTGTCTGCCCAAATTACATTCAATCTTTTCATAAATATTAAAAATTTGAAGAGGTATAGAAAATTGTATTAATGATTTTGGATTTCCTTTACTTTTCCCTTTTTTTCCCCTGGAGACCATCAAACTATTTCTATAGATCCTATTTGAGTCTTAAATCTTTTTACACAGTGCTATTTTTTTTGAACTTGAATAGTACTATGAGAGATGAGCTCTCCATACTCTTCATCCATCCTTGCAAAACTCTCAGCAGGTGTAGTAGGGTCTTTGCACATCTTGGCACCATGATCCTGTGTTCAGGACAGACAAGGGTATCCTGGAGCTGAAGGGAATGACTTTTTTCACCAGGTTTGGTTGCTGACTTAGTCACTGCTCAGTAAAAAGGGGGCAAGCGAATTAAATGTCAGGTTTGGGCTACAGAATATTCTAAAACCTCAGACAGCTGGCATCTTTGGCTTTTTAGAATGACCTTTGGCTTCAGGGGGTTACTGTGGTTGAGGAGGGTGGGGAAGAACAGGCTTCACAGGGAGAAGAAGGGCAGCGTGGAGGCCCTGCCCTTGAGAACTGGGAGTGGTGACAGTGATGGACACTCTAATGCATAAAGCTCCTGAGGGGAGTCTGTCAGCCCCACATTGCTAATTCGGACACTGCTGCACCTCACTAGGTTTGTGTTGGAGCCAGTTGTGGGGCACCTGTGAACCTTCTAGCAGCGGTTTCCCTCACAATCTAAACTAGTCCCAGATGAATTCTTAGCAAAGAGCCTGAGAAGTCTAGGACTCTTCACCTCTCTGGTCCACGACTTTATTGGAGGGAACCTTCTTTAGAAACCAACATAAGCTTAGGCTGAAGTAGACTCGTCTGTTTGTCAGACACAAATCAGAGCTCAAATGGAGGCACCAGCAGAGGGTGTGTGTACACAGGTGTGTCTAGAGAGGCAGAAATAGAATTGATCTGACTTGTTAGGGATTTGGATCAGGATATGACCCACAAAGGCTGTAATCTTCTCACCCTAAATAATATGGCAAATGTTGTATAGTAATTCTGCCTTCCTGAAGCTGGGGGCTCCGGTACTGTTCTAAGGGTTCTCAGTGCTGAGCTTATGTACTAACAGGGAGAGAATGAGAGAGAGTGAAACAGGGGAGATGCAGAAGAGGATGATTAGTATGTGGAAACTGAAGATAGTAGGGAGGATTTCTACATCATATTTGGGGAGGACCTAAGGGACAAACCAGATCTGTAAGATGATAGTTACGTATTATATTCATGAACATGTAGTAGGAGTCTATTAAATTTCCAAAAAGATAAATTGTTAATAACTATGCACGCTATAGTTTTCTTAATTTTCCCAAAGAGTTTGTGTACAACGTATTTTGATTTTCCTTTCAGCGTTAGGAAATGTAAGATGAGTAAGAGAATTGTTCAAGTCCTACAACACTCAGAATGTGGACTGGGACTAGAATTGAGGTCTCCCGACTCTCATTTTTGGAGTTAGTTCCTCTAGATTAGGCTGTAGGGATTGCACTGTGGGGACATGGTAGATTAAGGGAATTACACTGCTGTGGTCTCCCCACTGGGGACAAGACATGCAGAGAAGCTGAACATTTATCGAATGAAACCATAATAAAACATCATTCAAGGCGATTTGAGTATTGCATAAATGGAGAAACTGAGCCTCAATAATTGCGGATTATGTGAAATGCCAGGCACCAGATCTAGATGGAAAGTAGCAAACTGGTTACCTTTTGTAGATATAAAACCTGTTTGAGATCACCCTCCCAAGTGATCCTTGGGTTCTCTGTTCCAAACATTAGGTTGTTGCAAATATTTCTGCTCACAATGAATGCATTAAATGTATACAGCATCCAAGTGTTCAGCCATAAGTCTGATGAATCTTTCCCTAAATTTAAGTACTATTTCTATTGGCAGTTCAAGTATGTAATCGTATGTATGTGGTCTGGTTTATTTTGACCAGCATTAGATGAGACATGTCTGTAGGTTGTGGGACTCCCCTTCACGTGCTTCGTTTCTGTCTGTTGCAGTGAAGTTGTAGCAGATTCCAAATACGAAACCAATATGATTAAGATGCAGTAGAGGATTGAAAAAGATATGCATAGACTTTCAGAGGAGAAAAAGCTTTCCCCCCTTTAGCTATAGGGCATTATTGATGTAATGAATGGGGGAAAAATATGGGTAGTGAGCTTACCATAAGCCTCAGTGTTTCAGATTGGATTTTTGAGGCTGCTCCAGTGTTTTGTCCATCCATGCCCTCTTCGAATTGACATGAATAGTGGGAAGAGATATGGTTCTGAAATATAATCCTGGAAAGTGAGGCACTGAGGAATCCTATAGCGTGCATACATCCTGAGTCTGTTCAAATCAATACTTACTTGTCTCTTCCTAATGTATGAGGAGTGGTTTATTTTGACCAGCATTAGATGAGACATGTCTGTAGGTTGTGGGACTCCCCTTCACGTGCTTCGTTTCTGTCTGTTGCAGTGAAGTTGTAGCAGATTCCAAATACGAAGCCAATATGATTAAGATGCAGTAGAGGATTGAAAAAGATATGCACAGACTTTCCGAGGAGAAGAAGCTTTCCCCCTTTAGCTATAGGGCATTATTGATGTAATGAATGGGGGAAAAATATGGGTAGTGAGCTTACCGTAAGCCTCAGTGTTTCAGATTGGATTTTTGAGGCTGCTCCAGTGTTTTGTCCATCCATGCCCTCTTCGAATTGGCATGAATAGTGGGAAGAGATATGGTTCTGAAATATAATCCCGGAAAGTGAGGCACTGAGGAATCCTATAGCGTGCATACAGTCTGAGTCTGTTCAAATCAATACTTACTTGTCTCTTCCTAATGTATGAGGAGAGGGAGAAGATAATTTCTTGAAGAAGCCAGCCAAAAGAAGTGGAAAAAAGTTGGTAGTTTAAAATGTTTACACATGATAGCCTTATCAGTTCTATTACAGCAGGAATCTGGGAAGGCTAAATGGGCACTTTACTACATTGAAAAGCCATACTGTTACTTGGGGGAACACCCTTCCTCTTAGGCATTCTGCAGAGCTTAGTGAGCTCAACACGAAGGGGCTCCTCTCTGGGAGATCTACTGGTTAGAGTTAAAGTCAATGATGACAGACAAGTTGCAGATGCCTCATTTCCATGACTCCCAAATACCATGTGTTTACAAATTTTACCAAAAATTACTGCCTGAGAATTTACCATATTTCTAATGGGCAATTTTATTAGAGCATGGACCATTTTAGTGGAAGGTAGACCTTGATATAAAGAGTTACAGAGATGGCGTGAAACTATTTGGCTTGTAAATAAAGGGCTAGAAGCAAGAATAAGATAAAGGGAGGCAGGAATAAGCTAAGGCCAAACTTTACATACCCCATGGAGATACAGGCCAGTCCTGGTTTTAACATCAGTAAACATTGTTGTCTGAATTATTCACCGTTCATCTTGTTCAGATGACATGTACTTTCAGCCAAAGATATCATCAGGTAGTAGGAGATTGAAACAATAAGAAAAATAATTGTAGTTGAATTTAAGGAGGTGGAATAGGTTGAAAAATAACATTTAACTTGTTACAATTTACATCATTTATAACAGAAAAAATAACCGTTTCCATGGAATCAGTGAATAGATTTTTTTTTTTAAAGATCATAATGGTTGGCTAAAAATTAACTTTTAAATTAGGTGTATTGTGTCATATAAAAGGTGTTGTGTGAGAAATTTGTTCACCTACTTTATGTCTTCATTTCTTTGTCATAGAACATTTTAGTCCTGATATTTGTGTAACTAATAATTATTGGATAATGGGAGGAGGCACTGGGAACTAGTTTTAACTAAGGTCTAGAAAGGTAATATTTTAACTGGGAAAATTTGATCTTGCTGTGTGTACTTCACCCCTGACTTTTTCTGCAACGTCAGAATCATTCACGTACTAGTTCACAAAAAGATTATTTGCTTTATATCGTAAACCTTCCATTTAATATTTTTCATATTTAAATATGTCTTCAAAAGGAGATGTTCCACATAAAAATAACACATTTCAGGCATTACTATCAGTATTTTAAAGAGAAAATTTTTCATAGACTCTTTCTATGGCATCTTTCATACTAAGTCACGTGGTATGCTCTCTTTGTTATGGCTCTAGTAATTATCCTACATCCACCCTACTCCACAAAACACTGGCATGAAGTCCTTCCTGCAAGGTGCTCATGTCCAAGGAGATTAACCAAGGGAAATGTCATTCCTCAATACTATATTCTGAGCAGGCAGCTGGATTATTCATTTGTGAGTGGACCATCATAACTCAAAACATATAGAGAATGGCTGCAGATTTGTTGAGAAAATATGTGAAATAGCATTTTGTTGTTTATTAAAGGCATACTGCGGACCTGGCAAAAAGGTAAAGTAGCCAGAGTTAGGACAAATTCTCAGAAGAGAGCACAAAACACACTGTGCAGGAGGAAGAGCTAAATAGATGAGCTCTTAACTGGGGTCGTTGTTTAACACTGGTTTTGGACATCAGCTGCCTGCCTAGCCCTGTCCTAAAAGGTTTCTGTTGCCTTATTTATGCAGACAAATGGAACACATATTCCCACATTTCCCCTTTGTTTTTTGACCTCAGTGAAAAATACACGTTCAGGAAGAGCTACAGATCCTACAAATTAGTTAGATCTGAGAAGACCAAGCTCCGGCGTTCTGATAGGAGTGCTGAGATCTGAAGTCCTCATCTGGCACTGAGTCCATTTTCCACCCTAGGTCAGGACAGGAACGCAGCTAAATTTAAGTGGAGCTGCTCCCAAAGCAATAAGGTGATGGCGTTAACTGCAGGCCATGCTAAAAGCATCTGATGGACACACGTTTCCTCCTGCATTTGCCTTTCCAAAGGCCGATCAATTTTCTTTATCTACCATGAGTCCCAAAAAGGACTCTAGAGTGTGGACAAAAGGTGTACTTGGATATTAATGATTTTGAAATAAGGCAGTGGTCTTTGGAAATGAAGAGCAGCCTCAGTGGCTTAAAAATAATCAGTTAACATATCCCCCCTGAAAGTTACTTCAGTGTTAACAGCTTATTTTAACAAAATACTTTGCTGTAAAACACACAGTATGATAATAAATGCTAGCGATAAGAAAATAAAATTTAGAGATAGAACAGGACCAGACTGAAGATTGTGTGGAAATTCTTCTGTGCAGGAAAACCTTAATTCTGTGTACATGTAGGATCTGTTTGTGTGGGGAAGTGATGGGGAAACACTTGTATCTCCTGATGAACTTGGAGGAGCGTGTAGGCTGTGGAGTGGGGAGGGGGCGTGTAAAGGAAATGAAGAAAGAGGATTTATTCCGTGGATTGGGGAAGAGGAGGGAAAAGTCAAGTGTGATGTGGGAGAATTTTTGTTGCATTGATAGAATGAAGGAGTCAGGAGGGATCCCGTGTGTGGGGAGGTGAGTGGAGGCCTTGGTGAGACATTTATGAGACAGACATTCATTGTGGTGTTGGGGAAAGCAGCTGGGCCTTCAGAGGGAAGCCCAGGAGACAAATGTAGACTTGAGGGTGAGCTGCACAGAGTTGATCACAGTTATTGTCATTAGAAATTACAAGCCCTTCAAGGGAAAAAAGCCATAGAAGAGTACAGTTTGTGAGCACAGAACTGACCGGATTTTCCCAGCGGTGGAGCGGGAGGGTTTGGAGAAATCCCCCAAGAATGCAGATAAGGAATAACCGGTCAGAGGCAAGTCAGGACAGAAGCACAGGATAGAGTCAAGGGTTTGAAGCAGCAAAATTTGACATTTTAAAAGTTAAACAGTGAAAATCAAATGAAAACCTGTGTCTTTGATACGAGAAAGTCACCAGTGATCTTTAAGACTATAATTTCCATGATTTAGTGAAAGTGAAAACCACATTTTTATGGCTCAAAGGATGAATCCTATGAGGAAATAATTCTAGCAGGTGGATACTAATCATTTGAGAACTCTTGTTGTGAAAGAGGAAGTAATTTGAATGATAAATAGCAAAGATTCTTCTCCCCATTTTGAGAGATTGTATGTATTTTTTTTTAATGAGGGAAAAGTGGTCAATGAGAGACAAGAGAAACGCAAGGATGGCAAAAAGAGGGAATAAGTGAAAGAATAAGATAGTTATTGAAAGACATAGGTGAGAAAGATAATGAAAGAGATAGAGAATATGAAATCGAAGGTTTAGGTCAGTTATCATTGCCAAATAATGGATACCTGCCCTGATTCAGTCATTAGGAAGGTTGGATCTTCGACTCCTTAATTTCAGCAATGACTTTTTTAGTTGGCCAGTATTATCCACATTGTGCCATTGAAGAACTGTGAGACAGAGGCAGTCGGGTGGCTTGCTTTGGGTCCCAGGAAGTGGAAGAGAATGGATTCAGAGCACAGACTGTTGAGTTCTGAAGCTTGGACCTACAATGAGAAGCAATACTGTTGTTCATTTGTCATGAGACAAGGGCTATAGTAGAGAGATGTGTGGGGTGGGCAGGAAGACCAGAGTGAGTCATGGGCTGGCATGTTTCCAGGCAGCTTGCACATGCAACAGGGGGACAGTGATAGGATGGCAATCTGTTCTGTGTCTTTTTCATCCACATGAACTCTAAGTGTAGGGAAGTGTAATATTTACTTTGAAATCTCAGCAACTAGCAGCAATGGCACTTCATGGATGTTTGCCAAATGAGTGGAAAAAGAAATGTCTACTTTCTGTCACAGATTTGTTAAAATTCAGTAACAGTTAACAGATTTTTTTTCTTGAGGTTTTAGAATTAAATTTGAATGTCATCTTTGAGGCATTTGGTCTGACCATGATTGAAGAAAAGCCAAGTGAGGGGTGGTGGTGGAAGGTTTATGATAGAACCAAAGAGGAGGAACAGTTGAAAGGGGAGATCAGGTAAGAGAAGGACACCAGGAGAGTTTATGAAAATGTATGTGGCTGAACCGTGAAAGAGATGGGCATTTGGGGAAACTGCTTGTTTTGTTTCAGCCTTTATTGGACAAGAGAGTAGAGGCATAGACAGTCTTACCTTTCTGCTCACAGACCCTAGCAAGATCCCTTTGGATTCTAGGACAGGCAAGCAGCTCTGTTTCTGCCCTCAAGCCCTCTTACTGCCTTTATCTTTTACTTTTAAAAAAAATTTAAAAATTTGAACAGTTTCTGTTTAGTGTTCAACATTGATATTGTAACATATAGTTCTACTTGAGAACCTTTCTGGGGTGAAAGAAAACACAAAAGAAATTCCATTCCAGCATACGTCTACATATATTCATACATATATTGTACTCTGCCTTGGTCAATGATGAAGGTTCCTTAAACAATTGCTTCCCTTCCTCTTTTGTAAATAGAAAGTCAAACATCCATACTGTCATTTTCTTTATTTCGAGCCCATATGCAAAGGATAGATTCTTAAGAACATCAAGTTGATAAGAAAAATGAAAAGAACAAGGTATGATTACAATTCCTTCCCTTCTGATCCCAGTGAAGGCTGAAGAGATCAGGGCTATAAAAAATGCAAATGGTCCCCATGTCCTCAAGGTGACCAGTCATCCTGAAGCCCTCAGTTCTATTACAGAATGCCTCCAATTTCATTTATATCTGAGTTTGTGGAGGTTATACATGGGAAAATCCTTTGTTATTCTATCTACTCTAAGGCAGAGGTCATGTTACTACTAATACTCAGACTAGTATGTAATATTGTTACCAGTACAGTCTACAGGGTACTTTCTCCAAAGTTACCTACATTTCAGCTTGAAAGTACTTATGAGTGGTATAATGTCCTGTTTCATATATAAAAGTTTGTCACTAAACCACAATAACAAAGCTGCTAAATAAAATCAGATTTCAAACCTATCTTCTCTGATTCTAGAACTTTCCACAAGGCCCTGCTTCTTCCCAAAGAGTGAGTGCCTGCCTCTTGTAATAGATTTATTCATTTTATCATGATGAAGCTAGTTGACACAATTAAGGTAGTTTTTGTAACTTTCCAACCAGATTTTTTTCCATTGTTTTTCATTTTACCTACTACTGTCACCTACCAAGCTCCCCTCACTCTCAATCTGAGGTAAGTTGGTAAAGATGTGAGCTCCTAAAATTGCACTGCATTATCTCCAGCGTTTAACTGGGTTATCTTGAGACCACTTCATGTCCATATAAAAGTGCTGGCCTGACTCTGATGAGAATAGATGTAATACATGTTGGGATAAAGCTTGTCATCTTGGCCAGTAAATGGTGTGAAACATCTGGTTAAGGCTGGCCAATTGTATACAATATGTATTCATAAAAAGTTTTTTTTTAATAATTCTTTGATTCAATAGATTCTATTGTTTCTGACTTTCTCTGCAGATTAATAATCTTCAGATTTTTTAATGGGAATGGGTAACCAGACTTGGGAGAGAGAGTTTATTCTCCTTGGCCTGTCCAGTGACTGGGACACACAGGTCTCCCTCTTTGTCCTCTTCTTGATCAAGTACATGGTGACAGTGCTGGGGAATTTCTTCATTGTTCTTCTCATCAGACTGGACAGCCGACTCCATACCCCCATGTACTTCTTTCTCACCAACCTCTCCCTCGTTGATGTCTCTTATGCCACAAGCATCGTTCCTCAGATGCTGGCGCATTTTCTTGCAGCACATAAAGCAATCCCATTTGTGAGCTGTGCAGCCCAGTTATTTTTCTCCCTGGGCTTGGGCGGGATTGAGTTTGTTCTATTGGCAGTGATGGCCTATGACCGCTACGTGGCTGTGTGTAACCCCCTGCGATACTCGGTCATCATGCACGGAGGCCTCTGTGCTAGGTTGGCCATCACATCCTGGGTCAGTGGCTCTGTCAACTCTCTCATGCAGACTGTAATCACCTTTCAGCTGCCCATGTGCCAAAACAAGTATATTGATCACATATCCTGCGAACTCCTAGCTGTGGTCAGACTGGCTTGTGTGGACACCTCCTCCAATGAGATCGCAATCATGGTTTCTAGCATTGTTCTGCTGATGACACCTTTCTGCCTGGTTCTCCTGTCCTACATCCAGATCATCTCCACCATCCTAAAGATCCAGTCCACGGAGGGAAGAAAGAAAGCCTTCCACACCTGTGCCTCTCACCTCACAGTGGTTGTCCTGTGCTATGGCATGGCCATTTTCACGTATATCCAGCCCCGCTCCAGCCCCTCTGTCCTTCAGGAGAAGCTGATCTCTCTCTTCTATGCTGTGTTGACACCCATGCTGAACCCCATGATTTATAGTGTAAGGAATAAGGAGGTGAAGGGGGCCTGGCAGAAGCTATTAGGGCAATTATCTGGGTTAACATCAAAACTGGCAACTTGATGAATCCTGAGCATCACTTAGAGAAAGGAGCTTTGCCTGTGTTTTCTCCCACTTGACTCAGATATGGCAGTCATCATCTGCATTGTCCTGGCAACCAGGAAGGAGATGAGGACACATGTACTGGTGATGCTGGGTGGGAGGCTGGAGGTTGGGTTGGCGTGTGGGTGTGGGTGTATTTTATGTCACAGCAGCGTGTTCAGTGGAGTTGAGCACTGCTGTAATAGAGCTTCCCACACTTTTTCTGTGTCCATTCATATGGCCTGAGAGTAATAAGAAGAAAAAACACACTGTTTTGATTTGTTACATTGTTCGTAATCCCGGACCTATTTGTGGATCTTACTCTGGATCACTGGTTCTTATTCATCCAAATTTTGTACAAGGTAATTGCGTTTCCATTGGGAACTAAAACATTTTCATATTCTAGACTCACTTAAAATAATGTGTGACGTATGAAGCCACATGCAGTAACTGTGTGAGTCACTGTTCTGAGAGAGATGCTATGGAGGCTGTTACGATGTCTTTGTGCTGGACCACTGACTGTGCACACAGCATCTTGCCTGAGTGCGGAAGGTACCTCAGGGAAGGAGCATCAACTAAAGGTCTTGTTTTATAGCAACAGGAATATAACTAAAGGTGTTTTTGAAGGCTACCACAGGCCAAAGAAAAGTCACATCTGGGGCACTACTTGACAGCATACAAGCAATTTGCGAGGAACTTTACTGCGTATGTAAGAGGTACCGCTTAAATGTTAAAACTGTCCATTCTGAAAATTCCATAACCTCTTTTCTGAGACTTTAGGAACAATAAGCACATAAAGTATGAATTAATATATAAAATATAAGAGAGTTAATCTGAGAAAGGACAGATTTCTGAGCCAAGGCCACTGAAAGATAAGACAATTTCAATATGTATTTTGGGAATCAGGATAGTTGGGCCAACTGTGTTTCCCTCTAGTCTCTGAATGCCTTCTCCCATCCCTCCTCCCACACACAACAGGGCCCTACCTGATCTTTGTAAATTAATGAGGTGGAATATGTGAGGCTGGACCTCATCTCTGAGAAAACACCTAAGTAAGGAACAAAAGGGAGAAGAAATATTGTACAACGGGTAAGGAAGGGGAAAGAGGAGAAAGAATGGATACTAGCTCATCTTCTCACTCCCTTGAAAAAAACCTCAAAGACCTTTCTTCTTGTGTCTCGTGTAAGTCAGGGGATTCACAGTTTTTCCATTTGTGAATATGTTATCACACATTCTCAGTGTTCAAGCAGAGTTGAAGTTTCATATAATCCAAAGCTCATCCGACATTTCAAATCTACCTAAAAGTAATCAATCCTAAATTTTTCAAAATTGGCATGTGTCTCAATAGATGTCAGTGGTACTGAGCTAAATTTCTCATTAGGTATTCAGATATCAGTGGAATATCTACTGTGTATCAGTGACAATGAATTGTTGAGACACAATAGTCGATATGAATGAGTCCTGAAAATATAACGGCATAGCAAGGATGACAGTGAAGCAATTAAAATGCAGGGTGAGAGGAGTCACAGACAGTAAGACTTTGGGGGTGATTGCAGTAGTCTTCTGTATGAAAAGACCGGAAACTATCTTGTTGGAGGCCAGGAAAGTGAGAACAAGTGACCCAGATAACAAGCAACCCAAGCAAAGGAGCACCTTGTGAAGTGTGCTGAGCTGGAAGAGAGCACAAAAATTCAAAAAATATCCAAGGCTGGGCTTATGGGGCAGAGAGGCTGAGGAACTAGTGAGGCTAAGGCAAGTGGTAGGCCAGGTCTTGGAGGGCACTGAATGCAAAATCCAAGCCAATAAAGATTTTGTTAAGGCAGTGGTAGCTTGATAAAATTTACATTCTTGAGATATCATTTTGGCAAACAAGTCAGAGGAAGAAAGGATTGGAGCAGAGGAGACTAGCTAGGGGGCTGCTCCACAATCATTATTGAGACATCAGAGGAATCTAAATTAAGATAGTGGCTATAGAGAAAAGAGAAAAGTCAAGTTCTGTGATTTAAAAGTATTTCAGAGGAATAGTTCATCTTCTCTCAGTTTGGAATTCCCATGTGGATCTCATTTGTCTTCTAAAATATCAATATCCTGTCTAAATATTCTATAAATTGTGGAGTCAACTGAAAAATTGACCACTCTGAACACATCCTATATACAGTGTAGGAGAAAGATATAAAAGAAGGAAATGAGTCAAATATATACAGGACACCTCAAGGAGGTGCTGTACCTCATTTCTGTGACTGATGGGTGGGCCCAGCGTGACTTTTCTCCGCCTCCCATCCCATGATCCCTTGGCCTTCATCCAGCAACTTAGCTTGTTTGGGTTCACCTGAAAGGTTTTCCAGATCTGCATTTCTCAGGAAGCAGAAATGTTGAGAGTGGGCTTCAGATATGTAGAAACAGACGAGTGTAATTTTATTTTCCATGTGTTAAATTTCTACTTTTATCTTTTTCGTTTTATAGGCTTTTTTTTCTAGGACTGCCTTTTCTCAGAAATTTAAATTCTCATTAATTAATATACATGAATACCTTGAGACAATAGACATTCCTAATTAGTAGCTGTTTGTGAACAACATTCTCAGTATAAGGGAGGAAAGTACTGTTGATTCAGGGGCAAAATAAGATGATGTTCTAAATAATAAAGCCATTAAATATATTTCTTCCTTTTTTTTTTTTTTTAAGATTTTTTATTTATTTATTTGACACAGAGAGAGAAACAGCCAGTGAGAGAGGGAACACAAGCAGGGGCAGTAGGAGAGGAAGAAGCAGGCTTCCAGCGGAGCAGGGAGCCTGATATGGGGCTCGATCCCAGGACCCTGGGATCACGCCCTGAGTTGAAGGCAGACGCTTAACCACTGAGCCACCCAGGTGCCCCTAAATATATTTCTTTTAAAAGAGTTGGACACAGAAAAATATTTGAGAATTAAAATCTTGTTCATTATTTAATAACCATAAAAATATCACTGAGGTATTTTATAAGGAACAAAAGACCTAATACATATAAAAATTGCAGTTTGTTCAAATAGGAATCCAAATAAAATCCATACATTGCCATTGTCTACTATGTCTCTGAAGACCCACTTAATGTATAGGTTCATCTTCAATTTCCTTTTTTCCCCTTGGAATTACTTGTTGAATAAAACAGTGTTGTTTTTCCCAGTTGGATTCTCATGCAGCTTGGATTGTTTGATGACATCCCTGGAGTGTAATTTGCATGTTCCATTGACCCTGTATCTCCTTTTAGATCTGAAGGCTTGATCATATTTAAATGTATTTTCTTTTCTGGCAAGATTTTTCAGATGGTGGCATGTGCTTCTATCAAGAGGGACACAGTGTTCAGTTTCTGTTCTCTAGGGTTTATTACGGTTATTGCATTGCCTAGGGTTTCTCAACAGCAGCCAATGTCTATTGACATTTAGGGCTAGATATAGTTGTTTCTTGCGGGGGCTCTTCTGCACATTGTAGGGTATTTTTTCAACATTCCTGACCTCTACCCACAAAATGGGATTTGTGTCCCCTCCCGACCTCCTCCAGTTTTGACAATCAGAAAAGTCTCCAGATGTACCAAATGTCCCAGGGATGGCAAAATTACCTCTGGTAGAAAACTACTAACCTAGGTCCATTAATTTATTAGGAGTTGCAAGGTGGGGATATTCTGTTGTCCCTTTCTCTTTATTACTTGAAATGCATTTACAAGTAGAAACTTCCTCCTCGCCACCATTTTATCTTCCTGAGGTATAGTTAGTAGAGGAAAGGCAGGGTAAACGTTTTACTTTTTCCCTTTCTTTATCACTTTTTTAAAAAAATACAACAAAAGAGATGTTATAAAAAAAATCATGATGAGCTCATCAATGTAAACTTATTTGCTGTATTTTTATTTGTTACAGTGATTGTCTTTATTGATGTGCAAATTGTCTTGTATTTACTGAGTGGGAGTCTATTTTAATTTCCTTTTAGTGCTGTAACAAATCATAAGTTCTGTGGCTTAAAGCAACACAAAAATTATTATCTTACAGTTCTGGAGCTTAGAAGTCTGACATGGGCTTCCCTAGGCCAAAATCCAGATGTCCTCAGGCTGTATCCCTTTCTGGAGGGCTCTGGAAGAATCTGATTTCTTGCTTACCCTAGATTTCTAAGGGAGCTTCCACTCCTTGGCTCATTCCCCTTTCTTCCACCCTGAAGGTCAGCACAGCACCTTTATGCCTCTCTCTGACTCTGATTCTGCTTCCATCGTCACATCTTTCTCCTGGCTCCGAGTCTTTCTCCTTGCTTCTACACAGACCCTTGTCTGGGATCACACAGATTATCCAGGAGGATCTCCCCACTTGAAAATCCTTAATATAAATGCATCTGCAGGTTCCTTTTAACATGTAAGGCAGGTTCTGGATATGAATATGAATAACATATTCATAGGTTCTGGAGAGTAGGACATGGGCATCATTAAGGGGTCATTACTCTGGCTATCAAAGAGCCTATTCAAACTGGCTACTTAGGTTTTTTGTTTGTTTGTTTTTTTGTTTTTTCCCACATGACCCTAGTATCTTCAATAGCTCCCTTACTTTCTGGTGTGACACAACATTACAGTCCCATCTTTTTCTCTTTTTTAAGATTTTATTTATTTATTTGTCAGAGAGTGCACAAGCAGGGGGAGCAGCAGGTGGAGGGAGAAGCAGGCTCCTTGCTCAGCAGCCCGATGCAGGACTTGACCCCAGGACCCTGGAATCATGACCTGAGCTGAAGGCAGACGCTTAACCGACTGAGCCACCCAGGTGCCCAACAGTCCCATCTTTTACCTTTCTTGCCTTAGAATTGGAATGACTGCTTTAAGAAGCACTGATTCCTTTTGATGGGGAATGGAATTTAGAGAGCACGGTCTGAGTACTGTATTCTACTGGAGGTTTAAGGTTGGTTCTGCTGTTGGTAAGATGTATAGTCAGTAATGGTTGTAATTGAACTAGTATTGCTAAATGAAATCCAGTATGTTGAACCCGTAGATAGTCATCATCATCACCATGATCACTGGTGTGCTTGGGAAATGAGGCTGATTGACTTCTGAAGTATGCCGGTATTCTTGTCCACATGGAAACTGAGAACTTCCTTGGTCATGAGAAATCCTACGGAACACACATGAATTTACTCCTATTTCTTCCTTAAAGCTCTGTGTCCCAATCCTCTAAACATTGTCTTTTATATAGAGGTTAAAGATTATATGTGGTATTTAAATCAGTGCTTATCCTGGCTTCTAATGATCTTCCTTCCATGCTAATTTGCAGTGAAATATACTGTATAAAATTCTCCACTTTAGGAAGAGCACTTTCTCCATGGTCTTTCAGGACCACACCTTCTCAGTTAAATAGTCATAGAGATTACATAGGAGATCATATTATGGGTTGAAGATTCAATGGCAGGAAGACAGGAACAGACATGGTGGAAGTATAAATTGATTGTTTATGACAGTTGTTTGAGTCTTCAGGACCTGCTCAGGCCTAGTCTCACATATACTACTTTATGATTTGTTCCTCAAAGCAGGTTTTGATGGACAGCTCCAGGTTCATGGTGACCTGGTTTCCCATGGCCAGGCATTCCAGTTGTCTAGGTAGTTCTCATCCAGTCATGTAAAGTCAAGTAAAAGTTGCTTCTCAAAAGAACAGGCAACTTGACAAAAGCATTTCCTCCCCCAAACCCTATGGACCAGCACGTTCATTCTCTAATCAAATCTCCTCATAGGCTCTATTCAGCATTTCAGTCTGCCATAGATATTTCAAGGTTTAGTGAGAGGATGGGGTCATAAGTACCAAATAGAAGATTGTTTGCACTGCAGGTGAATCATCTGGAGAGTTTCTTTTGGGCTGCTCTTGAAACTGGCATTCATGGTACCCTAACCTGATTGACCTTCGAGCGGTAAATCCAAAATGGACAAAGATGGAAAAAACTGAGTCTTGAAGAAGCAGGTGCAGCTAAAGAATAAATAATAGATTGCACTGGTGTTACTATAATAGAAGCTTCCAGGCTGGATACCCAGACATTAGGCCTCAATGACATAGTTCATTGATTAGAGAAGTTATTTCCTTATATGGTACAATGTTGTGGATATTGACTTGATGTCCCACTGCATGGGATGTAGGGATCACTGTCTTACAATGAGTTTCCATATGAAATGTAACCTGTTCTCCACCTGCTCCTAAAAGTATTCTTTAGGGGAGCCTGGGTGGCTCAGCTGGTTAAGCATCCAACTCTTGATTTTAGCTCAGGTCGTAATCTCGGGATTGCGAGATTGAGCCCTCTGTGCTAGGTGTGGAGACTGCTTAGGATTCTCTCTCTTTCTCCCTCTGCCCCCCTCCTCTCCTTGCTCCCTCTCTCTCTCAAAAAAAAAATAATAAAATAAAAATATTCTTTGTACTATTTATTTCTTGGATCAGAGCAAACTGCTTTAGAAGCAGACTGGATCTCCAGTCTGGGTCAGATTCTTTGGTCTGGTCTGTTGAGGCTGAAGACCACATGCTGCTACTGGGTCCTTCTCCTGAGAGACACCAAGGGGAGGAAATGATTAAGCTAAATGCTCTTGAGTGCATACTCATTAACATGATTTCAGACTTCTTACTATCAAGGGCTTTCTTTTATGGGGTTTGAAGATTCTAAATATCCCTTTTAAATTTTCAAGTTCTGAAATAAACACATGATCTCAAATGTAGTCTAATCAAGTCAGAGTCCAATGCATGTGGCAGAAACTGGCTAGCTGCTCATAAAACATTTTTCTACTTCACAGTGAGGTAAACAATGGAACCAAGTTCTAACTTCCTAAATGTAGATGCAAAGAAAGACAATATGCCACTTCCAGGCCTGGCCTGTTGAAATCTCCCAGCCACCAGCCTCCATTATTCATTGTTTTGCTCTGAAGTCACCCATATATGGGGGATCCAGCACAGGACTCTAGGGGTTCAGAGGGCAGAGGAGGCTGGATCCTGAGTCAACGACTGAATGAGAACTACCCAGAAGAGCCATCCCCACCAGTGTTACCCACATAGGAATATGTATAAATAAGAAATAAATTTTACTGTGTTAAGCCATGGTTATTTGGGAACTGTTTGTTTCAGCATCTAGCCCACTTTGAATAGTACGAGATTATTATTTTAATATGATCATTTCACAAATATTCTGTGTACATCTAATTATTACCCTGCTACTTATAACTAACGAATGATCTTTGCCTTCAGGCTGCTCACAGTCTGATCAATTTCCAGTAATTTGGACTTTTTCATAATTATTACAAATGTGTTTAAAATTGCTCTAGCTTTTGAAGTTTTAAGTAGATACAAAGTATTGAAATGTGACAGTTAAAAGCTTCATGTCTTTATCATATAAACTGATGTTGAGCCAACACTCCAAATTCCTTACTACTTGATTTTTTGTGTGTGTGCCTAAGTGCTATGCTAAGATTAATAAATAATAAAGACTAATTCCTTATTTTATTTTTTATTGAGGTGTAACTTACATACAGTAAATTCATTCTTTTTTTGTGCAGAATTGTATGAGTTTTAAAAATGTATACAATCATATAAGCACCACCACAATCAGGACAGAAATTGTCATCATCCAAGCATATTCTTGTGCCCCTTTTTAGTCAAATGATTTTCTAAACACCGTTAATGGTCAGCCACCAAACAGATTTCTCTATTTGTCTATTGCAAAATATCATGTAAATGGAATCAGTAGGATAAAGCCTTTGAGTATGACTTCTTTTCCTTAGCATAAAGCATTTGAGATGCATTCATGTTTTTTCATGTTACTCCATTCTTTTTAATTGTGGAGTAATAGTTTAATTGTATGGATGTACCACATTTGTTGATCTACTTTTTAAAGTGCATTTGGATTGTTTCTAATTTGGGGGAATTAGGAACAAAAACTATTGTAAACATTCAACTACAAATTTTTGGGTGAACATAAATGAATTCAGTTGGGTGAAAAGAAATCCCACATAGGAGTTCTATGGTGGTTATGATAAGAGCAAGTTTTATCTCATAATAAACTGCCAAACTTTTTAAAAGTGGTGGCACCATTTGCATGTGCACAAGCAATAATGAGAGTTGCAGTTTTTCCACATGATTACCAGTGCTGGCTAGTGTCAGTTATTATCATTTTTTTTAAGGTTAGCAATTTTGATAGATGGGTAGTGATGTCTCTCTGTGGCTTTAATTTGCATTTTTGGGGGACTAATGATGTTGAATATCTTTTCTTGTGCTTTTTTGGCCATCTGTGTGCTTTTGATGGGATGTCTGTTCATGTCTTTTGCCCAATTTTCACTTCATTGTTTATTTTCTTACTGTTTAGTTTTGAGGATTTGTTAAATATTCTAGATACGAGTCTTTTATAAGATATGTGTTTTGCAAGCATCTTTTCCCAGTCTGTGGCTTGTCTTTTCATTTTCTTAACAGTGTCTTTCAAGAAGCAGAGGTTTTAATTTTAAAGAAGTCAAATTTATCCATCTGTTTCATTATAGATTGTATTTCTGGTGTCCTATCTAAAAAATCTCTGCCTAATCCGAGTTCACAACGATTTTGGTCAGTATTTGAGACCCTGATCCATTTTGAGTAAATTTTTGTATGTATAATTGAAGGCCTGGATCCAAGTTTCTTTTTTTGCATATGGATATCTAGTTGTCCATCACCATTTGTTGAAAATTCTGTTTTTTTCCTCCATTAAATTTTCTTTGTGCTTTTTCCAAAAATAATTGACCATGGGTGTATATATTTGTGGACTCTTCTGTTCCTTTGATCCTTTCATCTAACACTGTGACTTGAAATTTGTAGTGTAAGTTATCCAACTTTGTTCTTCTTTTTCAAAATTTTTTCAGTTATTCTAGATCCTTTGTTTTTCCACAAACTTTTAGAATCAGATTAATTCTTACAAAAATTAGTTTTGCTTTGTATCCACAGATCAGTTTGGAAGAGAATTAATATTTTTAAAATATTGTCTTTCACTCCATGAACATGGTAACTTTCTCCATTTATTGAGGTGTTCTTAGATTCCTTTCATCAGTGTTTTATAGTTTTCAGCATACAGATCTAGCATGTATTTTGTTAGTTTGCACCTACTTCTTTCATGTTTTTATGCACTGTTGTAAACAGCACTGCCTTTTAGATTTTTTAATTGAAAATTTTTTATTGCTTGTAATTACAAATACAACTGATTTTTGTATATTGCTATTGTGACTAGTGAACTTGCTAAACTCATTAGTTATAGTAGCTTTCTTGTAGACTAGTTAAATTTTCTGCATAGATAATTATGTCATCTGTGCATAGAGACAGAATTATTTCTTCCTTTCCAATCTGAATTCCCTTTGTTTCTGCTGCCTTATAAAAGGCCCTGGCAAGGGCCTTTAGTACAGTGTTAAATAGAGTGGTACAAAAGGGCACCTTTGCCTTATTCCCAATTCTAAGGGGAAAGGATCTGATCTTTTACCATCTAGTATGAACCCAGTTGAAGGTTTTTTTAGATGCCATTTATCAGGTTGAGGAAGTTCTCTTTTCCTAGTTTGCTGACAGTTTTTATCATGATTGAATGTTAAAATTTTTTTATTTCAAGTTTTTATTTAAATTCTAGTTAAACATATATGGTAAAATTGGTTTCAGGTGTAGAGTGTAGTGATTCATCACTTACATATGACACCCAGTGTTCATCACAAGTGCCCGCCTTACTAGAGGGTATCATGCTAAGTGAAATAAGTCAGTCGAGAAACAAATTATCATATGATTTCACTCGTATGTGGATTTTAAGAAACAAAACAGGAGCATAAGGAAAGGGAGGGAAAAGTAAAATAAGATGAAATCAGAGAGGGGGATAAACCATAAGAAACTCTGAATCATAGGAAACAAACTGAGGTTTGCTGGAGTGGAGGGGAGTGGGAGGTAACCGGGTGATGGACATTAAGGAGAGCAAGTGATGTAAGGAGTACTGGGTATAAGGCTGATGAATCACTGAACTCTACCCCTGAAACTAATTAATTAATTGAATTTAATAAAAAATGAAATTAGGTTACTAATTGAATTTATTAAATTAATTAATTAGTTAATTGAATTTAAATAAAAATGAAAACAAAACAAAATAAATAAATAAGCTTATTATTTGTTCAGAAAAAAAAACCAAACAAGTACCCTCCTTAATCCCCAGCACCCATTTAGCCCATTCTCCACCTGCCTCCCTCCATCAACCCTCAGTTTCTTCTCTATAGTTAAGAGTCTCATGCTTTGCATCCCTCTTTCTCTTTCTTTTTTTTCTCTTACCCTATGTTCATTTATTTTGTTTCTTAAATTCCACATATGACTGAAATCATTTGGTATTTGTCTTTCTCTGCCTGTTAGTTTAGCATAATACACTCATGTCCAACCACATCGTTGCAAACGGTAAGATTTCATTCTTTTTGAAATGAAAATATTCCTTTGTATATGTATACCACATCTTCTTTATCCATTTATCAGTCAGTGGACACTGGGATCCATAATTTGGCTATTGTTAATACTGCTATAAACATCGGGGTGTGTGTGCCCCTTCGAATCTGTATTTTTGTATCCTTTGGGTAAATACCTAGTAGTGCAATTGCTGGGTCATAGGTAGTTCTATTTTTTAACTTTTTGAGGAACTTCCTTATTGTTTTCCAGAGTGGCTAACCAATTGGCATTCTCACCAACAGTGTAAGAGGGTTCCCCTTTCTCCAGATCCTCCCCAATATTTGTTATTTCCTTGTTCTTAATTTTAGTCATTCTGACAGATGTGAGGTGGTATCTCATTGTGGTTTTGATTTGTATTTCCCTGATACTGAGTGATGTTGAGCATCTTATCATGTGTCTGTTAACTATATGCATGTTGTCTTTGGACAAATGTCTGTTCATGTTTTCTGCCCATTTTTAAAACTGGATTATTATTTATTTTTTAGGTGTTGAATTTGATAAGTTCTTTAAAGATTTTGGTTACTAACCCTCTATTGGATGTCATTTGCAAATATCTTCTCCCATTCTGTTGGTTGTCTTTCGGTTTTGTTGATTATTTCCCTCTCTGTGCAGAAGCTTTTTATCTTGATGAGGTCCCAATAGTTTATTTTTGCTTTTGTTTCCTTTGCCTCCAGAGATGTGTCTAGTAAGAAGTTGCTAGGGCTGATGTCAAAAAGGTTACTGCCTATCTTCTCCCCTAGGATTTTGATTATTTCCTGTCTCACATTTAGGTCTTTCATCTATTTTGAGTTTATTTTTGTGTATGGTGTAAGAAAGTGATCCAGTTTCATTCTTCTGCATGTAGCTGTCCAGTTCTCCCAGCACCATTTGTTGAAGAGACTGTCTTTTTTCCATTGGGTATTCTTTCCTACTATGTCAAAGATTTGTTGGCCATACAGTTGTGGGTCCATTTCTGGGTTTTCTATTCTGTTCCATTGATCTATGTCTGTTTTTGTGCCAGTACCATACTGTCTTGGTGACTGCAGCTTTGTAAAATAGCTTGAAGTTTGGAATTGTGATACCTCCAGCTTTGCTTTGTTTTTTCAGGATTGCTTTGGCTATTCAGAGTCTTTTTTGGTTCCAGACAACTTTTAGAATTGTTTGTTCTAGCTCTGTGAAAAATGCTGCTGGTATTTTTTTATGGATTACATTTAATGTGTAGATTGCTTTGGGTAGTATAGACATTTTAATAATATTTGTTCTTCTAATCCGTAATCATGGAATGTCTTTCCATTTCCTTGTGTAGTCATCTTCAATTTCTTTCATTGGTATTTTTTAGTTTTCAGATTACAGGTCTTTCTCCTCTTAAGTTTATTCCTCAATATCTTATTATTTTTGGTGTAATTGTAAATGGGATTGTTTACTTCATTTCTCTTTCTGCTGCTTTATTACTGGTGTAGAAATGAAATAGATTTCTGTAGATTGATTTGTATCCTGTGACTTTACTGATTTATCAGTTCTAGCAGTTCTTTGGTGAGATATTTTAATTTCATGTATGTTAGCTCTTGTTTGATATTATCCCATACTCTCTTCTCTTTGTATCATCATCATTATTTGTTCTCTTTGTACTTCACTTTTGCTAATTTCTATCAACTCTATTCTCACTGATTTTTTCTCAGTTCTGTTGAGTTTACCCATAAGCAATCTTCATCTTTGTTACTGTGTTCTTGAGTCTAGTATTTCCATGTGATTCTTCCATATATTTTTCAATTATCTACTGAAATTCCTCATGTGTTTATGACACTGTCCGTCTTTTCCACTATATCCTTTAATGTTTTAATGATAGTGATTTTAAAGCCCTGTGTGATGATTCCTATATACAGTTCATATTTAATTCTTGCTCTCTTAATTGCTTGGCCCAGTAACAGCATATTTTTTCTTGATTTTTCTCTGATCTTTAATTTTGGTTAAACCCAGATGTGTGTGTGTAGGATAACAGACAATGAGATAAATAGTATTATACTTTGCAGTGGACACATCTCTTCTGTTTACTCGGTGAGCTATTGTGTATGGGGTGTGGAATCAGTGCAACCAGGACTGCATTGGGTTTGAGTTTTATGTTGCTATGGTGAACCAACAAATTCAATTTTTTCTATCATGATTTATTCTTAGTTTGGGATGTTCAGTGGTTGGTGGGCTTTTCCCAGTGTCACTGAACTGCCCTTAGTTTTAGGCTCTTTCTTTTAGACTGCATGTGGAGAGTGTGTCTGTCCACAGACTGCCTCTACCCCATGGTAATAGCTTTGAGTTGTTCCTTAATTCCTGCTGGCCTGGTGATGGAGGGTGAGGCTTTATTTATTTTATTCTGGTTCTTTCTCAGTCTTAGGCAAATCATTTGTCCCTGTGTTTCAGACTTTCTTAGTGATCCTGCCCTTCTGTGGTCCTAGGAGTGACCTAGATTGGTCTCCTGCCCAATAGAGGAGACCTAGAAAGTTTTTTTTTGTTTGTTTGTTTGTTTCTGTTCCCCCTTCCCTCAGGAATGAGTCTTTACCTGTCTCTGAGGAAAACAGGATTTGGTACCCTTCCCCGGTGGCTTCAGGCTTTTGTTCCATAACGGAGATGATTTGGTGGTTGGAGGGTTCCTTATCTTACTGTGGCAGATGTGGCTGCCTTCACCTAGACATGCACTATGAAGGAGACTTTCTCTGGTTTTCTACCACCCTCAAACATTCTCGTGAGGATGGGTTTAAGTATGTGGAGAAAATCTCGAGAATATGTGTGAATACCTCTATTTTTCTCTGGCTGCTAGCCATTGTATACTCACAGTACTCCCACATTCAGCCTTTACCAATCTGATAAATCAATTCTTACAGGCTTTCATGGTGCCCCACATTCCTCCCATACTCTGGTTCAGGTAAGGCAAAGCCTGTGTCCCATGTCTTTCTGGACGCAACTATCATTCTTGAGATTTCATTTTATTTGGTTTCCCAGCAACCTCAGCTTTCTGATGATTTTAAAAATAGTTATGGTTTTGTAGATTATCTGCTCTTTTCTTGTTTGATGGAGGTGATGTTCATTCAAGCTTTCTACAACATAAATGGAATCTGGAAGAAACTAAATTACTCTTTAAAGTCTGTTTTAACAGATAAAGTAAAAGAGGGAAATAGATGCTAATTTTCAGCTAAGTACTAGTAAAACAATGGCAAATAAAACTCTTTGGACCAAGGAATTTTAAGTCAACAAATCACTTACCTGGAAGCAGCATACCCAACTTAGATGCAGTGTTTGGAGCAAGTATTTGTGTTCTTGCAAACCAAGTCAACACACAGATAGTATATATTATTGTGTTCATCACAAGTGCTTCTTGAAGAAGGTATTCCAGTTTGTAGGCTGATACCCATGAGATGACCTTCTTGGTCAGAAGAGAGCATTTCCTATTTGGGGAATAGCAGGAATTGTAGGATGGGTGGGGGCTTATAGGGGAGACAAACAGGGAAAACTGAAATTGTGGTTGACTTTGAACTTCTTTTCTCATAATTAGTTGAGATACAGCATTAGAGCCATTAAGATTAAATATTTGTGAAGTGAGTAATGGTAGAATAAAATGTTGTAATGAAAAATTAATGTGACAGTGGTTTACAGAATGAATTGTTCCAGGTGTTCTCAAATGTATTCTATCAGAAACACCTGAAAGGCTCATTAAGACACAGTTTTCTGGACCCTCTGCAACATATCTGATTCAATAAGTTTGGGTAGAATGAAGTCTATCATGCATTGAAATGAACTGAATTGCTTAGCACTTTGGTACAAATGTTAAAATAGCAGTCAGCAGTTTTAGTAATGGAAAGAAAAGATCTGTGTGACAATGCTTCCAGTAAAAGTTGATATAACTTGCTGAGTGATGGAGGTTGAATGAAAAAAAAGGTTCCCCAGGTCTGGAGCAGAAGTGACTGAGATTGCTGTGGGGTCCTTACCAAAACTTGGAATTTGGGAGTTTCCCTTTTTGTTGTCTGCAGATGAGTGGAGAAAAACAGCAGTGATGTGAACATCTGGATGCTGTAACCACAGCACTCCCAGCCATGGAATTTTCCCACCTTTCCTCAGAGAAAGTATCCAGGCAATTCTGTCAATCTAGGGGAGTTCAGAAATTCAGGTGAGGAATGAGAAGCATCTCTGCTTTCTCTTTCTATTGCTTAGAATATCACAGAAACATTGTCAAAGTCACTGGGTGCCGTAGTTACTATACCATGTTACTATAACATGGCCGAATGAATGAGGGGACAAGCAGGATGATACGTTGGTGAGAATAGAAGATGTGGAAGTAATCATGGGACATTAGGGAAATAGATGAGGTGGCATGTGGATGATGAGGGATGCATACGTGGTTGGCTGTGCAGATAAGCAGATGGCTGAGTGAGTATGGAGATGGCTATAGACAGTGGGTAAGTGTGTGGATATGTAAATGGTAGTGCTAAAAGTGACTGGGTATTGGACTTGGAGATGAATGGACAAAGGATTCACTTACAGGGTTCATGATGCCTAAAGAATATATCAGAGATGTAATGTGACTGCATTCTGTGAATTTTGCATTTAATCTATTCATAAAAATTAAAGATCTGGAAAGGTATAGAAAGCTAACACTTCTGTACTTCTGTGTTGAGAATTTCAATGACCCTTTTCCTTTCCTTTTTGCCCCCATGTAAAGCTTAAGATTTTCTACATCCCTTTTCTGGGATCTTATTTGGAGTCTTAAGTCTATTATGTGATATTAGTATTTTCAAAACTTGAATAGTACCATGAAAGATGTACTCAGGTGTGCATCCATCTTTGCAAAACTTGGAGCGGGTCCAGTGGGTCTTTGTGCATATTCAGGGGAGTGAGGCACAATGCTTCTGTGTCCAGAAGGAGAGATGAGGTTATCTTGGAGCTTAAGGGAACAACTGGGTTTTGGGTTTTTTGTTTTTTGTTTTTTTTCCGCTGGGTTTGATTGTAGACCTAGTCACTGCTCAGTAGAATGGGGCATGAGTGCTAAATGTCAGGTTTGGGCTACAGAGAATATTCTAAAACCTCAGAAAACTAGTATCTCTGGATTTTTAGAATGACCCTAGGCTTCAGAGAGTTGCTGTGGTTGAGGAGGATGGGGAAGAGCAGGCTTCACAGGTAGAAGGGCAGCATGGAGGCCCTGCCCTCGAGAACTGGGAGTGGTGACAGTGATAGACACTCAAATGCATAAAGCTCCTGAGGGGAGTCTGTCAGCCCCACATTGCTAATTTGGACACTGCTGTACCTCATTAGGTTTGTATGGAAGCCAATTGTGGGGCACCTGCGAACTTTCTAGTAGCTGTTGACCTCACATCTAAACTAGTCCCAGATGAGTTCTTAGCCAGGAGCCTGAGGAGTCTAGGACAATTCATCTCTCTGGCCCATGACTTTGTTAGAGGGAAGCATTCTTTAGAAACCAGCATAAAATTAGACTGAAGTAGACACATCTATTTGTCAGGTACTAATCATTGTTTGAGAGCTCGAATGGAGGCACCAACAGAGGGTGGGTATATACAGTGTCTAGTGGGGCAGAAATAGAACCGATCTATAGAACACCTTCCCAAGTGGCCCTGGGATCTTTTGTTAACTGACTTGCTAGGGAGTTTGGATCAGGAATGTGACCTATGGATGCTGCAATCTTCTCACCCTAACTAGTATGGCAAATGTCCTAAAGTGATTCTGCCTTCTTGAAGCTGGCGGCTCTGGTACATTTCTGTTCTAAGGGTTCTTAATTCCAAACTTGTGTACTGACAGAGAGAGAAAAAGTGCAATGGCAGGAAATAGGATGAAGCAACTGGTTAATAATTAAAAAGTGGAGTTCCTATGGATGAATTCTGCATCTTTTGGGGGGAAAGCACTTAGGAAACAAGCCCAGATCTATGAAATGATTAGTTAGGTTTTGATATTCTTTAATATGTAGTAAGAATATATTATATTTCCAGACAAGATAAATTGTCAATTGCTTTAAAATATCTTTTCCCAGTTACTTGTCTAAGGGTATATATACGAAGTATTTGGATTTTCCTTTCTACAGTAGGGATTTAAAATGTAAACTGATTAAATTGATTGCTCAAATTCATATACACTCAAGAATATGGGCTGGGACTAGAAATAAGGCATCCTGACTCTCGTTTCAGGGTTGGTTCCTCTAGAATGGGCTGGAGAAATTGTATTGTGGAGACATAGTTTTTTGAGGGAATTTAGTCTTGCCTGCAAAGCAGAAGACATATAAAGAAGCTGAGCATTTATAGAATGCAATTACGATAAATTATATCACAAAAGGTAAATTTCAGGATTGCACATGTTGGAGAACCTGGGTCCTCAATAACTGGGCTCTGTACATGTGAAGAGTCAGGTAACAAAATCCAGATATGAAGCAGAAAATAAGATTCCAAGAAGAAAAATTAATTGCCCTCTCAGGATTAAAAATTATCTTTAAAACACCTTCCCAAGTGGCCCTGGGATCTTTTGTTTCCAAATATTAGGATGATGCAAATATTCCTGCCCATGATGGGTATATTCAGTGTATGCAACAACTAAATATTCAGCAACAGCTTAGAAGACTCTTTGTTTAAATAAAAGTGACATTTCTACTGACAACTCAATTGTATAAAAGTGTGGTCCGGTTTATTTTGACCAGCATGAAAGAAAGCATATCTGTAGGTTATGGGACTTACCTTCATGTGCTCTGTTTCTGAATTCAAGACTTGTAATCTGTCTTTGCTAAGACTGTAGAGGACTCCAACGAGAAGGCCAAATATGATTGTAACTCAGTATGACTTACAGAAGATGATGCACAAACTTTCAGGGGAGAAAAAGCTTTTGGTATTTTATCTCTTAGCCATAAAGCATCATCTCGATAATGAATGGGGGGAAATGTGAATGAGGGGCTCACCCATAAGCCTCAACTGTGTTTCAGACTGGATTTTTGAGGCTGATCCAAGGTTTTGTCCATCCATGAACTCTTTGAATTGGCATGGATAGAGGAAGGCGTAATTATTCTGAAATATAATTCTGGAAGTTGAGATACTGAAGAATCCTTCTATAGTGTGCATTCCTCCGGAGTCTTTTCAAATCACTACTTTTCTCTTCCTGATGTGGGGGAAAGGGAGAAGATAATTTCTGAAGCCATCAGTCAATAGAAATGGAAAATATTATTTGATAGAATTAATTTAAATGTATTTAAATGGATAACATTTAAATGGATATCACATTCACTGGTGGTGTAGGATATTAAATGTGGCACTGAATGTTGAATAGGTAAATATACCCATGTGTCAAGCCCTGGATACTTCCTTCCTTGTGAAGGAAAATTGAGTATTTTGGATTGTTGGTCCATAAAGTAGCAATGAAAACTAAATGCAACTAAAAATTGCTTAATAAATGTGGACAGCAACATCTGAAGACATCTCTAGAGACTCACCAGTGATGATCCTGTCTGTGTGTACCAACACATGAAAAATTCTGTCATACTTGTTTTATTTGTCTGTGGTATGGGTCAGGTTACTCATTTAGTTCTTGAGCAGTTTCTCAGAACTCCTCAAGGTTGTATCATATTGTTAGAGTAGGACTATGGGGAGGATGTGGTAAAGGCTAAAAGGGTACTTTATGTTGAGAATTGCTACTTGGGGCAATACCCTTTCTCTCAGGTGTACTGCAGAGCTATAGGAAAGTCGGGATGGAAGGGGCTCCCATGTGGGAGGTCCACTGGTCAGAATTTAAGTATATTATGATAGCTGGGAGAGGTCTCATTTTTAGGACTCCAAAATACCAGATGTTTACAACAAATATTACTAAAAATCACTGCCTGAGAATTTACCATTAGAAATATATTTAACTTGGGGCACCTGGGTGGCTCAGTCGTTTGAGTGTCTGCCTTAGACTCAGGTCATGATCCCAGGGTCCTGGGATCAAGTCCTGCATCGGGCTCCTTGCTCACTGGAGAGCCTTGTTCTCCCTCCCCCTCTGCCTGCCATTTCCCCTGCTTGTGTGCACACTCTCTCTCGCTCTCTCTCTTTCTGTCAAATGAATAAATATCTTTAAAAAAAAAAGAAATATATTTAACTTAAAGATCTTGATTTTGCTGATATTCTTCTTAGGATGGGAGAGGAAAGGGCAATTTTAGGGCATGGACCACTTTACTGGAGGGCAGACCTTGGTGTAGGGAGTTAGAGATGACATGAAAGTCTTTGTTCATAGATGAAGGGTTAGAAGGCAGACTCAGATAGGGGGAGTTAGGAATAAGCTAAGGCTAAATTTTATCTGCTCCATGGAGTTAAAGGCCAGAGAGAGAGACAGCGAGAGAGGGAAAACAAGCAGGGGAAGTGGGAGAGGGAGAAGCAGGCTTCTCGCTGAGCAGAGAGCCCGAGGTGGGGCTCGATCCCCAGACCCTGCGATCATGACCTGAGCTGAAGGCAGACACTTAATGATTGAGTCACCCAGGCGTCCCTAGGGTAGCTCTATTTTTAACTTCTTGAGAAACCTCCATACTGTTTTCCAGAGTGGCTGCACCAGCTTGCATTCCCACCAACAGTGTAAGAGGGTTCCCCTTTCTCCACATCCTCACCAACATTTGTTGTTCTTGTCTTGTTAATTTTAACCGTTCTTTCTGACTGGTGTAAAGTGGTATCTCATTGTGGTTTTGATTTGTATTTCCTTGATGGCTAGTGATGTGGAGCATTTTTTCATGTGTCTGTTGGCCATTTGTATGTCTTCTTTGGAGAAGTGTCTGTTCATGTCTTCTGGCCATTTCTTGACTGGATTATTTGTTTTTTTGGATGTCAAGTTTGATAAGTTCTTTATAGATCTTGGATACCAGCCCTTTATCTGTTATGTCATTTGCAAATATCTTCTCTCATTCCATAGGTAGCCTTTTAGTTTAGTCAGCTATTTCCTTTGCTATGCAGAAGCTTTTCATTTTGATGAAGTCCCAATAGTTCATTTTTGCTTTTGTTTTCCTTGCCTTTAGAGAGTTTTGTCCATCCATGAACTCTTTGAATTGGCATGGATAGAGGAAGGCGTAATTATTCTGAAATATAATTCTGGAAGTTGAGATACTGAAGAATCCTTCTATAGTGTGCATTCCTCCGGAGTCTTTTCAAATCACTACTTTTCTCTTCCTGATGTGGGGGAAAGGGAGAAGATAATTTCTGAAGCCATCAGTCAATAGAAATGGAAAATATTATTTGATAGAATTAATTTAAATGTATTTAAATGGATAACATTTAAATGGATATCACATTCACTGGTGGTGTAGGATATTAAATGTGGCACTGAATGTTGAATAGGTAAATATACCCATGTGTCAAGCCCTGGATACTTCCTTCCTTGTGAAGGAAAATTGAGTATTTTGGATTGTTGGTCCATAAAGTAGCAATGAAAACTAAATGCAACTAAAAATTGCTTAATAAATGTGGACAGCAACATCTGAAGACATCTCTAGAGACTCACCAGTGATGATCCTGTCTGTGTGTACCAACACATGAAAAATTCTGTCATACTTGTTTTATTTGTCTGTGGTATGGGTCAGGTTACTCATTTAGTTCTTGAGCAGTTTCTCAGAACTCCTCAAGGTTGTATCATATTGTTAGAGTAGGACTATGGGGAGGATGTGGTAAAGGCTAAAAGGGTACTTTATGTTGAGAATTGCTACTTGGGGCAATACCCTTTCTCTCAGGTGTACTGCAGAGCTATAGGAAAGTCGGGATGGAAGGGGCTCCCATGTGGGAGGTCCACTGGTCAGAATTTAAGTATATTATGATAGCTGGGAGAGGTCTCATTTTTAGGACTCCAAAATACCAGATGTTTACAACAAATATTACTAAAAATCACTGCCTGAGAATTTACCATTAGAAATATATTTAACTTGGGGCACCTGGGTGGCTCAGTCGTTTGAGTGTCTGCCTTAGACTCAGGTCATGATCCCAGGGTCCTGGGATCAAGTCCTGCATCGGGCTCCTTGCTCACTGGAGAGCCTTGTTCTCCCTCCCCCTCTGCCTGCCATTTCCCCTGCTTGTGTGCACACTCTCTCTCGCTCTCTCTCTTTCTGTCAAATGAATAAATATCTTTAAAAAAAAAAGAAATATATTTAACTTAAAGATCTTGATTTTGCTGATATTCTTCTTAGGATGGGAGAGGAAAGGGCAATTTTAGGGCATGGACCACTTTACTGGAGGGCAGACCTTGGTGTAGGGAGTTAGAGATGACATGAAAGTCTTTGTTCATAGATGAAGGGTTAGAAGGCAGACTCAGATAGGGGGAGTTAGGAATAAGCTAAGGCTAAATTTTATCTGCTCCATGGAGTTAAAGGCCAGAGAGAGAGACAGCGAGAGAGGGAAAACAAGCAGGGGAAGTGGGAGAGGGAGAAGCAGGCTTCTCGCTGAGCAGAGAGCCCGAGGTGGGGCTCGATCCCCAGACCCTGCGATCATGACCTGAGCTGAAGGCAGACACTTAATGATTGAGTCACCCAGGCGTCCCTAGGGTAGCTCTATTTTTAACTTCTTGAGAAACCTCCATACTGTTTTCCAGAGTGGCTGCACCAGCTTGCATTCCCACCAACAGTGTAAGAGGGTTCCCCTTTCTCCACATCCTCACCAACATTTGTTGTTCTTGTCTTGTTAATTTTAACCGTTCTTTCTGACTGGTGTAAAGTGGTATCTCATTGTGGTTTTGATTTGTATTTCCTTGATGGCTAGTGATGTGGAGCATTTTTTCATGTGTCTGTTGGCCATTTGTATGTCTTCTTTGGAGAAGTGTCTGTTCATGTCTTCTGGCCATTTCTTGACTGGATTATTTGTTTTTTTGGATGTCAAGTTTGATAAGTTCTTTATAGATCTTGGATACCAGCCCTTTATCTGTTATGTCATTTGCAAATATCTTCTCTCATTCCATAGGTAGCCTTTTAGTTTAGTCAGCTATTTCCTTTGCTATGCAGAAGCTTTTCATTTTGATGAAGTCCCAATAGTTCATTTTTGCTTTTGTTTTCCTTGCCTTTAGAGACGTGTCTTGCAAGAAGTTGCAGGCGCTGAGGTCGAAAAGGTTACTGCCTGTGTTCTCCTCTAGGATCTTGATGGATTCCTGTCTCACATTTGTCTTTCATCCATTTTGAGTTTATCTTTGTGTATGGTGTAAGAGAATGGTCCAGTTTCATTCTACTGCATGTGGCTGTCCAATTTTCCCAGTGCCATTTATTGAAGAGACTGTCTTTTTTCCATTGATATTCTTTCCTGCCTTGTTGAAGATTAGTTGACCATAGAGTTGAGGGTCCATTTCTGGGCCCTCTATTCTGTTCCATTGATATATCTGTCTGCTTTTATGCCAGTACCATGGTATCTTGGTGATCACAGCTTTGTAAAATAGCTTGAAGTCAGGCATTGTGATGCTCCCAGCTTTGGCTTTCTTTTTCAACATTCCCTTGGCTGTTCAGGGTCTTTTGTGGTTCCATACAAATTTTAGGATTGTTTGTTCCAGCTCTGTGAAAAATGTTGATATTTTGATAGGGATTGCATTGAATGTGTAGATTGCTCTGGGTACCATAGACATTTTAACAATGTTTATTATTCCAATCCATGAACATGGAATGTTTTTCCATCTCTTTGTGCCTTCCTCAATTTCTTTCATAAGTGTTCTGTAGTTTCTATAGTACAGATCTTTACGTCTTTGTTTAGGTTTATTCCTGGGTATCTTATGGTTTTTGGTGTGATTGTAAATGGGATTGATTTCTTAATTTCTCTTTCTTCAGTCACATTGTTAGTGTATAGAAATGCACCCACCTATTTTGTTTTTATTTCTTTGTTATAAAGTTAAGAACATTTTAATCCTGATATCTGCAATAACTAAGAGAAGTTTAAGAGAAGATAAATTAAGAAATAAAGAGAAGATTAATGGAGCTACTTTTAGCTAGAGTCCAACAATGATAATATTTTAATATTTTATTTTTTATTTATTTACTTTTAAAGATTTATTTATTTATTTTAAAGAGAGAGAAAGTGGAGGGAGGAGGAGGGGGAGAGAAACTCAAGCAGACTCCATGCTTAGCACAGAGACTGACCCTGAGATCATGACCTGAGCCAAAATCAAGAGTTGGATTCTTAACTGACTGAGCCACCCAGGTGCCCCCAACGATAATATTTTTTTTAAAGATTTTATTTATTTATTTGACAGAGATAGAGACAGCCAGCGAGAGAGGGAACACAAGCAGGGGGAGTGGGAGAGGAAGAAGCAGGCTCATAGCAGAGGAGCCTGATGTGGGGCTCGATCCCATAACGCCGGAATCACACCCTGAGCTGAAGGCAGACGCTTAACCACTGTGCCACCCAGGTGCCCCCCAACGATGATAATATTTTAAATGAAAAAGTTTGTCATCGCACTCCAGACCTAACTTTTCGTGCAACTTAGTGTTATTTACAAAACTTACCGTTTTCTACTCTTTTTCAAAAAAGATTTTATTTATTGTGACGCCTAGGTGGCTCAGTTAAGTGGCTGCCTTCAGCTCAGTTCATGATCCCAGAGTCCTGGGATGAGTCCCGCATCAGGCTCCTTGCCTGGCAGGGAGTCTGCTTCTCCCTCTGCCTCTGCCGGCCACTGCCCCTCGCCCCACCCCACTTGTGCCCTCTCTTTGTTTCTGTCAAATAAATAAACAAAATCTTAAAAAAAAAAGATTTTATTTACTTTTGTTTGTTTGTTTGTTTATTTTTTTATTTGACACAGAGAGACAGAGAGGGAAGAAGTGGGGAGAGACAGGGAGGGAGAGGCAGGCTCCCCACTGAGCAGGGAGCCCTACACAGGGCTTGATCTCAGGACCCTGAGATCACGACCTGAGCCAAAGGCAGACGCTTAAACGACTGAGCCACCCAGGTGTCCCCGATTTTCTACTCTTACATGACTTATTTTTAAGGGTCAGCCGTAAGCTGGTACACTAGTTTATAAGATTAGGTACTTCATATAAAACTCCCATTTAATATCATTTCATTTTTAAAATATTATTTCATTTTAAATCATTTCACCAAAAGGACAGTGATCAACACAACACTAATAGATTTCAGGCATTAGTGACAGTGCTTTAAGGAGATAATTTTTCATGGACTATTTCAATGATACCTATCATATTATATCACATATTGTGTTTTATTCGTTATGGCCCAAGTAATTACCCTACATCTACCACAGTTCATAAAATACAAGCATGAGGAATTCCTTCCTTCATGGTGCTCTTGTCCAAGGAGGCATCGCAGGGGTATATTATTGTTTAATATGATGTTCTGAGAGGGCAGCATGGCTTATTTATCTTTGAGTAGACAAATAAAGCTCAAGAGAGGTGTCACTTGAGATTTGTTGAGTGTGAGTGTAATATGACCCAAAAATGTAAGTAGGATTTATTGTCTGTCTGCCCGTTTTTTCATATAAAAATCACATTTATTTAAGGTGTACAACATGAAGATTTTATATACATATACACAGTGAAATGATTACTATTGTAGGGGCAATTAACATGTTCTCTCTCATAGTTACCTTTTCTGTGTGTGTGATGAACACCTAAGATCAATTCTCTTAGCAAATTTCCATTATAAGTATTACTATCTATAGTCACCATGATGACATTAGATCTTAAGACTTACTCATCCTAAATAACTGCAACTTTGTACCCTGTAATCGACATCTTCCCATTTCCTCTTCTCCTGGTAACTAAGTTTCTACTCTCTTGTTCTACATATTTGACATTTTAGATTCTGCATGTAAGTGAGATCATGCAGATTTTTTCTTTCTGTATTTGGCTCGTTTCACTTAGCATAATGTCCTCCAGATTCATTCATGTTGCAAATGGCAGGACCTTTTTTATTTTTTTTAAGCTGAAAAACATTCCATTGTGTGTGTGTGTGTGTGTGTGTGTGTGTGTATCAATCATAATTTCTTTATCCATTTAACAGATACTAATTTGTTTCCATATCTTGGCTGTTGTGAATAATGCTGCAATGAACATGGGAGTGCAGGTATCTCTTCGAGATACTGAGTTCATTCCTTTGGGTATATACCAGAAGTGGGATTGCTGGATCCATGGTGATTCTATTTTCAATTTTTTTGAGGAAATGCCATTCTATTTTCCATATTGGCTGCACCAATTTACATTCCCACAAACATGTACAAGAGTTCCCTTTTCTCCACAACCTGCCAACACTTATTGTTTTTTGATAATAGCCATCCTAACGTGTGAGGTGGTATCTCATTCTGGTTTTGATTTGTATTTCCCTGATGATTGGTGTTGCTGAGATATCTTTTCATATACCTGTTAGCCATCTGCATGTCTTCTTGAAAAAAATGTCTGTTCAGGGCTTTGCCAATTTTCAAAATCTGGTTGTTTGTTGTTTTGCTACTGATTTGTATGCGTTCTTTATACAGTTTGGATATTAACCCTTTATCAGATATATAGTTTGCAAATATTTTCTCCAAATCCCTAGGTTGCCCTTTCATTTTGTTGATTGTTCCCTTTGCTGTGAAAAAGCTTTTAGTTGATGTAGTCCCACTTGTTTATTTTTGCTTTTGTTGTTTGAGTTTTTGATGTCAGTATAAAAAAAAAAATCACTGCCTAGACCAATGTCAAGGATGTTTTCCCCATGATCTCTTCTTGGAGTTTTCATATCTTACAATTTAGTCTTTAATTCATTTTTGAGTTTATTTTTATATATGTGTAAGATAAGTGTCTCTTTATTTTCTGTGGGCCTGGGGGACTCTTGAATGCCAAGCCCTGTTGGATCAGAGAGCTAGGGAGTCAGTCCCTCAGGTGACAGCCATAAAAGTTGTGGTGCTGGATATGCAATCCAATTACTTTATCCTCAGAGAGAAGCTGGGAGTTGTGGGTTCTCTCCCAGTTATAAGGAATTGTGCTAGTAGTGGGGATTGTGCCACTCATGTGTCTCAACATTTTCAGCCTGTTTTGATGTGGGTATTTTCTCAATCATCCTATGTGTAGGAGTTGCTCAACTACTTTTTGGATTTCTCTTAGAGGGATTTGATCTGTATATAGGTGTTCATTTGGTACATTCATGAGAGGAGAGAAAGTCAGGAACCTTCTATTCTGCCATCTTGCTGACCTCCTTTCCCAGATTTCATTATATACTAAAGGAGCATTACGTACCTGGCAAAAAGTTCAAGTAGCCAAAGTTGTAACAAATACTGAGAAGAGAACACAAACAAATTTATATTGGAGGGAAAGCTAAATAGGATTAGCTCAGCTGTGCTCATTGATCAACACTGGTTTTGAGGCAAGTAAATGTTTTCTCAGACTAATCATGATTAAAGAAATGCAAAGGGAAGGGTGGTGGTGGAGGTATCATGATGCAGCAGGAAAGAAGGAACTGTTGAAAGAACAGACCAGGTTTTGAGAAGGAAATTAAAGAAATTTATAAATGTATATGTGTCTGAATCACAAATGAGAAAGACATTTCTGGAATGACTTGTTCTGTTTTAGTGTTTAAGAGATAAGAGACTTGGAGAATAGGGAGTCTTCATTTTTCTGCTCAGTGACCCTAACCTGATACCTGTATGGGTTCTGGGATTGGTGGTTAGCTCTGTTTCTGCCCTCAATCCCTCTTGCTGCCTTTAGCTCCTATTTTCCCTTATTTTGTATACTACAAGAAAAAGAAAGTTTGTGAATCACAATATTTTTTTAAGGCAGTGAATCATAGTATTTTTTAAAATTTAATTATTCTTGTTTACATGTTCACAACAGATATAATAACAAATTAGTTCCATGGAAAAAGCACTTCCTGAGTGGAGAAACAGGAGGAAACTCCAATCCAGTGCACATCTACACAAATTCATACTTTCTTCTCTGCCTTGGACCATGAAGAAGGGCCCTTAAACATTGGTGTTTCCTTCTACTTTTATATCAAGTCTTTGCTTTCTTTTGAGCCCGTATATGGAGGGTTGATTATTAATAGTAGTAAACTGAGAAAAATAAAAAGAACAATATACCATTACAATACTTTTCCCTTTGTGATCCCACTGAAGGCTGAGAGACCAAAGGCCAAGAGGATCAAAGGCAATCAAAAAACCAAGAAGTCTTCAAAGCCTCCCATCCATTCTTAAGCCCTTAGTCCTGTGGAAGGTTGCCTCCAATTTTATTTATGTTTGAATTTGTGGAGGGGCAGCATGAAGAAAATCATCTTATCTACCCCAAGGCAGAGGTCATGTTACTATTAATACTCCTACTACTATAGTACTACTACCAGTATTCGTTAACAAAGTACTTTCCCCATAAGTTACCTACAGTTGAGCTTAAATGTACTGGTGAGTTTTATGATATTCCTCTGTTTTGTATATAAAAGCTTGTCACCTAGCCCACATCATATAGCTGTAAATAAGTAAAAAACAAAATCATTTTTGAAGTTTAGGTTCTCTGATTCCAGATCTTTCCACAAGGACCTGACTCTTCCCAGTATTTCCTTTTGTAATAAATTTACCCTTTTCATTATGATGTGTCTAGTTGACATAGGTAGCTTTTAAAAACGTTCCAATCTAGTTTTCTTCATTGTTTATCATTTTACCTGTGATTCTCACCTACCAAAGTCTCCTTGCCCTGGAATCTGAGGCATGTTGGTAAAGATGTGAGCTCCTAGAATTGCACTGTATTATCTCTAGGCTTTAATGGGTCTCCCTGAGACCATCTCATGTGCCTATGAGGGTGCTGGCCTGACTCTGATGCAGAGTGGATATATTGGGATAAAGCCTGTCATCTTCACCCATAAATGGTCTGAAACATCTGGTGAAGGCTAGCTAATTGTATACAGTATGTATTCACTAAAATGGTTCTTTGCTTCAACAACTTCTGTTATCTCTGACTCTGCAGATTAATGATTCTCACGTTTTTTAATGGGAACAGATAACCAGACATGGGTGAGAGAGTTTATTCTCCTTGGCCTGTCCAGTGACTGGGACACACAGGTCTCCCTCTTTGTCCTGTTCTTAGTCATGTACATGGTGACAGTGCTGGGGAACGTCCTCATCGTTCTTCTCATCAGACTGGACAGCCGACTCCACACTCCCATGTACTTCTTTCTCACCAACCTCTCCCTCGTTGATGTCTCTTACGCCACAAGCATCGTTCCTCAGATGCTGGTGCATTTTCTTGCAGCACATAAAGCAATCCCATTTGTGAGCTGTGCAGCCCAGTTATTTTTCTCCCTAGGCTTGGGCGGGATTGAGTTTGTTCTATTGGCAGTGATGGCCTATGACCGCTACGTGGCTGTGTGTAACCCCCTGCGATACTCGGTCATCATGCACGGAGGCCTCTGTGCTAGGTTGGCCATCACATCCTGGGTCAGTGGCTCTGTCAACTCTCTCATCCATACCGCCATCACCTTTCAGCTGCCGATGTGCAAAAACAAGTGTATTGATCACATATCATGTGAAATTTTAGCTGTGGTCAGACTAGCCTGTGTGGACACCTTTTCCAATGAGATCACAATCATGGTTTCTAGCATCATTCTGCTGATGACACCTTTCTGCCTGGTTCTCCTGTCCTACATCCAGATCATCTCCACCATCCTAAAGATCCAGTCCACGGAGGGAAGAAAGAAAGCCTTCCACACCTGTGCCTCTCACCTCACAGTGGTTGTCCTGTGCTATGGCATGGCCATTTTCACGTATATCCAGCCCCGCTCCAGCCCCTCTGTTCTTCAGGAGAAGCTGATCTCTCTCTTCTATGCTGTGTTGACACCCATGCTGAACCCCATGATTTATAGTGTAAGGAATAAGGAGGTGAAGGGGGCTTGGCAGAAGCTATTAGGGCAATTTTCTGGACTAGCATCAAAACTGGCAACTTGAATCCTGAGCATTACTTAGAGAAAGGAGCTTTGCCTGTGTTTTCTCCCACTTGACTCAGATATGGCAGTCATCACCTGCATTGCCCTGGCAACCAGGAAGGAGATGAGGACACATGTACTGGTGATGCTGGGTAGGAGGTTGAGTGATTGGGTTGGGTGTGGGGTGTGGGTGTATTTTTATGTCACAGCAGCGTGTTCAGTGGAGTTGAGCACTGCTGTAAGAGAACTTCTCACCTTTGGCAAAGCATAAGAGACTGTTAATCATAGGAAGCGAACTGAGGGTTGCGGGAAGGGAGGGGGATGGGTGGAGGGGGCAACTGGGTGATGGACATTAAGGAGGGAACGTGATGTAATGAGCACTGGGTATTATATAAGACTGATGAATAGCTGAACTCTACCTCTGAAACTAATAATACACTGTATGTTAATTAATTGAATTTAAATAAAAAATAATGAATTCTAAAAAAAAAAGAAAAAAAAAAGAAAAAAAAGAACTTCTCACCGTTATTCAATCTTCTTTCATATGGCCTGAGAGTAATTGAAGACAACACCATTTACTCTTTTGATTTGTCACATTGTTTGTAATTATGGGCCTATTCATAAATCTTACCTTGTAACACAGTTTTTTATTCATCCACATTTTATAAAACACTATCATGTTTTCACTGGGAACAAAATCATTTTCAATTTGAAGACTCACTTAAAATGTGTGGTATATGTAGCTATATTCAGTAATTGTGTGAGTCACTATTCTCAGAAGAATGTTGCTATCAAGGCTAATGAAGATATTTATTTGTGCTGCATTCATTCCATGTGGATATAAAGACTATCTTGATTAATGGAAATAATTGGGTGGAGAAATATCAACTAAAATTGTTGTTTTCCCCTAATAAGGATATAACCAAGGGTTGTTTGTACACAATGACATTATTGGCTAAGGAATATCTGAGATCCAGTTACTGCTAATTTATTGTGTATACATGGGCATTCATTCAAAGGCAAAAATTCTCTAAATCTGAAAGTTCAGGCTTTTTCTCTGAAACTTTAGAAATAAAGTAAGCAAATAAGCAATGAGATAAATACGTAAAATATCAAAGATGTAGTTAATATAAGAAAAGCAGTTTCCTTAGGCAATCAATGAAAGATAATGCAGCTTTGATGTGGATTTTGGATTTTCGAGATAGGTCAGTCTGCTGTGCAGATGCTACTTGCAAGTCTCCATATTAAGAGCCTTCTTGTATCCCCCACCCCAACACACACGAGGCCCTACTCAACCTTTGTAAATCTAGTAAGTTAGTATCATCTGGGAGTGTACCTCACCTCTGACAATACACCTAAAAAAGGTAAAAGAGGGAAGACATGATTAAACAAGGCATATGTAGGAGATGGAGGAAAAATAATATGATAATTGTGGGTCTTCTCACTTTTTTCAAGAACCTCAAAATGGCGCCCTCTTTCTGTCCCTTTGTCTCTCCACAGAGTCTGTTAATTCTCATTTGGTTGATCAGTATTTGGGAGTTAGTGATCAGGAGGTGAAGGGCTTCCACTGGCCCCTGTTTTCTCTGTGAAATAAGAGGAGGTGCCCATTGCTGAGGAGGAAAGGCAGGAGTAAGAGGTGTGGGAATGATGAAGGTTAAAAGCCCATTTGGGGTCTAGAATAATGTGCCACATTAGCTGTCGTTGCCACTATCGGGCATTTCATGCAATATCAATTACAAGGCCATAGTGGTCAAATTTTCCCTCTGATATGAGCAACTTTATTCTTAGCCTTCTCTAACATAAAGTCACAGATGATCATTTTGTGGGCATCAACTTTGTTAAAGACACTGCTATAGGCATTGTGGGGCACCAAAGTTGTGTTTAGATATGGCCATTGCCTCTGGAAATTTATAGTCTTTTAGGGCAGGGGTTGGGAAACTTTCTGTAACTGGCCAGATTACAATTGTTTTAGGCTTTTTGGGCCACACAAGTCTCCTTCACAGCTACTCTGCCACTGCAGCACCAAAACAGCCATAGACAACACATAAAAGAATGAGTGGGGCTAGTATAAATAAATCTTAATTTTTGAACACTGAAATTTGGATTTTATGTTATTAAAATATTATTCTTCTTTTGATTTTTTTCAACCATTTAAAAATGTAAAACACATCTTTTTCTTGTGGGCCATACAAAAACAGGCAGCAGGCCAAATTTGGCCTCTGGGCTGCAGTTTTCTATAGCGTTATAGAGGAATTAGTATAAAAATGTAAAATTATAACACAAGGTATGCACAGAAAGAGCTCTGGAAATTCAAAGAGAGAGGACATTTTTTTTCCTGGATGTGGAATGAGGGTCATATCGGAGAAGGCTTTTGAGAGAAGATGAAGTAGTTTTCATTTCAGTTTCCATTTCATAAAGCATCTCATGTCTCATAGTCATTTAGGTTTAATTACCCAAGATCTAAGGACTCCATACTAATGGGTGAAAGGAGGAGATGAATCATGCATCAAACACCATCTTAGATAACTGTTGATTACTAACTGGATGATGTGTATTACTTCTTAGTCCTTGAAGAATTTAACAACAGTGGCAGGTCTGTAGTGAGCACATTCTCTTACATTCAAGCTGAAGCTTTCATTCTGTTCTTCCTTATCCTGATAAATGGGACCATCAAGTGTTCCCATGTTCCATTAAAATCCAGTATTTTAAGATCTAAACCTGCCCCTCTTAAATGTTGATGCACCCTACCAATTCAGTGTCCATATGGTTTGGTTGTCCTTTCTGCTCCATCATTGGGTTAGGCTGCTCTCTGTGAAATCTGATCTTCAATATCATTTTCCCTCATCTTACAGAACATTTCTTTTATCACTTGTATGTACATTCTTCCCTGACTCCTTTGAGCCTTCTTTATCTTCCTTAGCAAAGTGCAACAGCATATTAAATAATAAGTGCAATCTTGGACAAGTTACAAAACTTAAATAAGACTCAACTTTATTTTTTACAACATGAAGAATAATAAATCCATAGTGAGAAGTTTGAGAGGATGGAATGAAATACATGTAAAGCACTTAGTAAAACGTCTGACACACAAAAAGCACCTGATAACTGTTAGCTACTGTTGTTGTTTTTTTCTGATAGAGCATCTCTCCCATTGCCTCCCACCTGCTGTCCTCTCCAACCCTCTAAAAATGTTTTAGGCTTATTAGCTAGCCCACCCAAAGCAATGTAGAGTCTGACACAAAAGTAGGTACCAGAAAAGTGTTTAGAAAACAGACATCTGATTTTTGGCAACAAAGATTGAATTCTGTCTCATGCATTCTTAATGTGGGGAATATTATCCCCGAGGGGGTGAAAATTAGTCCTTATAGAGGGAATACAAATATCTTAATTATTGTAATGATTTATGGTCCTTCAAAGAGCCATGATACATAAACAGACACCCACTATGTCTGCGGTGTTAAAACTTCATGGGGATGAGTGGTTAAGAAAAAGATATCTAAAAACTTTCCCTCCTTAGGTGAACAATAGTGAATAAAAGATTGAGAAATGCCGCTCTATCTGTAGAGAACTATTGCTTGTTTGGGCACAAATATTCACAAGTGAATCATAAGCATGAAGGACAGAAGACAAATAGTCTAGGGTTAATTAACTACAGACTTGAGGACTGCCCCATCTGTTTTTTGCCTATTTTAGTTTCCATTCCTGGACCTTGCCTACTCTATCTAAGCAAATTCTTCTACCCAATTGGTTCCTAAACCTATTTTGGGCTTTTATAACCTCGTGGGTATGGACAATAGGATGGTGCTGAGTCAGTTCTTCCTGCCTGGGGACCTGAGTCACTGGAGAGTCTGTTATGTTCCTGGCCATGTGCCTGATGGTAGTGCTGTGATACTTCATCAAGCCCTTTCTGAGCAGCCTAAACACCTGGCCAGCTATTCTACGCACCCACGCACACACACACATGCACACACACACGCACACACTCACACACACACACACGCAATGGCTATGTTTTGTGGGGTTCTGTTTTTTGAGAGCACTGTTTCACACATGCTTAATCACTTTTTGGGATCCCAAATATCTAGCAAGTTTTATAGGGCGTGTTAGAATTCCTATATATATAATATAGGATTTAAGTCAGATTCATAAAAAGCTGGAGGAATAGAGCAATCTTAGCTAGCACCTGTGCTATGCTTACAAATTCTAAGTTTTAGAGGTGTCCTAAGTCTCATAAGTTTGTGTTGACACCTCTCCTCAAAATATGGATATTAGTATCCACATGGTACAGAGGAGGAGGTTGGGATTCACGTATAAGTAACTTGTGCAAGTGTAGACAACTAGCAGTCTATGCTTAGAGCCTGGATTCAGTGCAGATGTGACTTGTCTGATTCCAAAGCCATCGTAAATTTCAACAAGGACAACCCTCTTGGGATATCAGCTGCTTGTGGATTAATGTTTAGTTGAAGATGTGAAAAAGCCACAGAGCCATCCTAGCCACAGAGCAAGGATGGTTACAGTTCCAAGTAATAAAATCCCAAACAAACTGATACATGCAAAATTAACAACTAAGTGTAATGAACTGGTATCTGAATAGTGAATCTAGAATCCAAAGTTTTTTTGAAGTCTATCTCTTTGTTTTCTCCTGTCTCTCAGCTTTGCTTCTTTCTGTAGGCCTTATTCTATTCTATGGTTCATAGATTTCCTCCATGAGGTGGAAAAAGAAACCTTGGAGACTCCAGATATACATTATGACATGAGAAACAAAGTCCTACCTTGTCAGCCAGCTCCAACAGAAAAGTCTCAGAGATGGGTTTGAATTGGCTTAGCCTGAATCAAGTGGCCCTTCCTCAACTAAGCTCTCTGTCAGAGTTTGGAGGCACTTTGACCAGGCCTTAACATATTTTGTTGACTTGAATTATTTTGACTTATGGAAACTTGTTTTATCTCATCATATACTCTATTTTGATAAATATTCCATGTACCCTTGAGAAAATGTATTTTCTGTTACCGATTAGAGTATTCTATAAATGTTAGGTTGAGTTTGATACAATGTTCAAGTTTTCTATTTCCTTACTGATTCCTTACTATTCCCTTCCTTATGCTTGTTTTATCAATTATTAAGAGACAAGTATTGAAATCTCTAACTATAATTGCGGAGTTGTCTATTTCCTCTTGCATTTCTATCAGTTTTTGCTTTACGTGTTTTGAAGCTCTGTTGCTAAGCATCTAAATATTTATACTTGTTTTGTGTTCTCCATTAATTGAACCCATTATCATTAGGAAATGCCTTTCCTTGTCCCTGGTAATATTCTTCGCTCTGAAATCTACTTTGGCTGGTATTAACATCAAAACTCCAGGTTTCTTTTAATTAGTGTTAAAATGATATTTCTTTCTCATATTTCAGGGATCACTGTGCTTCATTGCCCGATATCCAGTGAAAATTGTTGTTTTGTATATTTTGTCTTTTTTTAATAATAATATATTTTTATTATATTATGTTAGTCACCATACAGTACATCCCTGTTTTTTTTTTTTAAAGATTTTGTTTATTTATTTGACAGAGATAGAGACAGCCAGCGAGAGAGGGAACACAAGCAGGGGGACTGGGAGAGGAAGAAGCAGGCTCATAGCAGAGGAGCCTGATGTGGGGCTCGATCCCATAACGCCGGGATCACACCCTGAGCCGAAGGCAGACGCTTAACCGCTGTGCCACCCAGGCACCCCTATCCCTGGTTTTTGATGTAAAGTTCGATGATTCATTAGTTGTGTATAACACCCAGTGCACCATGCAATACATGCCCTCCTTACTAATATTTTGTCTTGATCTGTAGTTGTTCAGATGGGAGGGTAAATCCAATCCCAGTTTCTTGTCTTGGCTAGAAACAGAAGACTTTTCTTAGGTTTTTAAAGCCTACTAAAACTAAATTTGTGTTTGGATTCTGGAGTCATTTTTCTTATTGTGACAAATATCATGAGGAAACATGTCTGCGAACTCAAAATAGTTATCAAGATTCTCTCACTTTTCTCTGTTGGAACACAGGTTATCTGGCTCTGGAAGCCATGCTCTGAACCATTGTCCCACACTGCTTCTACAATGTTTTACTACTTTTAGTGGTGAGAAGATAGAGGTCTCACAGGAGAACCTCTACCTTCCAGGGCTTCACAAACCAACCACTTTCCAGAGATTTTTTTTTTTTTTACCTTATCTGAAAGGTGAGGAAACTGGAGTAGGAGGGAATCACTTCCATAAAGCTATGTTATTCTGAGAATTTGTGACTCATATTTACTGCAGAAAATTAATATGTCAGATAAGGTTACCCTAAAAAGTTCACCATTACTTTTTGAAAAACAAATTCTATTTGCCTTTGATTTTCTTAAAAATCAGAAGCTGTAACTGTAATAAAGAATATTTAGAAACACCAAAACTTTGACTTGATTTTATTGTGGTACAACAATAGAGAATTTTATAGTGGGCAAAGATATCGTGTTGTTATTTGGGAATTTTTAATAAAGTTCAGCATTTTAAATAAATGCTTCTGTTGTCAATTAACAATCATTACAAAAAATAAAGTATTATTTTTAAAATAGTGTGTTCTACAAAACCTATGATTCAAAAAAGAATGGTGATGCTGGAGCTGGCTTGATCTAAGTCCCTAAATCCCTGCATGATTAGTGGCAAGGTTTTGCATCTCTCTAAACTTTTGTACAGAAAACAACTTTTAAGAGAAAAATCAGTGCATATAGATATGGGTATCAGCATTATATTTGTTACTGTTAATTTGAACAATATTACTTTGTGTTAGAGCTTTAATTTTTGAAGTGTTTTTGTAACTATCATGTCATTCTACTTTTTTTTTATTAATTTGCTGTAAGTACTACAATTACAGAGTACCACAAACTGGGTGGCTTAAACAACAGAAATGTATTTTCTTATAATTCTGGATTCTAGAAGTCTGAGATCAAGGTGTTAGCAGGGTTGATTTCTTATGAGGCTTCTGTCCTTTCTGTAGGTGGGTGTCTTTTCCCTGTGTCTTCACATGGTCTTCCCTCCCTGCCTGTCTGTTTCTTAACCTTTTCTTATAAGGACACCAAGTCATATTGGATTAGGGCCCACCTTAATGATCTCATTTTAACTTAATTACCTCTTTAAAGACCCTTCTTCCAAATATAGCCACATTCTGAGGTTTTGGAAATTAAGATTTCAACATATGAATTTGGAGGTGACCCAATTCAGCTCATAACATTCTCATATTCAACAAGGATTATTACCATGACTATTATAGCCCCATTCCTTTATACTTTATCCACTAAGGTAGGGAGAGCTGGCATTATTATTCCCAATCTAAATATGAGGAAACCAATATCAGGAGAGAATTTGGAAAGGCCACAAAGAATTTAATTTGATTGGTACTTTATTTTCTGTAAAATTACTGAGGCTTATAATAAGATAAGAAAGGTCTCTTAAAGATAAGAAAGGTCTTATAGATAAGAAAAAGTCTTTAAAATAAATTTTCATTGCAGGCAATTTTACAGAAATGCAATTCTGCTAAGGGCTATCATAAGTACTAAGCACTATCTAACTATTCTTTAGGTATTTTCTAGAGGTCAGGTGAAAGTCAGATTTGTGATAATCTGTGAGCACTTAGAGATCTATAAGAAGACACTTAAGAGGAAGGAGACAGTGTGACTGAACGAGTCCCCTGCACTTCTTGATTTTTCTTATATTTTTTTAAAGGAAAGGGCATGATTGAATGGCACCTGCATATAGAAATTAGGAAGAGCCAGTTCGTGCAAACATGATAATTTGATAGATTGTCGTAAACTTACGTGTTGTAAACATGGGATAAATGTAGACATCATGTGACCCAACTTTCTACTGTTGGTAGAAGATTGATAACAGGGCTTATAGGTCCGGGAGACAACATGGTCTTTGTTCCAAGTAGAAAAATGCATCCCTTTGGGATAAAAAGTCCCATATCAGGGCACATCCTTTGCCAAGCAAAACATGGGTTTGATTATATTTTCTTACTACCTCATCTCTCTATGTTTGTGTAATGCACAACTACATACTTCAGCTCCAGAGTGCAGTACGATTGAAATGATTCTGTTTCATGGAAATTTGATGGAACATACCCACATAGTTTATCTTTGAGGGAATACCTTTAATACAGATTTTATTTCTCTAAGGCTTTAGGATTTTTTTTCAGGGTATTTTATATTCCATCAGTTTTTCGTAAGTTAAATTTTAACGGAAATTTATTTAACAGAAATTTTTTATTTAACAGAAATTGTTTACTTAAATTATTTATTTAACATAAATTTAACAGAAATATCCTTTAAGTTTTCAAATTTATTGGCATAACTATATTCATAGTTTTGCTTATTGTCCTTTGAATGTCTGCTGAATTTGTACTTATATCCTTTTTTCTTTTTTCTTCTTTTTTTTAAATTTCTCAATGTTTATTTATAGTTCTTATTTTTTTTTATTATATTATGTTAGTCACCATACAGTACATCCCTGGTTTTTGATGTAAAGTTCGATGATTCATTAGTTGTGTATGACACCCAGTGCACCATGCAATACGTGCCCTCCTTACTACCCATCACCAGCCTATCCCATTCCCCCACCCCCCTCCCCTCTGAGGCCCTCAGTTTGTTTCTCATAGTCCATAGTCTCTCATGCTTCATTCCCCCTTCTGATTACCCCCCCTTTCTTTATCCCTTTCTTCCCCTACCGATCTTCCTAGTTCTTATATTCCATAGATGAGAGAAATCATATGATAATTGTCTTTCTCTGCTTGAATTATTTCACTTAGCATTATCTCCTCCAGTGCCGTCCATGTTGCAGCAAATGTTGTGAACTCGTTCTTTTTGATAGCTGAGTAATATTCCATTGTATATATGGACCACAACTTCTTAATCCAGTCATCTGTTGAAGGGCATCTCAGCTCCTTCCAGCCGTTCATTATGTGGACAATGCTGCTATGAACATTGGGGTGCATATGGCCCTTCTCCCACTCGTCTGTACCTTTGGGGTAAATACCCAGTAGTGCAATGGCTGGGTCATAGGAGTAGCTCAATTTTTAACTTTTAAGGGACCTCACACTGTTTTCCAAGTGGCTGCACCAACTTTCATTCCCACCAACAATGTTGGAGGGATCCCCTTTCTCCACATCCTCTCCAAGAATTATTGTTTCTTGCCTTGTCAATTTTTGCCATTCTAACTGGCGTAAGGTGGTATCTCAGTGTGGTTTTGATTTGAATTTCCTTGATGGCTAATGATTTTGAACATTTTTTCATGTGTCTGTTAGCCATTTGTATGTCCTCATTGGAAAAGTGTCTGTTCATATCTTCCGCCCATTTTATGATTTGTTTATTTATTTCTTGTGTATTGAGTTTGAGAAGTTCTTTGTAGATCTTGGATACCAGTCTTTTATCTGTAGTGTCATTTGCAAATATCTTCTCCCATTCCGTGGGCTGCCTCTTAGTTTTTTTGACTGTTTCCTTGGCTGTGCAGAAGCTTTTTATCTTGATGTAGTCCCACATGTTCATTTTATCTTTTGTTTCTCTTGCCTTTGGGGATGTGTCATGAAAAAGGTTGCTTTGGCCGATGTCGTAGAGGTTGCTGCCTGTGTTCTCCTCTAGGATCTTGATGGATTCCTGTCTCACATCGAGGTCTTTCATCCATTTGGAGTTTATCTTTGTGTATGGTGTGAAAGAGTGGTCAAGTTTCATTCTCTTGCATGTAGCTGTCCAATTTTCTCAGCACCATTTATTGAAGAGACTGTCTTTTTCCCACCGGATGTTTTTTCCTGCTTTATCAAAGATTAGTTGCCCAAAGAGCCAAGGGTCCATTTCTGGGTTCTCTATTCTGTTCCATTGGTCTATGTGTCTGTTTTTGTGCCAGTACCATGCTGTCTTTGTGATCACAGCTTTGTAGTACAGCTTGAAATCAGGCAACGTGATGACTCCAGCTTTGTTTTTCTTTTTCAATGTTTCCTTGGCGATTTGGGGTCTTTTCTGGTTCCACACAAATTTTAGGATTGTTTGTTCTAGCTCTTTGAAAAATGTCATTGGTACTTTGTTGGGGATGGTGTTGCAAGTGTAGATTTCTCTGGGTAGCATAGACATTTTAACTACATTTATCCTTCTGATCCATGAGCATGGAATGTTTTTCCATCTTTTTGTGTCTTCTTCGATGTCTTTCATCAGTTTTCTGTAGTTTCTAGAATATAGATCCTTTACCTCTCTGGTTAAGTTAATTCTGAGATATCTTATGATTTTTGGTGCTATTGTAAATGGAATGGATTCCCTAATTTCTTTTTCTTCAGTCTCATTGTTCGTATGTAGAAATGCAACTGATTTCTGAGCATTGATTTTGTATCCTGCCACATTACTGAATTGTTCTATGAGTTCTAGTAATTAGGGAGTGGAGTCTTTGAGGTTTTCCATATGAAGTATCACCTCATTTCTTTTTATTGCCAATTAGTGTCCCATTACATGGATGTACCACAATCTGTTTATTCATTCAGCAGTTGATAGATATTTCTGGATTTTGGTGATTATGAATGAAATCTATATCTATATCTATATCTTTGTGAACACATACTTTTAATTTTTCTTAGGTAAATTCCTAGAGATAGGTTTTGTTTTTATCCATTCTGATACCCTATGTCTTCTGACTGGAGTATTTAATCCATTTACATTCAAAGTAATCATTGATAGATATGTATTTGTTACCATTTTATTGCTTGTTTTGTGTGTGTTTCTGGAGATTTTCTTTGATCCTTTCTTGTATTTCTCTCTTTTATATTTTGCCTTTTTTTTAGTGTTATATTTGGATTTCTTCCTCTTTATTCTTTGCATGTTTATTAGTTTTTGATATGTGGTTGCCATTAGGTTTGCATATATGGTTGCCATTAGTTTTTAATCTGTGGTTGCCATTGGGTTTGTATATAATCTCTTCTGCAAATATCTGGCTATATTAAGCGGATGGTCATTTAAGTTTGAACCCATTCTTTTCTCCTCCCCACATTCTATGTATGTGTCATTATACTTTATATCCTTTTTTTGTTTGAGTTCCTTGACTGATTTTTAAAAGAAATATTCATTTTTACTGCTTTTGTGTTTCCTGCTTTTATACTATTACTTTTGGTTTCTCCTTTCCACTCAGAGTCCCCTTTAACACTTCTTTTCTTTCTTTCTTTCTTTCTTTCTTTCTTTCTTTCTTTCTTTCTTTCTTTCTTTCAAGAGAGCATGAGCAGGGGGTCAGGGGCAGAGGGAGAGGGAGAGAAAGAATCTAAAGCAGGCTCCACACTCAGGGCACAGCTGGATGCAGGGCTCGATCTTACAACCCTGAGATCATGATCTGAGTTGAAATCAAGAGTTGGATGCCTAACCAACTGAACCACCCAGGTACCCCTCCCTTTTAATATTTCTTGCGGGGCTGGTTTAGTGGTCATGAACTCCTTTAGTTTTGTTTGTCTGGGAAACTCTTCATCTTTCCTTCTATTCTGAATGACAACCTTGCTAGATAGAGTATTCTTGGCTGTGGATTTTTCCCATTCAGCACTTTGACTATATTATGCCACTCTCTTCTGTCTTGCTAAGTTTCTGTTGAAAAATCTCTGGCTCTCCTTATGGACTTTCCCCTTGTAAGTTAATGACTTCTTTTGTCTTGCTGCTTTTAATAATTTTTCTTTATAACTATATTTTGCAAATTTAAGTACAATATGTCTTGATGTAGACCTGCTTTTGTTAATTTTTATGAGAGTTCTCTGTGCCTCATAGATGTCTCTTGACTTCCCCACCTTATGGAAGTTTTCAGGTATTATTTCGTCAAATAAATTTTCTGCCCCCTTTTCTCTCTCTTCTTATTCTGAGACTCCTATAATATATGTTATTACATTTGATGGAGTCACTTAGTTCCCTAAGTCTAATCTTGTTTTGCATAATTCTTCTTTCTCTTTTGTTCAGCTTCATTGCTTTCCATTATGTTGTCTTCTAAGTAATTAATTCATTCCTCTGTTTCTTCTGGCCTGCTGTTCATTGCATCAAGCATATTTCTAATCTCGTTTATTGCACTCTTCATCTGATTGATTTAATAACCCTTTTATCTCTGTGGTAAGAGTCTCACTGATGTCTTCCATTCTTTTCTCAAGTCCACTGAGTATCCTTATGGTCATTACTTTAAATTCTCCATCAGTCATGTTACTTATATCTGTTTTGCTTAGATCTCTGTCTGTGGCCTTATTTTGTTCTTTCATTTGGCATAAATTCCTCTGTCTTGTCATTTTGTCTAAGTCTCTTCCTGTTTCTCTGTGTTAGAAAATCCAGTTATTTCTCTTGTTCCTGAAAGTAATGGCTTTATGAAGAAGAGGTGATGTACTGCCCAGGGCTTGAGGCTTCAGGGAGTATCCCCTGTGTGTGCTGCATGTGTTCTGCTGTTGTGTTCTGGCCCATTGTCTTCAGAAGCTCTCCTTGCCTGCTAGTGGCAGTGTTTGGTCCCTGGCCTGAATGTGGTGAGTTTTAACTAGGTGTGCTGTGGTCTGCTTGTGAGATGAGACTCATCACTACCTCCACCGTAACTGAGGCCCTGAAAAGCTCTCTGGTTGGGAGATGTGATGTGGGAAGGGGTTTGTGCTGGTCTTCTGGAGGAAATTCCCCCCAGGCTGGGACTGAGGCAAGTATGACTGAGAAGGGCATTCCTACCAGACTGCAGTGGCATGGGGCTTAGTGTAAGCAAGTTAGGAAGCCAGTAGGTTGGGGCTGCACTGCTTCCTGAACATGGCTCTGTGTTTATACTGAGGGGTGGGAGAGGAAAATGGCACCAGCCAGCTCCTTTGTTCTCAGAGAGGTTTGTCTGTAAATGCTGTCTCTCTGGGGCGTGCTTCTAGAAGGGCAAATAATCTCCACACTGTGTGCCCCAGGCTCTTTATATCACTGCTTGCATGCTGTCTGTCTCCAGGTTGCTTGCCTGCCTTCTCTCCAAGAGCAGTGCAATGCCCTCAGGGCTCTATCCCAGCCAAGCCTGCTGACCTTTAAAACTCCCGGCTTTAAGCCCCACTGATCATAAGAACTCATGAAATTCAGCCCCTCTTGTTTTCCAAGCCAATAGCTATGGGGAAGTGTTCCCCTTGTGCATTCCAGTGTGTGCTTCTCTCTTTCTCTCTTTCTCTTCTCTGAGCCCATGATTGCCTTCCCTCTGCAGCTGCTGTGATCTATTTCTCTTCTAAGCCCTGTCTCCACACTTCCTACCTTCTTTGATGTGGCCTCTTCTCTCCCTTTAGTTGTGGAGTTTGTTCTGCCAGTCTTCAGGTTGATTTCTGGGGTATTTAGGATGATTTGATAGTTATCTAGTTGCATTCATGGGATCAGGAAAGCCTAGGGTCTTCCTACTCTGCTGCCATCTTCCTCAAGAGCTTTCTATTTTTTTTTATATAGGTGGATACATTTTGCTAATATTTTAAAAAGTATTTTTGTATCCATGATCATGAGTAATTTTGATCTATACTTGTTGTTTTTTTCTTTTTAAATATGTGATGTTTTTGTCTTGTTTTGTTATCAGTGTAATGCTTAAGTAATTAATTGGGGAAAGTTACTTCTGCTTCAGTTTTCTAGAACATTTCTTCCTTAAAAGTTTGGTACAGTTCACCAGTGAAGCCATTGGCCTGTTGTTTCATTTGTGGGGAGGTTTTAAATTGTTTTTATTCTTTTGATGTGTTTAAGATCAGTAACGATGTCATCAATTTCATTTTTTAATATTGATAATTTGTATCTTCTCTCTTTCTTGATTGGTTTGGATAGAAGTTTATCAATTTTATTGATACTCCCCCCCCAAAAAAATCAGCTTTTGTTTCCTTTTTTATTTTTAGTTTCTGTTTTCTTTGATTTTCTCTATTATTTTTGTTTTCTATTGATTTTTAATTATCTTTATTATTATTTTTCTTAGGTGTATGTCCTTAACTTTGCTTGAAATGCTTTTGTCTACTGACTATAAATACTTTTATCATTTGCATGATGAATACATCTTTATTTATCTTTCATTTTTTTGAAAATTCTTCTTTTTTCATTTTTTTTTAGTGGCTTGGAACTCTTGGTTGGCATTTTTTTTTCTTCAGTTCTTCTGTTAATCTTTTCTTTTTTTCTCTGTATGTAATGTGTAAATTTTTCTACAATTGCTTTAGTAAGTTTTTTTAAATTAGGTTGCTTTATTAGATGTGGTACTTTTTTTATTAATAATATTTTTTATTATATTATGTTATTCACCGTACAGTACATCCCTAGTTTTTGATGTAAAGTTCGATGATTCATTACTTGCGTATAACACCCAGTGTACCATGCAATACGTGCCCTCCTTACTACCCATCACCAGCCTATCCCATTCCCCCATCCCCCTCCCCTCTGAAGCCCTCAGTTTGTTTCCCAGAGTCCATAGTCTCTCATGGTTCATTCTCCTTTCTGTTTACCCCCCCCTTTCTTCTCTAGATGTACTACTTTAGTATTTTTTTAAAATAATTGGGGTTTGTTGAGCCACTTGAATATATAGATTCATTCTTTTCATCATATTTGTAAGTTTGGGGTTAATATTTGTAAAATATTGATTATGTCTTTCCCTATACCTCATCTTCCCCTTTTCCTTTTGTAACTCTGATCTCATGTTTGTTATTTCTTATAGCTTATTGAAACATTATTCAATTTTTTTCAGTCTTGTTTTTTTTCTCTCTTCCATTTTGGGTTGTATTGCTATGTCTACAAGTCCTCCAACTTCTTCTGCGGTGTCTAATCTGCTATTCGTTGCATCCAGTCTATTTTTCATTTTAGATATATATTTCATCACCTTATAGTTTGAATTGGGTGTTTTTATGTCCTTGGTTTCTTTTCTCATTGTGCTTGGGTTTTTCTGTCTTCTTGAACATGGGAAGTATATTTGTAATGGTTATTGTAATGTGCCTGTATCCTAGTTCTATCAACTGTGTCATTTTTTTATGTGTTTCCACTGACTGATTTTTTTCTCCTCATTATGCTTTGTTTGGGTTTTGTGCTATGGTCTGGAGACTCTCCTGCCTCTTTGCATGCCTGGAATTATTTTTATGAATTTTTATGAATTACAAGCATTGTGCATTTTATGTTTTGGGGCATTGGGTAGTTTTGCTTTCCTTTAAATATCTCTGCACTTTGTCCTGGGAAGCAGTTCAGTTGCTGAGAATTTGTTTGATCTTTTGAGATTTTCTTTTAAGAGTTGTTAGGTTGGATCCAGAGCAACTGAAGTGAAGTTTGTACCATTACCGAGATTATATTTTTCTGAAGATTCTACTTGATATCTTGTGTGTTAGACATCTTTCCATTTGGCTGGTGAGAACTTTCCTGGGCCTTGTGTCACCTCTAGAGATCATTCTGTTTACTTCTTTCTGGTGGTTCTTTCCTTGGCCTTTATAGGTTTCTCACATTCACACAAAGATCAATAATCGGCAAAAGATTTAAGAACACCGATTTTCAGAGACAAGCAGACTCTGCACTGAATGTGGATCCCAACCTGGGCTCGATCTCACCACCATATCATGACCTGAGCCAAAATCAAAGCTGGACTCTTAACTGACCGAGCGACCCAGTTGCCCCTATTTTATTTAGTTATTTTTTATTTCAAGTTTTTATTTAAATTCTAGTTAACATATGGGTAAGCTAGTAAATTTTAGAAGTAAATATTTAGATGAAATAGACAAATTTCTAGGAAAAATAAACTACCCAAATGGACACATGAATAAAAAGAGTAGTCCTATATACTAAAAACTTTAAATCTATATTTAAGAATTTTCTACCAAAGAGTATTTGGGCCAAGTGGCTTCACCAGTGAATTCTACCAAATACATAATGAAGAAATGGCACCAGTCATTCATAAAACTCATTTCATGTATGCATAGTTAATATATAAAAGCCAATTATATTTTTATATAATTTAAAAGATACTAACTAAAGTAGCCTTTCAAAGCTTCACTCCTGGGCATAAATCTAATCAGAGATATACAACACTGCTACATAGAAAAAAAAAAAAGAACAGATATTAAATAAATGGAAGAATATATCTTTTTAATGGATTGGAATATTTAAGAGCATAGAAAAGTCACTTCTCATTTATTTAAAAAAATTTTTTTTAGGATTTTACATTTAAGTAATCTTGACACCCAACAAGGAGCTTGAACTCACAACCCTGAGATCAAGAGCCACATGCTCTACTGACTGAGCCAGCCAGGTGCCCCTCCCCAAATTTATTTTTACGTTAAATCCCAATTAAAATTTCAGCAAATTTTTTCCCTGAAAATTTTCAAGATAGTTTTAGAATCAGATTGAAAATTCAAATGGCCAAGAATAACCAAGGAAAAAAAAAAGTAGAATCAAGTTGGAGGATTTACCCTATGATAAAAACAAGTTTATTATAAAGCCACAGGAATTAAGGCAATGTAATATTTTTATGACAACAGACAATAGACCAATGGGTCAGAAAAAAGAGTCTAGAAATCAGCCTACACACATAAATCAAAAATTGATTTATGCCAATACAGGAGAACAATGATGAAAGAATGGTCTCTCAATAAAATTGGATATCCACATAGAAAAACAATAAATTTGGGTTCCTATTTCATAAAATACACAGACATAAATTCCAAATATATTATTGTTTTCAATGTGAAAAGTATTAAAGCCCCCAAAGATTACATTGAACAATAACTTTATGATTTGCGATAGACAAAGATTTCTCGCTCAAGACACAAAACAATAACTATATGAAAAACAATAAATAGAACTAAATTAAAATAAGGGCATCTCTTCATCAGAGGCACCATTATGAGAATAAAAAAGCCACAATGTGGGAGAAAATATTTGTGATCCATATAAACGACAGACTCATATTAAAAATACACAAAGAATTAAAATCAATAAGAAAAAGAGAGATAACCCAATAGAAAAACAGGCAAGAAACTTAACACACCTCAGAGAGTGGAATCTTCAATGTCCAATAAATATTTTAAAATATGCGCAACCTCATTAGTCATCAGAGAAATGTGGAATATAATCACAATGAAATACTACTGTTGCCCATCACAATGGCTACAATGATGGAGACTGACAATCTGAGGATAAAGGCTAGAGCAAAAGAAGTCCTCATACAAACGTAGTTCATGGGAATATAATCAGCACAACTATTTTGACAAACTGACAATATTAGCTGAAGCCAGACCTGCACATGATCTTTGATGAAGCTATTCCACTTGTAGGTAACAGAAATGGATATATATGTCAAAAGGTTGAGTGTGACTGTGTGTGTGAGTGTGTGTATGTGTGTGTGTGCCACAAACTAGAAACAACCTAAATGTCTATCAGTAGAATTAATATGTCATTTATGTAATTTGAGATGCTCACACTGGCTCATAAATTTGTGTTGTATTTATAGGATATGAGGACAAACATCTAGATACAAAAGTAGTTAAATAATTGGATAGTGTCCAATTATAAGCCTTCCAATAGTGAGAAAAGTCTCACCAAAGAGCTGTATCAGTTGTGAAGAGAATGTCTGAGCAACAAGAGAATCATGTTACAGGAGATGTTGCCTGAAGGTGATCCCTGAATAATTGGGCACTTTGGATCAAATGGTCTCAGTCTTGAGTACACGGACAGAAAGTCATGGGCAAGATCACAGGCAAGGTTAATTTCTCAAAGGGAAACTTCAGCAAAGACAGGAGGCTGTCTCCAGGGGAAACTGGGGCTTCAGATTCTCTCATGGTTCTGGGTCAGGAAAAACTAAATTCTGATTCATAAATTCTTTTAAAAATAGGTGAGAGTTTCAGGTGAGGAAATCACCATTCAGGGAAAAGGTAACAGAAGCCTAACAAGCACAGCATAATTGGTCTGTGGAGATTGTCTCTCTGAGGGAAAAGAGTTACTTCTTCCAAATCCCACATCTTGCCCATCTCTGCTCTTCCTGGGGCAATGATGACCTCCTGTCCTGGAGGTAAGGCAGTCATGCTCAGAGTGCTCCCCTGGGTTCTTAGGACCAGCAGTCAGGAAGCCAGAGTTTCCTTCACACACAACTTCTTCCTTGGCTCATGTGGCAATTGGATTGAATCCGGTTACTGGAGAGATAAATGTTCCATTCTGGCAATTGCTTTAAAGAAAACATATATATATTTTAATTTTATTAAGTTTTTTAAAAAAATTATTAAGTTCTTAATTTAAATTCCAGTACAGTTAACATACAGTATTATGTTATCTACAGATATAGATAACATAAAGAAAACATATTTTGGGTAGCCAGACTGGGGAGAAAGCTGTTTTGGATACCTCTGAGAAATGCAGCACCTAGCACAGGGCTTTGGCCGCATCCGTAGGAAGCACTGGGCTTAGCCACTGCAGGTCTGGTCCCATCCACCACTCTGTACTCCTCCCCACCTGCCCACTGCTGGAAATCTGCACGGCGGACAGGTTTGTGCCGACCAGCATTCTCAAATGATGATGGTCACAAGGTGACTTTATCTGGAAAGCTGGCTTCAAACTTTCTGTTGCCCTGAGCAGTGTAGATATGCATAAGGAAGTGGAGATGGGGTGGTGAGAGCAACTTAGTCAATTAACAACTTTAGGAAATACCACACTTTCCAGGTGCTGCTTTTTTGAGAAGAATACGTGTGATGTGTAACCTTAGGGAGCTTGAACCACAATTCCAGGAAGAAAAGGTGGTGCATGCTTGCTTTTAAATCAGTTACAATATCTCCACCTTACTTTTGAATCTGCTTTAAACTTTTATTTATATATCAAATTTTCAAAAATGTTTTAAACTTTTATTTATTTTTACCCTCTTTTTTTGTGTTAAAATCTTTCCTTTTCCTATTGATTTTATGTACTTTCTCCATTCTCATCTCTATTTCCCTTCCTCCGGTGAATTAGGATAAACTTGAATGTCTGATCCCTTTAGACAGATGGGGAAACTAGGTAATGAGAATTGAACTGGGAAATGCATGTTTATTGGCAAAGCAGTTCACTCATTCCCAGAGACAGGCGCTTTAAAAACCATGAGGGTGATATAGAAGCATGATATGCTAACCATGAGTGTTTCTTTTTTCTTTTTTTAAACGATTTTATTTATTTCTTTGAGAGAGAGAGAGCAGGAGCAGGGGGAGAGGGAGAAGCAGACTCCCCACTGACCAGGGAGCTTGATGAAGGGCTTGATCCCAGGATCCTGGAATCATGACCTGAGCTGAAGGTAGACACTTAAACAACTGAGCTACCCAGGCACCCCTGGGTGTTTCTATTTGTAACCCATATCTTCCTGGGCCTTTAAAGGGAATTAATGACCTAAAATCAGGCATTGCTACATTTTAAAATCAAGCCCTTCAGTAGTTATTAGTTTTTGAGAAGTGAAAGACTCAAAACTCTACAAGATTATTATCAGATTTTTAAACAAATTCTTATTTGGTACCTGAGAATACATTCATCATCAGCTACCTCCAGCACTGATTGGGTTTTGTTTTGTTTTGTTTTGTTTTGTTTTGTTTTTTCCCTTGTAGCTCCTGCTGGTCATGGTCCTTTACCTGACTTGTTTCATATAGTTCAGCATCACTAGAGATTCACCTGTTCACCTTCTCAGGACTAGCTCATGAAATGCATCAAGTTCCATTGATGGTCCTAGACACATTTCCCTTTTAAGGTCACTTGTCCCTCTCCTTTGTACCTGAGTACTTTGGCCCTGATACTTTTGTATCCCAACTTTTCCTTCTTCATTAGGGATAAAGAGGTAGGTTTCCTCTTTCTTTGATAGAAATGTAACAAAGTGACTTGCTAACCTTTTGAAGCTCTAGAGTAAATTCTAAAGAATTAAAAAACACTTTGTACTTCTATTGCTCCCCCCTTGTTGTAATTTACATAATTTATCTTTTGAACTGAGTATGGTTTATCAAGTTTGATTTATTCATTGATAAAGGATTATCATATGCAAATGGCCATAGACCCTTCTCTGCTGGCTAAGCATCTCAGGCACCCTATTGATCTGTGGTTAGCTGCCCTTACTGCCATGAATGCCCTCACACAAAGTGGGATTTTCATAACATATTCCATGGCACTATCTGATCACAGACATCAAGCAAATAATATCTCCTTGGGACAGCTGTGAATGAGTTTCACTTTCTCTATCCAAAGGGCAGAGTAATTAGAGGATGTGGGAAATTGAGAGTGGACTTTATTTAGTACATGAGTTTTTTATAAATCACTTGTGATTTGAATAAGGTGCAAATAAGATTACTAAGAATTCTAAAGATAATTTCTGAATACTAGAGCCTTTGAGCTTTCTGAAATACTAATACTTCAGTAGGATCAGAAAGCTTGGAGATATTATTGAGCAGACTAAGGTATCACCTTCTGGTCATGTAAGTTATGGTAGAGGGAGCATTAGCACAAGGATGGAATATAACAGTTTCCTAAGAGGGGAAATAGTCAAATATTTCAGATGGAAAGAGAAGTAAAGGGAGATGAAAGGAAAAGATCATCAACAGTCTTTTCATTGGGTTAATTCCAGTTAATGATGTTCCATCACACTGTCGTCTCCAAACCATAACTCTCACTACCCAGGATATGGACAGTCAGCAGAATGTGCAGCCAGTTTTCCATTTTGTCTTAGTTAATATGCAAATATGTGTGGCAAGTATTTGAGCTCCTATCATTTATTAGAGAAGCTAGTTAATGCATCTTTGATTTGTTTCTTCACAGACATACCCTACCTATCAGAGCTACGCTGCTCTTCCAAAGGAGGATGAAACAAGCGTTACAGATTCTTTCCTCTTACCTCTCACACTGATAAAAGACAAGCAGGTGAAGATTTTTCAAAACAGAGGCTGATCGCCCCAGGTCTTCATTCTTTACTTACCTGACCCTGAAATGTAATTTTGAGTTTGTTCCTACCGACAAATCTATTTTATATTTGCTACCTTCTAACTTGCAACCTAAAATTTCTGATTTTAAAGGGGTAGAAATTTAGTATTTCACTTTCACAGAGACTCCAGAAGTAAAATAGTAAATTAAAAAAAAAAAATCAGTTAATGCCTGTTAGGCTCCATTCAATATGGATTTTGAGGCAGTGAGGAGGGAAATACCTGCATCCAACAAAGAAGTAAACAAACTCCGTGCTTTGGAACTGGCCCTAAATAAGAGAAGCATATTTTACAGTTAATCATTTCATCTCAAATGTCTAAGCATTTTCATAAAACCTTTCCTATTTAAGGAAGGAGAAGAGATTTCTCCTTCCTTGAATCTGAGCCATATCAATGGGGTCTATTGTGGTCCCAAATCCTGAAGGAGACGTATAATCTGGGAAAGCACACAGTTCAGTGTTGCGTGACTGTTTGATCTAAATGACCTTGTCAGGCCCCCTGCCACCTTACGTATCTGGTGTTTACTGATTCATGACTTGGTTTTGGTCCTCAGAGACTCATGGGCAGAGAAAACCAGACATGGATGAGTGAGTTCATTCTGCTGGGGCTGTCCAGCTTCTGGGACACTCAGCTCTCCCTATTTGTCCTTTTCCTGGTCATGTATCTGGTGACCATGCTGGGGAACTTCCTCATCCTCCTCCTCATCAGACTGGACAGCAGGCTGCACACACCCATGTACTTTTTCCTCAGTGCCTTGTCATTTGTGGACATCTGTTATACCAACAGCACCGTCCCACAGATGCTTGTTCACTTCCTGTCAGCCCGGAAGTCCATCCCATTCCACAGCTGTGTGCTCCAGCTGTTTATCTCCCTGGCCATGGGCAGCTCGGAGTTCTTCCTGCTGGGGGCCATGGCTTACGACCGCTATGTGGCGGTGTGCCACCCGCTGCACTACACGGTCATCATGCATGGAGGGCTCTGCCTGGGGCTGGCTGCCGGGTGCTTGGGGGCTGGTTTCATGAATTCAGTGATGCAGACAATCATCATCTTCCGGCTACCTTTGTGCCGTCATGTTATTAATCACTTTGCCTGCGAGATGTTGGCTGTGCTGAGGCTGACCTGTGTGGACATCTCCTTCAACAAGGTCATGGTGGCCATCTCAGGATTTCTGGTGATCATGCTTCCCTGTTTCCTGGTTCTGTTCTCCTATGGTCAGATAGTCGCTGCCATTCTGCATATTCGCTCTGCCCAGGGACGCTGCAAAGCATTTGAGACCTGTGCCTCCCACCTCACTGTGGTTTCCATGTGCTTTGGAACAGCCATCTTCACATACTTGAGACCCACTGCGGGCTCCTCAGCAGAGCAAGAGAAGATGGTTGCCCTGTTCTATGCTGTGGTGACCCCAATGCTGAACCCCTTAATCTACAGCTTGAGGAACAAGGAGGTAATGAGTGCCCTGAGGAGACTGTTGGGAAAATTTAGTGAAAAAAGGTAAAGATTCAAAAAATTTCTCCTCCCTTCCAATAGCCCAAAGAACAATATTTCAAACAAAGAGGGATTGATCAATGAGCCCTTTTTCCCGGATTTGCAGATAAGGTAGATGACGGTGAGCATGTTTTTGAAGACCAACTTTTCACATTAGTCCACATTTCGACTATGTATTACTGCCCTATTATACATATGGTAAAAAAAAAAAAAAAGCTTCAGTTATTAAGCTGGGGTCTGCTGGGTTAGCTGTCCTTTTAGAGCTCACATTCCCCCATTCTCCTTTCTTATTCATCCTGCATTTGCCCCTAGGAAATGCAGTGAAAAGTTTCCAAGTGAGGACAGCCACGCTTTATATGTTGACCCACCCCTCACCAGCAATGTGGCTTTGACATATGAGTTTAATACCTCTGACCTCCAGTTTCCTCAACTATAAGAAGTAACAATATTCAGTATGTGTGATTATTCTGAGTATTATAGATAATCTATGTAAAATACTTGGTAGAGTGGGGGTATAGATATTCAACTATATTTAAAAATAGTTTTTAGGACACCATTATAGGGCTAAGCATTATGCAACCTTCTGTCCATATACAATTATTAAAAATGAACTCCTCCTCCTCCTCCTCCTCCCCCTCCTCCTCCTCCTCCTCCTTCTCCTCCTCCTCCTCTTCTTCTTCTTCTTCTTCTTCTTCTTCTTCTTCTTCTTCTTCTTCTTCTTCTTCTTCTTCTTTTTCTATTTAGAGAGAGAGAGCATGCAAGTGGGGAGGGGCAGAGGTAGAAGGAGAGAGAATCTTAAGCAGGTTCCACACTCAGCATGGAGCTCAACTCAGGGCTTGATCTCAGGACGTTGAGATCATGGCCTGAGTGGAAATCAAGTGAGATGCTTAACTGACTGAGTCACCCAGGCTCCTGCAAAGTGAACTTTTTTTCTCTATTGCGTGGCTTTAGTAGATCCCTGTGCTATGTCTGCTCCAGGTTATCAATCTTACGCAGAACCATGACATCTATCTATAGGTCTCTCTCTCTCTCTGCCAGTCTCTGATCTCCAAATATCTCAGCCTCCATCTGATATATATTTTTTTTGGCTCCAACACAGACAAGACCTTTCTCATGAGTTCCAAACACATATATCCAATTGCTTGCTTAATACCTTCACTTACATCACGTGAATTGCATTCTTAACAATAGGATGATTGTGCTTTCTTCCTCTATCCTAACCTCCTCCTTTCCTCTTGCCCTAATACACCTTCACTGTACTAGCAAAAGGAACCATGCACACTCAAAATAATTCTCGATTCCTTTCTCTTATACCCGTCCGTCAATAGAATCCATCAGCTTCATAGACAAGATATATGATCAGTCTGGTCTCTCTACACCTCTGCCTTCTCCTTTCCTGTATAAACCATTCAAGCCAAAAAAACAGAGCTACCAGCTACTGAGGAAGCCCCTCCATGCATCCCATCCCAAGCATGACACCTTTTCCCCCAAAGTAGCTACTATCCTGACCACTGCAGCAATCGCTTTCCTGCATTTCTGATGACATTGTGACCCAAGCAAACACCCCTAGTCACTATAGTTTGGTTTTGCCCATTTTTCTTCAAGTTGGTATGTCTTTGAAGTCTCTTTACTCTGTAATTTTGTCCAACTCTTTCTTTATCCTGCAATTTATTTGCATGGCCCAGGCCATTTGACCTGCAGAAGGCACCTTTGTCTTAGAAAATATATCTGGTTGCATCTTTATCCTGCTTAGGACAAAGTCCAGCTGCACACATGTGGGGCCCAACATGGTCCAGCTGCTTCTGCAGAGGTAGTTGGTAAATAATGTTCCTTAGTAGATGGGACATTATCTCTTGCAGAAGGACCCTGTTATTAATTGTTAAACAATTAATTCTCTGCAGCCACTGTGGAAAACAGTATGGAAGTTCCTCAAAAAATTAAAACTAGAACTACCATATGATCCAGTAATTCTACTACTGGGCATTTACCCAAAGAATATGAAAACACTAATTTGAAAAGATATATGCAACCCTAGCCAAACTATGGAAGCAACTCAAGTGTCCATTGATTGATGAATGGATGAAGAAGATGTGGTGTATATATATATACACAGCCATAAAAAAGAATGGAATCTTGCCATTTGCCACAACATGGATGGATCTAGAGGGCATAATCCTAAGTGAAATAAGTCAGTCAGAGAAAGACAAATACCATATGATTTCACTCATATGTGGAATTAAAGAAACAAAATGAACAAAGAAAAAAGAGAGAAAACAGACTCTTAACTCTAGAGAAGAAACGGATAGTTACCAGAGGGGAGGTGGGTGGGGGAGACGAATGGATGAAATAGGTGAAGGAGAATAAGGGTACACTCATCATGATGAGCACTGAGTAATGTACAGAGTTGTTGAAGCATTATATCATACACTTGGAACTAATATAACGATGTAAACTGTATTACAATTAAAATTTTAAAAATTAATTCTCTTTCTTCTCATTCTTTATTTCTTCCTTGCTGTGTGGACAACTATTCTAATATGTTTAATGTACGTAATTATATTTGAGAGTGTATTTATGTAGTTTTAAAAAATGCATCATATTTTTAACTACTTATACTATGTCTTAGTTTTTTTTCACTTAACACTGTATCTTTAGGATCCATACATATTGCTAGTTTATTATTTCTGACTGTTCATAGTAATCCATAGGAAACTATATTCTTTTTTTTGTAATAATTTTTTTATTATATTATGTGAGCCACCATACAGTACATCCCTAGTTTTTGATGTAAGGTTCCATGATTCATTACTTGCATATAACACCCAGTGCACCATGCAATACGTGCCCTCCTTAATACCCATCACCGGCCTATCCCATTCCCCCACCCCCCCCTCCCCTATGAAGCCCTCAGTTTTTTTCCCAGAGTCCATAGTCTCTCATGGTTCATTCCCCCTTCTGTTTACCTCCCCTTTCTTCTTCCCTTTCTTCTCCTACCAATCTTCCTACTTCTTATGTTCCAGAAATGAATGAAGCCATATGATAATTGTCTTTCTCTTCTTGACTTATTTCACTTAGCATTATCTCCTCCAGTCCCATCCATGTTGCTGCAAATGTTGTGAAATCGTTCTTTTTGATGGCTGAGAAACTATATTCTAGCTATCACTCTGTTATGGCACCCAACACCACACCACACACATATAGCCCTATGATGAACATCATGAAAATGCACACTTAAAGAGCTGTGTGAGAATTGATTTAGGGAATATATGTGGGAACCAAGATGCTATGTATTAGATAATGCTCTCCGGAATGGCTTTGTAAGTCTATACTCCTACTACAGTGCATGAGGGTCCTTATCTATCCACAACCTGCATGGTTTGAATTTTTGTAGCCCTGAAAGATATAAAATTATTTCATTTTTCATTACTCTGATAGGTAATCCATATGATTATGTCTTCATATGTGGACCCTTGATTCCCATCTATCTTCACCCCATCCTGTTCTGTCCATACCTTCTGGGGGAAGTCATGAAGTTCACAATAAATCCATCGTTGCAGTGGTTAGACCATCTACCACTTTTTTTCCCTCATATCTGATTCAAATCTGCAAGAATATCCTGTTGTTTCTACATCCGAAATATATACAGAATACAATCACTTATCATCTTCACTCCTGTACCCTGGTGTGAGCACCGTCATCTCGCACTTGGGTTACTACAAGAGCCTGCAGGTTTCTCTGCTTCTACTCCTGTATCACAGCACTCAGAGTGATCCCTTTGAAACAGAACTCAAATCATGTCATTCCTCTTTTCAATCCTGCAATTACTGAGAATAATCCCTACAATCTTTATGGTGGACGCAGGTCTGTTTTCTAACTATACTCTGCCTGGAAGTCTCTTTATTCATGGCCACTTCCTCATCCCCTCCAATTCTTCAGTCAATTATCATCACTGCCCCAATTGATATGCAAACTTTCTCCTTGTCCCCTACTCCTGTTCCCTCTTACCTAGTTATTTACGTTTTCCAAGGAACTTATCTTTTCTAACATATTTGCAATTAACTCATTTTTTACCGTCTACCTCCCACCCCAGAACATGAGGCCTCTTGAGAGCAGGGCTCTTTGTTTTGCTCATTTATGTATACCAAGTGTCTAGAATAGTGCTTGTCTCCTAGTGGGCACACAATAAATATTTTCTGAGTGAATAATATTGTCCACCATTGGGTTTCTATTGCTGTGTACTGAGTGTTCATTGCCTTTGGGTCTTTTGCCATTTCCTTGTTGGTGTGTGTATTATAAATATTAGTCCTTCCTGTTACAGCCATTGCAAATACAGATCTCCAAGCAGTCACCTCTCTGTTACCTTTACTCATGGAATCCTTTGTTGAACAAAAAGCCTTCATTTTGGTATGACTTGATTCATCATTCTATGATTCATGCTTATGAACTTTTTCTAAACGAATTCCTGCATCAGGGTCATAAAATATTTTCCTATATAATTAAGTTTTCTTTTACTTTTCACAGTTATTTCTCTAGTTTATGTGACATTCTCTTTTGCATATGTTGTCAAATGTGGATCTGGTGGGTTTTCTTCCATGCTGTGGTCCATTTATTTAAACAGTCTATTCTTTAGTCATTCATCTGCTGTAACTTCAATGTACATTGAGCTCACCTATGTATGGATCTGTTTTTGAACTCTATTATTTTCTCTTTGTTCATTTGTTTGCTCTTGCATCAGATAATTCTATTATTCTATTTTTAAAAGTCATTTTTGGTTTGTAATAAGTCTTCATTTGTCATGTGTAGTTTATCAAGTAAGATGGGCAAATTCATCTTCTTTTTCAAAGTTATTAAATATATAGCCAAAGTAGTCATCTAGTCTATTTATATTTATTGGCCTATTTTATTTATAGTCAATCTATAAATAGTCAGCTTTTTATAAAGTGATGTATTTCCTATAAATTTTGGAGCAATTTTATTAAGTTCCCCAAAAAGTTCTTATAAAAATTTGATTAGGTTTGCATTGAATATGTAGATCCATTTTGGAGCATTGACATCTTTATAATAAATTGTCTTATCCAAAGAATGTCTTTGGGGTTATTCAGATAATCTTTAATGTGCTATTTAAAGTTTTAGTATTTTCTCCATATTCATTTAACAAATATTTGTAAAACATATTATATGGCAGACATTCTTTCAGGTATTGTGGATACAACAGTGAAAAGCAGGCAAAAGTCTCTGCCTTCATGGAGATTACATTCTACTCAAGGGAAATAAACAATAAATATAAGAAACAATACATATAGTATGATATAGGTATTAACTGCTACAGAGGAAAATGGGATAGGAAGAGGAAGAATATTGGAAGGACTAAAAGTTTTGGCAAAGAACTCCATAAAAATCATGTATTCTCTCTGCTGAGAAATTCCTAAATACTTTATAATTTATGTTGCTATTATAAACAGAATATTATTTTTCTCATTGGTTATTGCTGGTGTACAGAAACACTATTGATTTCTGTGACGTGGTCTCATATGTAGTTCTTTCTTATTAAATATCTAATTGTTGAAAAAATTTTTCTAGATATATAATATCATCTGTAAATAATGATAGTTTTCCTTATAATCTTTGTATGTCTCAGTCTATTTCTTTTCTCATATCATAGCTCAGGACTGCTAATGTGAGATCAAACAGTAGCAATGATAGCAAGTATCCTTCTGGTTCCTGATCTAAGGAGAGCATCTACAGATTCTCCACTAGGTATAATGTTTGCTGTGGATTCAGGGCATTTAACTTTTATTAAATTTAGTTTTTAAGAAAGAAGTGTAATAAAGGGAGAGACTCCCTTCCCTAGTGTATATCAAAGCAGATTATATGTAAGTACAATTAAAGCTGTAGTATTGGTGTGGAAAAAAGGCGCGAATCAAAATACAATCCCAAAAGAAATTTTGCATATATGAATTTAGTATATCATAAATATATAATTTCAAGGCAATATAGGAAAATATGTACTTCTAAATAAATGATGTTGGGACACATGGCTATACTAATAGGACAAAGAAATGTCATCTTTCCTATTAATATGCCATGAAAAATTAATTCCAAATATCTAAAGGTGAGGAAGTGATTTTACAAATGAGTTTATATCTGCTCCCTCCTAAAAATGTACTAAATGTACTAAATGTACTAAATATGTACTAAATGTACTAAAAATGTACTAAATATGTACTAAATAATGGTAAAAGGATAAGAAACAAGATAATAAATCCACAAAGCAAAGAGGACAATAACTAAAAAATATATATATTTTATGAGAAATGCCAGCAATGTTTTGGAAGCTAGAAAGCAACTTTTTTTTCTCTTCTCTTGTCTTTTTAAGGCCCAGAGCTAACAGGCTGTGCTACACTTGCCCTCCAACTCCAGCACTCACACAGGCAGCACGCTGCCAGGAGATTGTTTTGTGTAGAAAGTGGGTCTCAGGAGCACCTGGGTGGCTCAGTTGGTTGAGCGTCTGACTCTTGATTTCTGCTCAGGTCATGCTCTCAGGGTCCTGGGATGGAGCCCCATGTTAGACTCTGCGCTCAGTGTGGAGTCGGCTTGAGGATTCTCTCTCCTTCTGCCCCTCCCCCTGCTTGCTCTCTCCTATCTCAAATAAGTAAATAAATCTTAAAAAAAATACAATTCCAAACCTAGACAGCAGCCCCACCACAGGCTGCATCTGTCTAGGGACTGGCATAAAAAAGTCTCCCTGCCCACGCTCAGAGCAGACAACAAAGCACAAAGCATCCTGACGGCCCCGAGTTGCCTGGCTGGGAGCTATTGCTAAAGGAATGTGGAGATGGGTGCACTGCAGTGATGAATTTGAGATTTAATCACATCTTCATGTTCATAAAGTGGCATAAAATTTCCACTATGCAAAGTCACACCCTATCCCCTTGAGAAATTAAAGTTTGGAGAGCTCCTTTCCACGCTCTGGGGACAAGGAAACAAAACTTGGATTTGCAAAGTTGAAATGTAGGTTAGGATGTTTGGTGCAGAAGTGACCAGACAGAGAGGGAGGGAAAATAAATCTAACAAACAAAGCATAATTGGCCCCTTGAGATTTCATCACTAAAGTTAAAGAAAGTTACCTGTTCCAGTTGCACTTGCCACAAATTTCACAACTTGCCCACCCCTGCCATCGCACAGGATGGCCTCCTCCACTCTCCAGAGGTGAGTCAGCCATTGTCAGTCTCCTTTTAACACTTATTTAGCAGCATGAGTTATGAAACCAGGTTCCTGTAATCCGTAGTCCCTCCCGTATTCTTTAAGCCTAAGAGCATGGCGGCTTGACACAGTTGTCCTCTTCTGGAGATTTGTCCTAAGAACGTGTGTTCTGGCTATTCAAATCAGGAAGCCAGAATTTTCAAGTGATTTAAGGGTCCCCCACCTGTGGTGGCCTGAGCCTGCTGACAAGTTGGCACCACTCTTCAACTCTGCTTTTCACCCACCAACTCCTGGAAAGAGGGGCCAGGTACCAGGTCTGTGCTGATGGGCTTTTTCTTTGCTGATGCCAGTAGAAAGATGACTCCCTCAGAGACTAGCTCTTTCCCCTCCACATGGAATTTCTGTTTGGGGAGCAAGTCTTTAGAGTAATATCCTTGTCTGAAATGCTTCCCACAACTGGCCATCTGGGGCTGGTCAGGAATCTAATATAGTTTTGCTAGTTTCCACTGTCCACACTCGCACCCTGAATAGGCTGCTTCGCTGATGCATGTTGTTAAAATAGTAATTTTCAAGTTTATTTCCATTTGTTTATTAATTTAATAAAGCATTTTTGTTATTTTTTATTGCTGGATAACTATGTGTGTTTTTCCTCCAGGAAAAGCATAGTTTATGCCATTATCTTTATTTTACTGATATGAAAACTGATGTGCTAGGATTTTAGGGGAATATATGCTTTTCCATAATGCTTCATTCCAGTGGAAGGGGTCTTTCAAAGTGAAAATCAAATGTTCAAGATGCATGAAAATGATCCAAAGATACAGAGCTGTTGGTAATGATAAATGCAACTATTCTACTTGAAATAAAAATTTGTGTGGACTACTCACCATGCCTGGTTCTAGCTTAAAGCTCATTCTCTAAGTAGTCTGGGGCAAGGCAGAGCAAACAGTAACACTGGAGCAGGGCTAGATGGGAGCTGAGCAGAGGGGAGGGGCAGGAAAGGATAGGGAAGGGTGGGGAAAGGAGTCCTTACCTGCAGGAGGCAGCCCAACCCAGGAGTCCTACCTACTCCTGTTCAAATCTGTGCCATCCCCCCTCTTCCTTTCTGCTCTCTATGCATTTTACTTCATCTTCTTTTCTTTACCCCATGTCCCTCTCCTTTCAAAACTATTCTAAAAGCTCAGAGGAAAGGGATCTGGGTTTCTGATCATCTCTCGTGTGCTTTGGCAATGCAGAGATGATTCTGGTAAAGTATTTGCTCCTCTTTGCAAAGCAGCTGATGATAAAGTTGTTGAAGGACAGAAATACTTCAATAATGCCAACTATATGTACCTTAGCTAAGTGTTTTTGAGTCTTCCATCTTTTGGTGAGGAATTTGGGGTTTTTCAGTAATGTAACTGAGAAAAAATTTGTCCAAAGATGTGTGTGTGTGGGGGAGGGGTGGGTAGTAGGAGGCAAGATCTCACTGTTCATATTTTCTGAGAATTCATCAATTTCCCTGGTAAATCTATTTTGAGTAGGATTTCTACCGTGATGGAACCAAACTCTAGAAAATTTCACTGCAAAGGACTAAAAATAATACTCTGGGATTAAACACTAAGATAAATATGGGAAGCTCTGGTATATAAAATATCGGATAATTTTAGCAATGTGTTAATTGATTAAATGTGTTATACGCAACTAATGAATCATCGAACCTTACATCAAAAACCAGGGATGTACTGTATGGTGACTAACATAATATAATAAAAAAACATTAAAAAAATAAATGTCAAGAAAAGGACATAGATATTGAATTTTCTTTTCTCCCATTTTCATTGTTCCATTTCTTCTTCATTTGGTTTCATTTCAATTTCCTTGGTTTCTTCACTGTACTCTTTTTTAAAAATTTTGTCTTCCTTTCTGTTTTTTTTGTTTTTGTTTTTTTTTTCCTTTCTGACCATTAATTCTCTCTGATTTTTTTCCTTTTTCCCTAGAGAGTTTTTCAGTGACTTTGCTCATTTATTTATTCTTATTTGCCTCTCAATATCCTCTCTTCTTCTGCTGCTTATCTTTTGCATACCTTTCTCTTTTAGAAATTTATTTACTACTTGTTTATTTAAGTTTGGGCTAGTTTTAATTTTTTTTAAAGAAGATATTTAACGAAAGACATTTAATGAAGATTTAAAAATTGAGGTATAATTCATATCACATAAAATTAAGCATTTCATAGTGCATAATTCAGTGTCAGTACATCCCAGAGTTGTGATTTTATGTTGTGAATGTACAGCTAAGCAGTCATGAAAGAGCCGCGAACAGCTTGGGCCTGAGTGAGTGTGTTTGTATATGGGACCACAAGGGGGCGCTCTGGAAGCATTCCTTTGACTTGAAAGAACTGTGTCTCTTCACCTGTATAATGATTTGGGCTTACCCTCCACGGCCCTCAACATTTTTCCTCTCTGCCTTGGGTGTGATTACCAAGTGACCTGGAAATATAGTCCACTTTTTATGTTAGTGTGACAGTAACTATTTACACAAACAGAGGGGGGATATGTTGGCACTATGCATAAGCACTCACCACTAAGGAAAATAGAGTCCAAGTTCCTTGTGGGAGACAGATTAGAAGGGACAAATCTCCCAGCAAGACAAGACAACCCCACAGTCCAGGATCCTTTGTCGTGACTCATCTTTTCCTTGTTAGGGATAATCTTTTGGCTAGACAAACCTCCTTAGGTTTAATCTTTTGAAAGCTGATTTTTAAAAAATTAACGCATACCTTTATCCATTTCTGATATTAGGTCATTTTTGTTTCCATTCTTGTCCATAATCATAGCCCTTCATTTGTTCTAAAGGGAGGAAGAAAGGACTCCCTACCATGGACCCATCTTGCAGTTGTCATCATATGAAACACAAAGTAGAAACATGATCGTCTTTCCAAGTTTGTAAAAGAGGCCAGTGAATCACATTCTGCAAGAAGAAGAGAGTTTCCTAAATGAGGGAGATGTACTTTTTTTCTCCTTGTCCTGTTGTTGGCAAAGCCTGAAAGTGGACTTCAACTTCACAGGTAAGCAGGAGACACCTACTCTGCTCTACCATGCCTTTGGGGGGTGAGTGGGATCAAAAGTAAGAACTCAGTCCTCTTGATATGTCTCCTGATTTTTTCTTTTTTAAGATTTCATTTATTTGTCAGAAAGAGAGAGAGTGCGCAAGCAGGGGGAGCAGCAGAGGGAGAAACAGTTTCCCTGCTGCAAGGAGCCCAATGCAGGACTCAATCCCAGGACCCTGGGATCATGACCTGAGATGAAGGTGGATGCTTAACCAACTGAGCCACCTAGGCATCCCGATATGTCTCCTGCTTTTAAAGTCAGGTGAATCCACAGCCTTTACACAATGACTGTCGCTGTGCAGCACACGGGACATGCTGTGCATAGGAACTCTAGGGATGTGCGCCTGGTTATCAGGTAACCCTGTTTACCTGCTGACTCCTCCTCTGTCTAGTCTCTTTACCACCTTTGCCGCCTGCAAATAAGAGGCCAAAATTCAGAGTGTAGCTGTAAAGATTACTGTATTATATTAATTGTTAGATATGTAAAGTATTTAGTATAATTTGGTACAGAGTAAGAATTCAAATTTTCACTTATATCAACTTGGTATAGAAACAAGTGCAGTTACAGTTTTTACTATTTCTCATAACATTTTTCCCTTCCAGTGAATTTTTACACTCTGGATGGGCAAGAGTGTTTCAGGAGCTTGGTTTCTTCCCACCGTCTGCCCCCAAAAGAACAGAAAAGATTGAGATTTTCTGAAGCTGAACTGACTATTCAGTGATTCACAGGGCAATTGACTTGGGTAAGTCATTTGAAACAATTTTACAAAGAAACAGGATTTACTTTGACTTTAACACATCACTTTTTTTTTTGACACATCACTTCTTTAAAATATCAAAAATATTTTACTAAAAAAAGCAAAATCACTCATAGAAATTGTGTATCACTTAGAGATGCACTTGCCTGACTATGTTACTGAGCAAGCATAACAGGGCTGTAATAACACATGCCCCCCTTTTGGATATGTTTTGGAGACAGCTGGGAAAACACTGCGTGTTTTGTTATTGTTTGTTTGATTTGTTAAAACTGATATTTCATGTCTTTTTGGTGAGAAAGTTTTTGGTTCACAGGAAAGATATTTTTCTGAATCCTGAATGATGTCCAGTCCTTTTAGCTCCCTTTTGTTTATTGAGTTTCCCCTCTAGATATCTCAGACACAACCCTACTTACCCTTCCTCCGTGGAACATTTCCAAAAACTTTCTCACCAAAAAGGAATGAATTCTCAAATAACTACTAAATTGAGTAGGATTTTAAGTCTAAACACTTCATTAATTTCCTTCCTTCATTGAAGAGCAGATGTTTCAGAGAAGAAATTATGATCCAATAAATTGAACTGTAAGAATGTAACTTCTTTACTTCTTGATTTCCAGCTGCACAGCTGGGTCCCATTGTGTTCCTCATCTGTGGATGCGTTCAAGCAGAGTTCGGATGATGACTTGGTTGAGATGTTCTAGCAGAACTTTTGGTTCGGACGGGTGGGCTCTCCATATGGTCTAAAAGCCACCCTTCCAATCCTGAGTTTTCATGATTTGTTTTTTCAACATCTTAAGAGTTTGGTCATCAGAAACTCATGGGCCAGGAAAATAAAACCCAGACATGGGTGATAGAGTTCATTCTGCTGGGGTTGTCCAGTGACCTGGAGACTCAAGTCTTCCTCTTTGTCCTGGTCCTGACCATGTACTTGGTGACTCTTGTGGGAAATGTCCTCATTCTTCTTCTGATCAGATTGGACAACAGACTTCATAACCCCATGTACTTCTTTCTTAGTCTTTTATCCTTTGTGGACCTTTGTTATACAAACAGTATTGCCCCACAAATGCTGGCCCACCTGCTCTCAGCCCAGAAGTCCATCCCGTTCTACAGCTGTGTGCTCCAGCTCTACACCTCCTTGGCGATGGGTGGGTCTGAGTTCTTCCTGCTGGGAGCTATGGCCTATGACCGCTATGTGGCGGTGTGCCACCCGCTGCACTACATGGTCATCATGCATGGAGGGCTCTGCCTGGGGCTGGCTGCTGGCTGCTTGGTGGCTGGTTTCACAAATTCACTGATGGAAACAATCATTACCTTCCGGCTTCCCTTATGTAACAATGTTATTAATCACTTTGCCTGTGAGACCCTAGCCGTGCTACGGTTAGCCTGTGGGGACATCTCCTTCAACAAGGTCATGGTGGCCATCTCAGGGTTTCTGGTGATCATGCTTCCCTGTTCCCTGGTTCTCTTCTCCTATGGTCGTATAGTTACTGCCATTCTGCAGATTCGTTCTGCTCAGGGACGTAGCAAAGCCTTTGGGACTTGTGCCTCCCATCTCACTGTGGTTTGCATGTGCTTTGGGGCTACCATCTTCACCTACCTGGGTCCACGGTCAGCCGCCTCAGTGGAAGTGGAGAAAATTGTCGCTCTATTCTATGCTGTGGTGGCACCTATGTTGAACCCCTTGATCTACAGCTTGAGGAACAAGGAAGTTGTGGCTGCTCTTCGAAAGGTTCTAGAGAAATTCAGAGATGAAGAGTAAAGACTATAAGAACTTTTCATTAGCTATCATCAAAACCAAAAAGGAGATTGGCTGAGAATATATAGGACTCCCACCTGTACACTAAGGAAGACTAAGATGGCCTTGCATTTGGATAAAGCATCCCTTTACCTGATTAATGACTTTCCTTATATAGGCCAGTGCAAGATAAGTCACATGTCAGTAATCCATGAGAGGACCTCTTCTTAGATCATCTTCTCTCAGATATCCAGTGGTATTCAGACTTCATCTGCCTATTTTTATTTTATTTTATAAGTATATCAGTGTATAAAGAAATGATCTGCAGCTTTGTCCACAGACCTGGTATGGAATGAATAGAGAGATGAATTCCACCAATTAGGTCTGCTTGTACCTGGTAGGAGCAGAATGGAGAATGTCTGTTCCTCTTTCTACATGACAATGCTCCATTTATTTGTAGAACAACCTTATTTCCTCCAGGATAGTCACAAATGGTTTCTTTAACTCTTTCTCAAATGATGGTCGTTTTAGAACTTTCAACACCATTTATGCCTTAGTCTAGAGTGTGGTATGATATTCTGAAATAAATAATATATGGTGCTATATTTGTTCACCCCAGTATGTTGGCTTTCGTTTGCTTTTCAAGAATCAAATTTGCTTGTAATACGCAAAATATCTGTGGCTTCACTATAGTCTTTTTTTATTGTATCGATATATATATATATATATATATATATATATATATATATATAAACATAAAATTTGCCAGTTTAACCATTTTAAGGGTACAATTCAGTGGCATTGATTACTTTCTCAAAGTTGTGCAAATATCATCATTATTTCCAAAATTATTCGTAACTGTAATTTTTTTGTTTAACTAATTCCCAAGACCTATTTCCTATAAACTGTTTACAGAAATCTCCATACCCACTGCATTCTTTTTTATTTTTTTTATTATATTATGTTAGTCACCATACAGTATATCCCTAGTTTTTGATATAAAGTTCCATGATTCATTACTTGCATATAACACCCAGTGCACCATGCAATATGTGCCCTCCTTACTACCCATCACTGACCTATCCCATTCCCCCACCCACTCCCCTCTGAAGCCCTCAGTTTGTTTCCCTGAGTCCATAGTCTCTCATGGTTCATTCCCCCTTCTGTTTACCCCCCTTTTCTTCTTCCCTTTCTTCTCCTACCGATCTTCCTACTTCTTATGTTCCATAAATGAGTGAAACCATATGATAATTGTCTTTCTCTGCTTGACTTATTTCACTTAGCATTATCTCCTCCAGTCCCATCCATGTTGCAGCAAATGTTGAGAAATCGTTCTTTTTGATGGCTGAGTAATATTCCATTGTATATATGGACCACATCTTCTTAATCCAGTCATCTGTTGAAGGGCATCTTGTCTCCTTCCATGATTTAGCTATTGTGGACAATGCTGCTATGAACATTAGGGTGCATAAGGCCCTTCTCTTCACTACGTCTGTATCTTTGGGGTAAACACCCAGTAGTGCAATGGCTGGATCATAGGGTAGCTCAATTTTTAACTTTTTAAGGGACCTCCACACCGTTTTCCAGAGTGGCTGTACCAACTTGCATTCCCACCAACAATGTAAGAAGGATCTTACATCCTCTCCAACATTTGCTGTTTCTTGCCTTGTCAATTTGTGCCATTCTAACTGGTGTAAGATGGTATCTCAATGTGGTTTTGATTTGAATTTCCCTGATGGCTAATGATTTTGAACATTTTTTCATGTGTCTGTTAGCCATTTGTATGTCTTCATTAGAAAAGTGTCTGTTCATATCTTCTGCCCATTTTATGATTTGTTTATTTGTTTCTTGTGTATTGAGTTTGAGAAGTTCTTTGTAGATCTTGGATACCAGTCTTTTATCTGTAGTGTCATCTGCAAATATCTTCTCCCATTCTGTGGGCTGCCTCTTAGTTTTTTTGACTGTTTCCTAGGAAGAAATTGATTTTTTTTAAACAGACTGATTAATTATGAAGAGATTAAAGCAGTTATCAAAAACCTCCTGAAAAACAAGACTCCAGGGCCTGATGGATTCCCTGGGGAATTCTACCAAACATTCAAGGAAGAAATAATACTTATTCTCCTGAAGCTGTTTCAGAGATTAGAAACAGAAGGAAAACTACCAAACTCATTCTATGAGGCCAGTATTACCTTGATCCCCAAACCAGGCAAAGACCCCATCAAAAAGGAGAATTACAGACCGATATCCCTGATGAATATTGACACCAAAATTCTCAACAAGATCCTAGTTAATAGGATCCAACAGTGCATTAAAAGGATTATCCCTCATGACCAAGTGGGATTCATCCCTGGGATACAAGGGTGGTTCAACATTTGCAAATCTATCAGTGCGATACATCATATCAACAAGAAAAGAGTCAAGAACCATATGACCCTCTCAATAGATGCAGAAAAAGCATTTGACAAAATACAGCATCCTTTCCTGATTAAAACACTTCAGAGTGTAGGTATAGAGGGCACATTCCTCAATTTCATAAAAACCATCTATGAAAACCCTACAGTGAATATCATTCTCAATGGGGAAAAGCTGGAAGCCTTTCCTTTAAGATCAGGAACACGACAAGGATGCCCACTCTCGCCATTATTATTCAACATAGTACTAGAAGTCCTTGCAACAGCAATCAGACAACAAAAAGGGATAAAAGGTATCCAAATCGGCAAAGAAGAAGTCAATTTGTCTCTCTTCGCAGATGACATCATACTCTGTATCGAAAACCCAAAAGAATCCACCCCCAAACTACTAGAAGTTATAGAGCAATTCAGTAATGTGGCAGGATACAAAATCAACGCTCAGAAATCAGTTGCATTTCTATACACGAACAATGAAACAGAAGAAAGAGAAATTAGGAAATCCATTCCATTTACAGTAGCACCAAAAATCATACATTATCTCAGAAATAACTTAACCAGGGAGGTAAAGGTTTTATATTCTAGAAACTACAAATCACTCTTGAAAGACATTGAAGAAGAAACAAAAATATGGAAAAATATTCCATGTTCATGGATCGGAAGAATTAACATAGCTAAAATGTCCATGCTACCCAGAGCAATCTACACTTTCAATGCCATCCCGATCAAAATACCAATGACATTTTTCAAAGAACTGGAACAAACAGCCCTTAAATTTGTATGGAAACAGAAAAGGCCCCGAATTGCCAAAGAATTGTTGAAAAGGAAAAACAAAGCTGGGGGCATCCCATTGCCAGATTTCAAGCTGTACTACAAAGCTGTGATCACAAAGACAGTATGGTACTGGCACAAAAACAGACACATAGACCAATGGAACAGAATAGAGAACCCAGAAATGGACCCTCGGCTCTTTGGGCAACTAATCTTTGACAAAGTAGGAAAAAACATCCAGTGGAAAAAAGACAGTCTCTTCAATAAATGGTGCTGGGGAAATTGGACAGCTACATGCAATAGAATGAAACTTGACCACTTTCTCACACCGTACACAAAGATAAACTCCAAATGGATGAAAGACCTCGATGTGAGACAGGAATCCATCAAAATCCTAGAGGAGAACATAGGCAGCAACCTCTATGACATCAGCCACAGCAACCTTTTTCATGACACATCTCCAAAGGCAAGAGAAACAAAAGAAAAAATGTACTTGTGGGACTTCATCAAAATAAAAAGTTTCCCCACTGCATTCTTATCTTGTTAAAACTTAAATGAAGACACGTATTTTTAGCTCTGCAATTTTGATTATTGATTTTCATGCATCACACCAGCCCACCAAGAATATTTTGAAACTTTATTCTCAAATTTATTCCATTAGTTTGCTTTCTCTTTCTGTTTCATAGACATAATAAACACAAAAATTATAAAAAGAATTACCTAGTGCTACATGTCAATTTTATATCACTATGAACCTACTTCCACATTGAAAGCCTTCATTGGGCAGATTTTGTGTATGCTCTTAAATCTATTTTAAAATAGATTATTCAAGCATATTTTAATCATTTTATCTAGAATGATATAATAAGACTTTGTCAAATACCTTTTTAACTGTTATATTCTGGTCCTCACCTGCTTGCATGTAAGTGTGCTAAATTTACATAATAACAATTCCTGGTGCTCTGAGCTCCATCTGATTGTTATCTGGAAGTGGAGTCTATTCTTGTGCTTCCTATGCCCAGATCTTGAGCATCCCCAGGGATGTCAATGTGTAACTTGAAAGTCTTTATATTGCACTAATCTTTGGTTCTCTAGAACCCCTGCAAGGATGGCTGTCAGGTGACATAAAAATGACCTCACCCATCAAAACCAATGCCTATGCCTCTGTAAAATTCCTCTAGACTCATCTTTTAGTGATAGATTATCTTCAGCTTCTCAAGAGTATGTTCTTCAAAGCACAGCTGTAAGATCCATAATGAATCTAGTTCTCTCTTTTATGCTGGAGCTCTGTACATTTATTGAGGGTGGAATAAAGGGAGAGAGGGAAGGGGGGAAAGACTGGCAAGTGGTCAGCCATCACCTGAAATGGCTGAATGTGACATTAGTATAGACTAAGTCAACTATAGCAAAATTGTTTACCAAGGGAAAATCAAAGACTAAGCCTGGGTATTTGTGTCTGTGGCATTGAACATCCCATAGCAGTAAATAAGTCCCTCCAACATTCTTTGATGCTCAGAGACTGGTCTGTCCAGGCTTCCTTGAATGACATCTAGTGAGCAATAGATGCTGTATTAGTTTGCTAGGGCTGCCATAATAAAATATCACAGCTCAAGTGGTTTAAACAACAGAAATGTATTTTCCTACAGTTTTAGAGGCTGGAAGTGCAAGATCAAGGCATTGACAATATCATTCCCTTAGAGGCCTCTCGGCTTGCGGATGGTTGCCTTCTTGCTGTGTGCTCAGATGGTCTTTCCTTTGCGTGTGCGTGTCTGTGTCCTAATCTTCTCCTCTTATAAGGGCACCAGTCATATTGCATTAGGGCCTGCACATATGACCTTATTTTACCTTAATGACATTTTTAAAGGCCTTATCTTTAAATACAGTCATATTCTGAGGTATTGGGGGTTTGGACTCTAACATATGAATTTTGGTGGGTCACAGTTAAGGCCGTAACAAATAGTAACCCCACATTCTGAACTATCAGCCTATCCCGTCTGGCCTAACCAAAACTAACCTATACACTGTGTTGTTAAAAACAAACAAACAAACAAACTTTTTGTATCAAGCTACCAACCTATTGATGTAGAAAGCATAGGTAGTATGCATTATTTGTTCTTATCGAACTTCAACTTGTTCCTGGTGAGTGCTCACAATAGGCTACCAAATGTTCACGAACAGTGCTTGATAGTTAATCCTAGAAAGTTGCCATGCTAGTATGCCTGTGTTTTCAAATCCATCCTCCTGATAATTTTGAAAATTTTAAGTAGAAGTACTCTACATTTGTTTGTCCTTAACTTCCTGGTACAGATCCTGTTCTCTGTGGTTCCCCACAGATTACAATAGGGGCCAGTGAAATAATGTATACTAGTCCAGAAGATTCTCTTGGGACAAAATTCAGAATCCGGATGAATGCAATTAATTTAAAATAGCTAGCTCGTTCTTTTGTGCATTATGGGAGGAAATCATTTTCTTGTGCTGCTTTTTCTTTCCTTTATTATACAAAGGTCATTTCATTTGATGAAAAGATTAGTCTAGCCTTCCGTCTCACCCCCTTTATCTGTGCATTAACATCAGATCTTCTCTAAAGGGAGGCCTGGTTTTTTTTTTTTTTTCTAGGTCCTTTACTTAAAATAATCACGAACTTCTTAAATTCTTCATTTTGTTTTTAGCATTTTAAGTCACACCTTGCTTACTTTTCCTGTTATTAACTGTAATTGCTAAAAACTTCATTTAGAAAACCTATTTACAGGAGGAACTGATGTTGTAGATGAAAGAGTCTCACCATATAAAAAAAAGTCTATAGATGCTTTGGTGAAATAACTGAATTTCAAGTGTAATGAAAGTTTACAAAGATCTAGAACATAAACAAAACAAAAGGGTCATTTAGAAAATATTTTTCTATTGCTGTGTAACATATTACCGCAAATTTGGCAGCTGAAGGCCATACAAATTTCTGTTTCTGTTGGTTGGAAGTCTAGGCATAGCCTAAATATGCTGTCTGCTCAGGATCTGACTCAGCTCAGGTCAAGGTGTCAGCCAGAGCTATGACCTCATCTGAAATTCATGATCCATTTCCAAGTTCACTCTCTGTTGGAAGAATTCATTTTCTTGCAGCTGTCTGACTGAGATGCTCATTATCTTGCTTGTTGTTAGTTGGTGAAAATTTATAATAAGCTCCTAGAGGTCACCTTCATGGTTTTGCTACATGTCTCTGTCCTCACAACATGGCAGTTTGCTTCTTCAAGAGCTACAGGAGAATCCACTGTCTTGGATCTCTGACTTCTAGGAAAGCCTGCATACCTTTAAAGGGTGCACCTGATTAGATCAGGCTCACTGAGGATATCTCTCTTTTGAATAAATAAAATTCAACTGATTAGGGATCTTAATTACATCTTCAAAATCCCCTTTTCCATGTGGTGTAACATGATCACAGGAGTGAAATCCCATCATACTCACAAGTCGTATTCACACTCAAGGTGAGAGAACTCTACAGAGCATAGACACCAAGAGGTGGGAGTCCTGGGGCCCAAATTAGAGGTCTGCCTGTGACAGCTGGAATCAGTCTTTGCAATTTTAGATGATAGGAGATGATGTAATAATATCTATTTACAGAATCCTGAGAGTTAATGTTAGTAAGGAAAAATGCTATATTAGATCAAGGCATTATTCACTATTTTTGAATAGGCTTTATTGTTTAGAGCAGTTTTAGGTTCATAGTAACTATGAGCAGAAGATACAGAGGTTCCCCATATCTTCCCTGTCCCCTGCCATGCATAGCCTGCCTCATTACCAACATCCGCCACCAGAACCGTGCATTTGTTACAGCTGATGAACCTATGTTGACACATTATTACCCCAAATCCATCATTTACGTTAGGATCTCCTCTTGCTGTTGTACATTATGTGGGTTTGGATAAATTTGTGATGACATGCACCTGCTATTATAGGATCATGCAGAGTAGTTTCACTGATCTAGAAATCCTCTGTACTCCATCTTTTCATCCTTCTCTCCCCCCAAGTCCTGACAACCATTGATTTTCTAAATCATCTCTATAGTTTTGCCTTTTCCAGAATGTCATAGTGTTCGAATCATACAGTATGTAGCCTTTTCAGATTGGCTTCTTTCACTTAATAATATGCATTTATGTTTTTTCCATGTTTTTTCATGGCTTGATGACTCATTTCTTTCTGGAACTGAATAATATTCTGAATATTCAGAATAATAACTTGGAACTGCGTAATTGTCTGCATGTACCACAGTTTATTTATCCATGCACCTACTGAAGAACATCTTGGTTGCTTTCAGATTTGGACAATTATGAATAAAGTTACTATACACATTTGTGTGTAGGACATACGTTTTTGACTCCTTTGGGTAAATACCAAGGAGGATGATTGCTGGATTGTATGGTAAGAATATTTACTTTTGTAAGAAACCTCCCAACTGCCTTCCAAAGTGACAGCACCATTTTGAATTCCCACCAGCAGTGAAAGAGGATTTCTGTTGCTCCACATCCCCGCCAGCATTTGGGGTTGTCAGTGTTGTGGATTTTGTTTGTCAGTGTTGTGGATACATCCTAAGAGGTGTATAGTGGTATCTCGTTGTTTCAATTTACATTTCCCTGATGATATATGTTGCAAAGTATCTTTCTATATGCTTATTTTCCATCTGGGTATCTTCTTTGGTAAGGTGTCTGTTAGGGTCTTTTGTCCACTTTTTAATTGACTTCTTTGTTTTCTGATTATTGAATTTTAAGCGTTTCTTGTACATTTTAGATAATAGTTCTTCATCAGATGTCTCGTTTGCAAAAATTTTCTCTCAGTTTGTGACTTGTTCTCTAGTTCTCTTGACATCATTCACTTTTAAATAATGACAGAAATACATATTTATGTATGCAAGAACTCAAAATTGTTACCCATTCCTCCTGAATTAAGACTATCACAATTACAAAAAAGAAAATGTGAAAGCAACTTCAGAGAACAAAAGATGACTTAAAATAAAACCGGAGGCATGAAAGTGAAGTTGTAATGAAACAGGCAACAAGCCAGAACCTTCTAAGTATAAAATTAACTTTCAAAAGCTGTAATTTCTATGTGTTGAGAGTGAAGAAATAAAGACCAGAGTGTTAAGTACAGAATGAAGCTGCTGCCCCCACGGAGAGTGAGGACTTGGATAGAGCCCAGTGTCTAGAAAGAGGTTTTAATTAACTCTCATTAACCACTTTCCCTTAAGAGACGATCCCAAGCGATTCCTTCATTCCTCACCACCCTGTTCAACCGAGGCTCTGCGGGAAGCCCATGCTTCACCAGTTGTCCATCACCTGGTCTACATGTCTGACCAGAATACTTCCAATACTTCCAATACTACATCCATTCTAACTGTCTCCTGAAACTCATGCTCTGTTATCAACAAAATACTCTACATTCTCAGTGTCTTTTTTGATTGCGTTCATCTCTTTCTTGCTTGAATTCCAACCTGACTTTTCTTGTGAACTCTGATTCCCCTCTGCTCTCTCAAGTACAGTCTAGTTTTCTCCCATTTTTTCTCTAATACTGGGTAGGAAGGTGAAGAGTGTGTCTCTCTTGATCCTCTGCCACTTCCAGACCATTGTTCTTTACTTTTGCCTAAATAACTTGAGTTCCTTTGAAGCATGTCCTGTCAGTCTATAGCACCATCACCCCATCTTTTTTTTTTCTTCGTTTACTACCCAGTCTCCTCATTTTACACTGGCTTACCACTAATTCAGTCGTGCATGTAAACATTTCAACATCCATGCGGAGCATTCAATGTCCTGGCCTCTCAGTTGACTTCCTGTCTTCTGCTAATGTTTGGTTCCCTAACTCATGTCTAGCCATCCTCTTTTGTGATTGTATCCTATCCTCTCCATTGTCAATAATTGCCCTCCCTCTAACACCTCCATCTGAGCACCCCACTCACTCACCCGTATTTCTTTTTTCTTGTTCACACCATCTAATAAAACTCCAATAAATTTTGACCCCACTATGACCCCATTACATTAACTCTATGACATTTTCCTCATCCATTACCGACTGCCTCAGCCTAGTTGGTCTTATTACCTCTCTCAGCGTGGGTTCCAAGCCCACGTGTATGATCATTCCTTACATATACCCCATGGTCATCTCAAGGACCCTGACCTTGCAGTTAACGCTCCCCTCCTACATTCAGGAGTGGATTTACCATGAAGCTAAAGAAGTTTAAGCTTCAGCGTTCCTTATTTGCATGGGGTCCTCCAATGTGCCTGGGCATGTATGTTTTTGTAAAGTATCCTTAATGAAGTTTTTCAAAATTAAGAATTTTAACTGAAATTGGTTGAGCTGATGTCACTTTCCATTCTTGTTTACCATCACTCACACTTACCCTAGTGGCAGGTACTCAAGGGGCTGTGAGCATTTTGGGGACCCAGCTAAGGGAAAATTGAGTTGGGGTACTTTGGTCATTTCCTAAGGCTTCTGTAATGAAGGACCAAAAACTAGTGGCTTAAAAACTACAGAAATTTATTCTCATACAGTTCTGGAGCCCAGAAGTTCAAAATCAAGATCTTGGTAGAACCATGCTCCCTCTGTGGATTCTAGGAAATAATCCTTCCTTATTTCTTCCAGGTTGTGGTGGCCCCAAGTGTTGCCTGGCTCTGTCAGCATAACTCCTTTCTATTACCTCTGTCATCGCAAGGGCATCTTCTCCATGTGGCCCTTTGTGTCTTCTCCTCTTCTTACAGAAAGAGTATTGGATTTGGGGCTCAGTCTAAATTCAGGATGATATCATCTCAAGACCTTTAACTAATTAATTACATCTGCAAAGATCCTATTTCCAAATATCACATTCCAGGGCTCTGGGTGGACATGTATTTTGGGGGGAGGGCGTACACTAATCAAACCAGTTTAGGTATATTTAGTTTGAACTCAGTGGGATGCATTTTAATGTCATTCATAGTCACTCCAATGTATAGTTTAGTTAATGCTAGTCACACTGGTTGGCTTTCAGGAGTAGCTTTCAAGAATACCTCTACTTTCCACTATGCTGACTCACCCAGGGTCATTTGTGGAAACAGGAGCTAGTCTGTGGAAACTTCTTCCAAAACTTATTGCTCACTTGAAAGAGGTTTAACTGATAAGCCAATAAGTGTAAAATAAAATAATTAATATAATTAATATGAAAAGGCAGAGAAGCAGAAAGGGGAAACAAAAAAATGAGATAAAAATAGAAAGCAAATAGAAAATCTATAGATTTAAATGTATGTTTACTCATAATAATATTAAATTAAAATGGCCTAAACACAGTTATTAAAAGACAGAGAACATGATGTAGGATAACAAAGAAAGACCCAGGTATGAGCCTTCTGAAATCAATTCATTTTTAATATAAAGACATAAATGGATTCAAGATAAAAAGATGAAAAGTATATACCTTGCAGCACTAAAATCAGAAAGCTGGAGTGACAATATTAATATCAAATTAAGTAATCAGTAGAATAACCAGGGGGAAAAGTATAGCATTATTTATTAAGAGTATTGATTAATCATGAGCACATAAATATTCTAATAATCTAATAACAGAGCTACAGATACATAAAAAATAAATAGACAAGTCCACCACTATTGAAGACTTCAACATCATTCTTCCATTATTTGATAGATCAATTAGATAAAAACCAATACATATATGCAGAATTGAACTAACCTGACCTAAATGACATGTCTAGGACAGTCCATCCAGAATATAAATGTCAACACATTTAAATAATTGAAATCATGCAGAGTATTTTCTTTAAACATAATGAAATTAGAAACAGGTCACAGAAAGACCATAGGAAAATCCCAAAGCATGTGAAAATTAAACCCCATTCTTCTAAATAACCCACAAGTCAAAGAAATCACAAAAGAAATTAGAAAAATATTTTGAATTGAATAAAAAGAAAATGCAATATATAAGAACTTTTATCTGGCAACTGGAAAAGAGCTTAGAGGAAAATTTTAAACATTAAATGTTTATGTTAAAAATGTCTCAAGTCAATGACTCAAGCTATCACTTTAAGAAACTAGACAGAAAAGATCAAATTAAGCACATAGAATGCAGAAGGAAGAAAATAAAACAAAAAACAATCTAAGAAATTCTCAGAAAAAAACAACTGAAAAATTCAATGGAACTAAACATAGTTTCTTTGAAAAGTTTAATTACATTGAAAAACCTCAAGAAACAAAGAGGAAAAACACAAATCACCATATCAAGAATTAAAGAAGGCATATTTCTACAGACCCATTAAACATTGAAAAAATATTATGGCAATATTTTTAATAGATTTATACCAATCATTTCAAGAAGACTGTTTCGTAGATGAAATAGATGAACTTCTGGAAAATAAAAAACTACCAAAGACCTCGTAAGAAGAAACTTTCCATCTTTGAAAGAAATTGAACATAGAAACTTTCTGCAAACTTTCTATCCATGAAAGAAATTGAACATAGAGTTAAAAATCTTTTCACGTTGAAAACTTCAGGCCCACTAATAAATTATGAAACATATAAGGAACACAAAGTATTAGTGCTATACAAACTCTTCCAGAAAATAGAAAAGAAGGAAACATACTTTGGGCAAATGCCATCATAAATCCAGGATTACCTTCACACCAAGACCAAACCAAGACACTACAAGAAAAAAAAGCTACAGAATGATAACCTTCAAGAACAGACACACAAAAATTCTAATAAATTATTATCAAAATTCAGTAACTTACAAAAATGTAATAGATCATGACCTTGGGGAGTTTAAGCAAGGAATGCAAGTTTGGTTCAACAACCAAAAATAAACCAGTGTCTTTCATTATATTAATAGACTAAAGGAGAAACCCAGTTAATCATCTTAATAGAAGCAAAAAAGCTAGTTAATATAATTACAAATTAATCATAATAAAGGTCTTTAAAAACTAGGTATAGATGGGAACTTTTTCAACCCTAACCAAGTTATTCAAATAACTTACAGCTAGCATCATACTTAATGGTGGAAGACTGAATGATTGCCCTTCAGAGATTGAGAACAAGACCTGAGTGTCCATATTCATCATTTTCCTTCAACTAGAGATACTAGTCAAAGTGGTAAGGCCAGAAAAAAAAAATAGAAGGACGTAAATTAGAAAGAAACAAACAGAATCATTTTTATTCTTAGGTAGCATTATAGTCTGCAGAGAAAAATCCCCAAGAATCTACAATAAAGGTCCTAGAATTAATAAGGGAGTTTGGCAAAATTGAAAAATGCAGACAATACATAAAGTACATGTATATCAATATACTTAAGTGTAAATTTTTACTTTAAGGTGATGATGTTTCAGTAAACATCACTGAAAATGGTGGAGCAGGGACTCCTGAGACTCCATCCCTCTATAAAAATAGCTAATAAGTTATCAAAAAATTTCAGAATTGCCTTTTGTAGGACTCTGGGATCTGGTATAGAAGTGGCAATGATGGGAAGGATTATGAAGTTGTCATATTGTGGTACCATGGGGCTGGGGCATTCAAATTGCCCGCCTATCATCTCCCACCTGTCTGACCATGACTGATTGTGGCCAGAAGGTTACAGCCCACACTCCTGGTGCAGGTTGTTAGCCAAAACCAGTAATATAGACCTTATTTTCAGAGAATTTTGGCTGAGTGTTTCACCCTATATGGCAGCTATCTGAAGGATTGACATAAAGGCTTACCTTTGCTTTGCTGGCTCAGAGCATTCTCAGGGCTGGAATGGCTTCCCAGGTGGCATTTGCCAAAAGTATTCAAAGGCAAAAGAATTGGCTACAGCAGCTTGAGGCTAGGAATAACTATTGAGATGAGCAATAGGTGGACAGATTGGGAAAGTAGAGGTTGGGGAAGGACATACATAGCAGAGCAAGCGCTTTTAAAACCTCAGGTCTATACCAGGGAATTGAGAAGAATATACGCATGCCCTGGACTGAACATATGCTTAGAAAAAGCAAAGACCCTAAGATTTTACCTCTGGGTGACCTTCAGGCTCTGTACGTGAGGGAATGAAGGTTGAGGCAGAGTTGTACATGGCCTGGGTAAGGGTTAAAAGAGTGCTCCAAATAGAACAGTCCATCAAGAGGTGAATAGATAACACACTAACACGCTGTGGAAATATCCATATATTGGAATGTTACTCAATAATAAAAAAAAATGAACAGTCCCTTACAGTTACAAAATCTGGATAGAACACAACAGATACAAGAAGACTGATAAAAGAAGGCAGATAGCCAAGGGACCAGGGACCTGAGGAACAGCACAACAGTGAGTTTTTTGGATTTCCTTATTGCTTCCCAACATATCCTAGACTGGAGTTTGCAGAAATCTCCAACTTGGATCTGCCAACATGTACAAATGAAAAAAAAAAAACAAAACTCCAAGAAAAGCCTGTATAGCTGAATTCTAGGATGAGATAATGCCAGCATGTTGTAGAATAGACCATTTGTATCAGCTGATCATCTCCAACCTATTTGGGGGATTATTTGTAGGAAATTCGGACCCCAAACCTCTTGTATAAGGGATCACGGTCACAGTGGTTCATAGAACCCACTCACTAGAGATGTGCATTCGCTGTCTTTGAGGGAAATTAGGGCTCCCCCCCACCTTGTTCAGTCCGTCTAGCACACAGCCACCACAACAGGTGACCAGAAAAGTTAGCGCAACTGTTTTTGGACGGGCACTCTGTCATTTCTGTTTCACAGTATATTAAAAATCCATGTTGGGAAATTGTGGATACTATCAAATTATACATTTTAGGGGAGGTCAGAGTTTTTACAGAACTTTGAGATAAATTGAGGCCAGTGATTTGAAGGGCATGGCTTAGTTTTATTTGCTACAGTAATTTGTTTTACATTTCAGTCCTATAAGGAAACTATATTAAAGAGTGCTTATGAGTCTTTTGGTAGAGAGTTCTTAATTTTAAAATAATAAAATTTATCATTTCCTTTAAAAAAAGGTAATTACCATAACCTCGTGTTGCAGACTGAATTACTTATAACTGTCAATATCTCCATTTACCATTTCATGAAAGCATGGTGAATTGACAAGAGCTACTTAAGATTTCCGCAGGCTGCAGAGAAGCGATGTTCAGTAAAACAGAGTTTAGTTTCAGAAAGTGAAGTATTGGTCAAGGGGTTCCCAAAGGCAGCCGACAAAGTAAGGATGATCACATCATGATAAACATATTTGTCACACAATTATGGCATAAGCATTTAAAACAAAAACTTCTACTTAAAATTTTACTGAAGTGTGGAGCGCCTGGGTAGCTCAGTTGGTTAAGTGACCAACTCTTGATTTTGGCTCAGGTCATGATCTCAGGGTCCTGAGATCAAGCCCTGTGTCGGGCTCCATACTCAGCACATGGAGTCTGCTTGGGATTCTCTCCCTCTGCCCCTCCCCCCAGCTCTCTGTAAAATAAATCTTTTAAAAAATTTTTACTTTAGTGTAGCAATGTGAGTCTACTTTGGGTACTAATATCTCCCTTGAGGCACTGATCGATTGTCTTGTTTCAAGTAACCTGAAGATTGGATAACAGTTGTAAATCTGCAAAGAGATTTAAAAGTAGTAATTTTTTTCTTCATGTTTCAACAAGGAATAAATTCAAATCTGGTTCTTTTCAAAGTTGTGTGACCGTCAGTGGATTTTTCCCCCTATGGAACTACTATCATATAAAACAAATAAGACTGCCACAGTAGGAAAACAGAAATTTCTCATGGTTCCCACAAGAGACCTGAACTGGCATCATCAAGGTACTTTTCTCCTGGGTCTTGGCAGAGATGTAGAGAAAGTCTTGATACCCTTTAAAGCCCTCAGAATCCGAAGCTCTTCACAGCTTGGTGGGTCTAAGACCACTGCAGCTTCCACCAGGAAGGCAATGGGTGCTCTGGCCCTGGGGTGCTGGGAGAGCCAGCCTGGTGACACATCAGGCACGGATGTGATCCCAGAGCCTGGGGCTCACCTCTGTTTTAGTCCTGGCTCTCAGTCTGGAAGCATTTGGGTAATCTGTGCCCATTTACTTGTAGGTTTGGAGAGTGGGTTCCTCACATCTATACAGTACCTGAATCTTTCTTTTGTACTTCTTCCTATTTTAGAATCAGTGAAGAATTTCTTTTCACATTCCACCCCAGCAGAGGCTGCTGAGCCAAGGTAAGGGTCTCTTCTCAGAGCATCACTTTCTAACTATGCAGGCAGCTACCTGTCAGTCTCCCACGGCACAGCAATGCTTAAATCCCAAATATTTAATACTATTGTCGTGCCCCTCTTGTACTCACCCCCAATTCCCATCAACTGGTCACGGTGATACTCCCATGTGTCACACTGTAAGTATAATGAGGCATGCAGTGAGCAGAGAACACACTCCCCCTGCTGCTTTTGAGAGATATCTCTTGGATCAGAAATAGGCACCCAGATTCTGACCCCAACCTGCAAAACCTGACCATACCTCCTGGGGTCCCTATGCTGCTGTCTCCTCCCAGTCATTCGTTTATGAAGGAGGTTACGAAGTCACTGGGCTCTTGGCAGGGACAGAGGTTATGTTTTCACCAAATTTTAATTACTGAAACCTACAGTTATAGGAATCCAAGCAAAATTAAGGGAAAGTCATACACAGCAGGCACAAGAATGGAGAAAGAAACTAAGATGTTTGATTCTAAATCGATGGTAAAAATCTGCTATGAGGGATCACTCTCGTGGAGTAGAAACTATTATGAATGAAAGGTCACAAATCTTATGGTGAAATAATACATTGACAATAAATACGGCCAGCTCAACTTACTAGTACGCCATAAGTACTGCCTATATACTCTTCCTTTAGTTGATGAGAAATAGGATGAGAAATAGAAATAGAAATTTTGGGGGTGAGAGGAGTCGAGCTTCCTCTGGGAATCCAGTTACTTGTGTAATTTGTGAACAGGTGTGTCTACATGTTAACTTTGTTTCTTTGGCAAACATTGTAAGTGGGGTAATTGTTCTCTTGTGTGTCTTCAAGTGTCCGCTAGGAGGGTGTCTTCCAGCCCGTCTCTTGATCTCTGGTTTACCAGCTCTGTGCCTGCATCGAAAACCAGGGTGAAATATAAGGATGCTATCAGCTGCTGAAAACATTCAGCAACTATTGGTTGTTTATCCTACAGGACACTTTTTAAATGCCCTAGTATTTCACATGGAGGGCTCCGTGGTCTGGCCCTTGACACTATTTCTCTCTGTCTCTGTTTCTCTCTCTCTCTCTCTGCATCCCTTTTCTACTCTCATTCTCTCATAATTTTCCCATCCACACAGCATTTAGGTCTTCATCAGCTGCTTCCCTGAAAATGCCAGGCTGTTTCATACTCCTATGTCTTCGTTCACTCTGATTCACCTGCCTAAAATGTCTCTTCCTCTCACTTACTTTTGTTTTAAGTCTTAGTCCAATGATTGTCTCTTCTCTGATGCATTACCAAGCATTTCTGTATGTTTATTTCTGGTTTTGTGTGTGCGTGACTGAATATGTATTTATGTCATATTGTTATTTTTTTTAAAGAATTTGGGTTTATCTCTAATAGCCAGTGTCTATAATAAAGTTTCAGTAGAATTAGAGAATATTTCCTAAAACAGGCAGACATTTTAAATATAAAAAAGGTGGTGATGAGCCTCAAATCTGGTATTCTGTCTGTATGTGAGTCAGCCTAGGGGACATGCCTTTCCTGTCAGACAGGCCTCAGCTTGGCCGTCAGGCTGACCTCATCACTCTCTAACTTGGAAATCTTTCTTACTCTGTCTAAACTGATGTCTTCAGGGGAATTAGAATAACACTACCTCATTAGTATTGTTTTGTGGATTAAATGGGATATTGTATGAAAAGTACTTAGAACTGAACAAACTTCTCAGCAGCTAATAAGTGCTCAATAAATTATTGTTAGAGAATCTTCTGAACTAATTGCTTAAGCTTCACATTAAAATGAACCAAAACACAACCCTACCTCATTCTTGCCCACTGCCATTTCTCCAACTCTGAGGAAAATGCCTGTAAACATCCCAAGTTTTCCCCATCTTAGTAAATGGCGTCCCTTCCATGTAACCAGCCATATATCTGAGATTCCAACTATATTTCCCTCTTCCCCTTATCTTCCATATTCAACGCATCAATTACCATTAAAGATTCTTCTAAATGCATCTGAAAACTGCCTACCTCTCTGAAACCACCGTATTCAGAGCTACCACCACCTTCTCTGAATAGCCTGCAACCAGGCTCCCCACCACTCTTGCTTCCAGAGACTTGTGCACTGACAGAGTTATCTTTGCACTCATAAATCATATACCTTACTGTGTCTCTCCTGGGCTTTAGCCCTTCTCATGCTTCTCATTGTATTGAGATCACCATTCAGAGGCCTTATTATGACCTCCAGGGCCCTGCTTACCTTTCCCACTTCTTGTGTCCCTTCCCTCACCAACCACAGCACACGGTGGTGGCCCCATTTCAGACAGCACTGTCCCTCCTCAGCAACTCAGAGGGTAGGGGTCCTGGAACCCTTCTCTGCCCAGGTCGCCTCCTCAGAGGTCTGAGTGAACTTCCCCGATCACGTTCATATCACTTTCTGTTTTGTAATCTTCATAGAAAATGTCTCAAGTTTTATTATGCATTTCTTTTTGTTTGCTTATTTTAAAGACTCTTCCCAGAGACTCCCAGCCCACCTGAGAGGACTTACAGCTCCCTGAGAGCAAAGACCGTGTTTGTGTTATCTCCACTCTGCTTGGCTCACAGAGCTCCTCTCCTCCCCCTGTTAGCCCAGGTTCCCTTCCTAATGCCCTAATAATAGGGGGTCAGAGCCCCTTTCACACTTGTTGTCATTTACAGTTCATATAAACATTCATTCACATTTTTTCATTTGGGTTTTGATCCACGGTGACATAAACTGAATGAATATTAATATTCACGTTACAGAAGAGAAAATTGGGTTTCAGAGAGCATAAGAGGTCAAGGTCATATAGCAAACCAGGGCAGACCTGGTACTTGACTGAGGTCCAGGTCTTTTACATGGAAAGCCTAACTCTCCTGATCTCAGTGCTCACATACCTCATGTGATTGTCATCATCAGCTTGTGACAGCTGCACTCCATCTCCATGGATGGTGCAGGGAAAGGATGTAATGGTATGTGAGGGGTAAGTGAGTCATAAGGAAGAGCTTCCAAAGCACTGTGTAGACATGGGCCAGGAGTACCATGCGTATCCTTTGGAATTGGCAGTGGTAACATGGAACATGGAGACTGGATATTGTTTAATTTGGGGGTGGTTGTGAAGGCAGCATAGAATATTAGGGCATGGGCTTTGGATGTAGACTTCAATGTGATCCCTGCCCTATTACCGGTGGGAAGTTGGTAAGTTGCTTAATGTCTTTCAGAGGCTCAGTTTCCTTATCACTAAAGTGGGCATAATAACATGTAAAGAGGCTATGTAAGAGTTAAATTACATTAGTGCATACCATACCCAGTGTATGGTCTAGCCTATAATATGTTATGAATATGTTACTATTATTGCTAGTCAGAGAAGGTAGAGGATGGAAGATTCTAACTGAACCATGGACTCTGACCGAGTGATTTTTTTCCCCAGGAGATCTAAGTCCTGTATCTCCAGTATGGAAGTGGAGAACCAGACCCAGGTCACCAAGTTCATTCTGGTGGGGTTCCCTGGGAACTGGGGCATGCGGGTAACAGTGTTCCTAGTGTTCCTCATGGCCTATATTCTGATAGTGGCCGAAAATGTGGTCATCATCCTGCTGGTGCAGCAGAACCGGCCACTGCACAAGCCTATGTACTTCTTCCTGGCCAACCTGTCTTTCTTGGAGACCTGGTACATCTCTGTGACTGTGCCTAAGTTGCTGTTTAGTTTTTGGTCTGTGAGCAACAGTATCTCCTTCACTCACTGCATGATACAACTTTACTTCTTCATTGCCCTCATGTGCACAGAATGTGTGCTCCTGGCTGCCATGGCCTATGACCGTTATGTGGCCATCTGCCGTCCACTCCACTACCCCACCATTATGAGCCACGGGCTTTGCTTCCGCTTGGCTCTTGGTTCCTGGGCCATTGGCTTTGGCATCTCCTTGGCTAAGATCTACTTCATCTCTCGCCTCAGCTTCTGTGGCCCCAACGTCATCAATCACTTCTTCTGTGACATCTCTCCAGTACTTAACCTCTCCTGCACAGACATGTCTGTAGCTGAGCTGGTGGACTTCGTCCTGGCGCTGGTCATCTTTCTCTTCCCCCTCTCTATCACTGTCCTGTCCTATGGATGCATCCTCGCCACCGTTCTGCGCATGCCCACCGGAAAGCAGAAAGCGTTCTCTACTTGTGCCTCCCACCTCGTGGTGGTCACCATCTTTTACTCAGCCACGATTTTCATGTATGCCAGGCCCCGAGCCATCCATGCCTTCAACATGAACAAAGTGATTTCCATCTTCTATGCCATTGTCACCCCTGCTCTCAACCCTTTCATTTATTGCCTAAGGAACAGAGAGGTCAAAGAGGCTCTGAAGAAACTGGCCTATTGCCAAGTTATCTGATCGGACTAGTCACTTACAAATTATTAGAAAGAAATGATTTGATTTGGTGCCTGCTCTTCCATCCTCGGTCCTTTCTCCTTTAATGCCTGCTCTCATAGGACTCATGCCAATATGACATCCCCACATCCACATCAACCACGGGCTCTTGGCTATGTTGGAAGGTCTGCATCAGCACACGTGGTCTGTGGTCTAAGGCCATACACCTTGTAGAGAGAATTCTCTTTGGCTGAGACCTAAAATAGAGTTTCTGACACTATGAGTAAATCCCTAATGGAGCAAAGTGGGTGATCAAGTTAGTAGCGTCTGAGTTAGCTTTTTTGGGGATCTAGCAAGCATTAAGGGTTGTGGGCCACAGATCTGCGATGGCTTCCTGACTGAGACAGAGGTAGCAGCGTCCTCAACAATCCCATCCCGGATGTTGTGCTGGCCATCAATCTTGGTGGCAGAGACTAGCGACTGCTCCTCTAGTCCCCCCAACACTTTCTGTAAGTAGCTGGTTCCCTGCATTATAAACATTTCTGCTTCAGGTAGCTAGAGTGCTTTCTGTTATCTGTATGTGAACTGTACCTAAAACAATTGTAATTTGTCTTCTGACATAACTTATACTGTTGGTTTGTACCAAATTTCACATTTCCCTTCCAGATGTTCCAATATGTTTGTATCCTCTAGTGGATGAGCACAAAATAACTGATAAATAAATAAATATCAGCAAATATATTATTTGCTGAAGGAAACTTTGCCCTCGTTAATCATCTTTTCTTTTGACCTCAATGTTCTCCTTCCTCTTTAATCTACTTTTACTCCCCCGGCCTTCATCTCTCAACACCTCATCTCAAATACAAGCAACTAGTCCAAATTTAGGATTTGACAGATTTCCATCCTGTGCCACAGTGATTCTCAGCTCTCCTACTTGTTTATCTGACACCCTACCTATGAACACTAGACTTGCTGATCAAATGTGCCACACAGAAGTGTATAGGTGTGCCCACTCTGGGTTCACAGTTTTGTCAATGGCAAAGTCCTTTAAGCTGTATTCAATATAATGTGCCAATGTCAGCAGGAATATAAATCTTCCATTAGAACAGTTGAAAATAGAATGGCTTTTAGCATTTTCAACATCTTTTACCTAAAAACAAATAACATTTTCAGAAATGTTTTCTCTCTCTCTCTCTCTTTTTTTTTTTTTTGAAGTAAGAGGCATTAGGAAGGATTCTTTGCTGCATATTACAAACTTGTGGAACAGAAGCTTGGGAAGTAAATAATGTACAATCACAGATAGTAGGGAGAGAGGTCAAAAGCCCAGGTTTCCTGACTCTAAGCCCTGGGTCTGTCCTTAGCTCATGGGATCTTTCTAGAGAGAAAACATGCTTCTTCAGCAGACTAAGTGTGTAGGGGTTTGGTTAGAATCATCAACTGCTATACCTGGAGAAACTGTTAATAAAATAAAAATGGAAAAAATGTGGAATATATTCCTCAGGAAAGCAAAGAAACAAAGATAAAATGCAAGCCTACTTTACTTTAAAGAATAAACATACAAAAAGAAATGACCCTCATGATGGAAATGATTTAATATTTGCTCCTAGAACATACTTTGGTTCCTTCATGCGATTAAGAAGTGATTATACACATATTTCCATTTCAAACCAAACATATAAGGGAAAGTGGTTATTTTCTGAGATAATTCAGATGAACCAATCACAATGTCACAGGCAATTAGGGCTATGAAATACATGCACTGAAAAACAGGAAGTAGTGAATGGGGGATAAAAATTACCACCTGGCTGCTGACGATCTGCGTTCTAGTTCTGGATACGTCTTTGTCATGTGGCATGGGACAAACCATCTAAACTCTCTGACACACTGATTCGTCACACGTAAAACAGAAATAATAGTGCCTGCTTTGCCTCCCTTCCATGATGGTTATAAGGATAAAGTGACATGATTCCAAAGACTTTGTCCAAGATCTGGGCCAGTGGAAGATCTAAGCAGGCCAAAACTCGGTTATAGTTTATTGGGAGAAACTAGCTGGGAAGTCTCTGTAGACCTCCAAAACCATCCTGTGCTGACTGAGCTCCACGTCCCACAGTCTGGGAGACTCCAAATATAAGGGCTGTTTGCTTGCTTTATTATTTCTCATAAGTATCTGGGTGAGAGAGAGTGTAGAAGTAGGATTTCTTCACAAGTTCTATTCGATTGTGTTTCAAACAGCAGATGGGAATCAGTTCTGCAATCTTGAGCTCATTGTGAGAGTAACACCCAAATGCATGAGCTGAGCAAATTAGAGGGTACAGATCAGACCGGTGTAGGAATCAGCCTCAACAGAGGAAAGATGACGTACAGCAGTATAATGGATAAATGCACCCAAAAGACTGTAAAGTGAGCCATGTAAAGCAAGGCAGACATTTTGAACAAGACTGCTTGGGGGTAGGTAATCACCTTGTAGACTCTGGTAGTCAGTTTTAGCAGTTTACTTGGAGCCCAAGCCTCAGGATTCATTTTTGACCAACCAACCCATAATGGAGTTCATCAAGTCAATGAAAATGTATTTTTATAACAAAATAGAAAAACTTGTATTTAGGAACAGATGGCAGACAATATAATTGGACATACAAAATGCATACATAATATACATAATGTAGTGGGTTGAATGGCAGCTCCCAGAAAGATTTGTCCCACCCTCAAGCTGGAATTTGTGATTACGAACTTATTTGGAAAAGGGGCCTTGGAAATGTAATTAAGTTAAGGATCTTGGGGTGCTGGGTGGCTTAGTTGGTTAGGCATCTGCCTTCGGCTCAGGTCATGATCCCAAGGTCCTAGGATCGAGCCCCATAGCAGGCTCCCTGAGCTAAGTGGGAAGCCTGCTTCTCCCTCTGCCTGCCACTCCCCCTGCTTGTGTTCCCTCACTCTTTCTCTCTCTCTCATTCTCTGTCAAATAAATAAAATCTTTTAAAGTTAAGGATCTCAAAATGAGGCCATCTTTGATTATCTGTATGGGCCCTAAATCCAATGACCAGTTTGTTGTAAGACAGAGAAGGGGAGAAGGCAGAGGTGAAGGCCGTACAAAGATGGATGTAACATGGACTTAAGCTTCCACAAGCCAAGGGATGCTCGCAGCCACCAGAAACTGACAGAGCAAGGACTGATTCTCCCCTAGGGCTTTCAAAGGAAGTGTGGCCCTGCTGACACCTTGATTTTGCATTTCTGGCCTCCAGAATTGTAAGAAAATAAATTTGTTGTTTTAAGCCACTGAGTTTGTTGTAATTTGTGGTGGCAGCCCTAGGAAAGCAGTACTTGTACCAGTTCCGGTGTCAGTAAGTCCAATAGTGTCCTGAGGGAAACAGGGAAGAGTATGACAAGTGCTGGTGGAGATTTGAAGTTTTAAATCTGGTGGTTACAAAAGTCCTCACTGAGAAAGTGAAGTCTGAGCAAATGAAGAGGAGAAAGTCGATGGTCAAATATTCATCAAATGAAGGTTTAAGAGCCCCACAGCATTTGAGAGGACTGAGGTGGCTACTACCTCTTAGCACGTGGGTGGCTAATTCAGTTAAATGTCCGACTCTTGATTTCGGCTCGGGTCATGATCTCAGGTCTTAGGATTGAGCCCCAAGACAGGATCTGTACTCAGCAGGGAGTCTGCTTGAGGATTCTCTTGCTCTCTCTCTCTCTCTCTCTCTCAAATAAATAAATAAATAAATAAATCTAAAAAAAAAAAGATCAATGAGTGGTAAATATATACAGAGCGATTTTGCTCTTTTACTTTTGTTCACTGCTAGATTCTTCCAAGGTCCAGAAGTATCAATGGATTGAGCCAGTTATGACCCCATAAGNNTCTATGTAGGGAAATGTTACACTGCACTATGAAATTTAGGTCATTTAAGATTTTCGATGTATGACAGAGTGTGCACAAAGGTTGGCTCTGGTTTATTTGATATTAAAAGTTTTGAGGCCTCCAACAGCAATGCAAAGCTTCTTTCTGGATCAGAGCAACTTCATCAACCTCGCCTTTTGCTGGGAAGGTTGTCATGGTAACAGTAGGACTCAGCCGCAAGAGCAGGCTAACGCAACTATTACAACTCTACACAAAACGTATTAACACTTGGAGCATTTCCCTTTTGATTCATGGCTAGCCTGGGACATTGAAAGATTCCATGTGTGCTGAGACCATGTAGTCAGTAATAATTTAATAAGAATAAAATCTGAAGATACAGACACAAAATTTAGGAAGTGTTTAGGAGTGCATGGATTGCAAGTGTTTGTCTTTCTTCATCCTCACCCGATCTTCCTTCTCCTTTTTCACTTACTAATACTTTCTACTTTTTTTCCCCACATAAAAATGCTGTATTGCTAGTTTCTAAGATAAAATAATTCCTCCAAATTAAAATGCTGCTGTGTTCCTGTCATACTCCTCTTTAAAACAGTATTTCCCTCCATGGTCTGCAAAGACGTGGTCCTTAGTTTGGTCAGAGGCACTTGTGCTCCTGCCTCTGCTTCCAGCCTCAGCACCTGCTTCTCCAGGATCTTTCCCCGGTTCTCCCACCTAGCACTTGATGTTTCTCAAACTTCTTGTAGTTTCTACAATACAAATGCTATTTCAGGCACCCCATCTTTGCTCCAGCAATTTCCTGTGCTTACAACATCTTCTTTCTCCAGCTTTAAGATTAATGTGTGTTTGTTTGTTTCCCTTTCTTCTAATTCAGCTTAGACATCACCTTCTCCAGGAAGATTACTAAATCGTGGCTTTCTTTCCTGCCTGAGTCACAATCAGCTGCCTTATATTCTCTTCTCTGAGCTCAAAGGAGTAGGAATCGTGTCTTATTCATTTCTGTGTCCCAAGAGTCTACCACTGCACCTGGAATATAGTTGGTGCTTCTGAGAAAAATGAAAGGAAATAAGAAGTTTCCCAGGACCATGCATGGTATTTCTCTCCAACTAGTCTAAATGTCTTGAAAAGATTCCTTAAGAATCCCAAAGATTGGGACACCTGGGTGGCTTAGTCAGTTGAGCATCTGACTCTTGGTTTTGGCTCAGGTCATGATCTCATGCGTGATGATCTCATGGGTGGTGGGATCCACCCCCATGTCAGGCTCCATGCTCAGCAGGGAGTCTGCTTGAGATTCTCTCCCTCCGCCCTTCCCCCCACTTTCGCGCACTCTCTCTCTCTCCGTCAAAAATAAATAAATCTTAAAAAAAAAAATGAATCCCAAAGATCTACACATTCTGTAGCTATTACTAACAGTCTCAACAAAGACCAAGCTATGAGTTATTTGCATTAGATGGTGCTGCAACCATAACATTTATTCATCTGATCTCGGAGCTTTTTAAATCCTCAGCAAACGTGTACCATGCTACTAGAACAGAAATTGGGAACTGCTGCTGTTGCTGAGCAGAAGCTGGGGTCACTGAGAGAGAAGCTGTAGTGCCTGCTTCTAAAACTCAAGATGTTCAAATTAACCTTTGCAAATTCCTTCATAACCCACTGACTCCAAAACTGACTCCAGTTTTCTCCAGTTGTTATCCACTTATTATCTTTGTTCTCATTTTTCTTCTCCTCCATTCCACCCTGTCCTTTGCTGTGTACCCTGCCTGATACGTTTCATCACCTTGGCCACCATTGACCTTTGAGCTGTGGTAACCCCTCCTGTGAATGTGCTGGCATATCCCTTCAGCCCTTTCCATCCTCCTATTCTCACCAAATAGCCGCAACCCAAGCAGATGCATTTTTTAAAAAATCACTTTATTGAGGAATAATTGACATGTAAAGAGCTGTACGTAATTAATGTACACAACTCGATGAGACGGGGATAAGTATACACCTGAAAGTATACCACCATCATGGCTGTAGACATGTCCATCACCTGCTAGTTTCCTCCCACTCACCCCGTTTATTATTGCTATTATTATTAATTATTGTTATTTTTGTAACAATATAAGAGCATTTAACATAAGATCGATCCTCTCAAAAACTAAGTATCAATGCAGTATTGTTAGCTATGGGCACTGTGCTGTGTACTAGATGTCCAGCATTTATTTTTGTTGCCTAACTGAAATTTTGTACCCTTTGACTATCACTTCCCCATGTCTCCTGTCAATCACCACTCTACTCTGTGCTTCTGTTTGTCTATTTTAGTTTCTATATACCCGTGAGATCATGCAGTCTTCCTGTGAGCACATACAACTTAAAAAAATTGCTCTGATCATGAAACTGTGGAAAAGGCTTCAATTTTGTTTCATTATCTGCTGAATGAAGGTCACAGACCTTAGTTTGAAATTCAGTATCCTTCGCTCCCTGCTTCAACATGCTTTTTATTTTGTGTGACACAATAAATCGAACCCATAACCCAAAATTAATCTAAAATACCCCAGTTCCCTTGAAGACCATTGCTGATTTCTGTAGCTGAAAGTAGTATCTGGACCCTCTGAATGTTCTCATTTTTTATTTTCATTTATTTATTTCTTTGTTTTAAATTTTTTGTCTCATTTTCCTTTATAAGAACATCCACGCATGGTTTGTCTTTGTGTGGCCGCAAACAGCTCTCACACTGTACTCAGTAAATATTTGCTTAATAAGGAATATGGAGTTGATTTAATAAATATTACTTCAAATAATATTTCCTCGGGGATATGTGTTAAGCTCTTTATTAGCAAATATCTGTCCAGTTTTAAAAGTGGGAAAAATCTGATTTTCTATAATTTATTTCACAAATTATAACTATTACACTTAATAGGCTACCTGTTCTGATTATTCATTTCTCTAACTCACTTTAAAAAAAAAGGTCAGTTTTTTCCCAGTGGTGTTTCTTTGGTGTTGGTACCATCTAGTGGGCAGTATGAGTAATGCTCAACAATTAAATCGGCTTTGGAGAGCTAGTTCTGAGCCCAGCTTGAAGATCACCTGGTCTAATACTCTTCATTGTACAAATGATAAACTGAGATTTTGAAGATTTAAGCAGTTTCTCACAGTCTGCGCATGGCTGAGCATCTATCATGTGAAAAGAACTTACATGGGATACTAAGAATCCTAAAGCATGCTTCCTACCTCCCATCATTCACCACCAACACAGCAACATAGAACATTAATCTGTAAAAGGTGGCAATAAAAATATTTGAATTATTCAGTGTGAGTGAAAACTGCTTGGTAAAATATACAGACAAAAATGCCTGTAAGAAAAATGTGCTAAGAGCACAGTCTATTAAACAATAAAGTTTCTAGAAGAGGTGGGGTTTGTGCTGAAACCTGAAAGTTGTGTACACAAGGATTTGGACAGCGAGGGGAGCAAGGGAGGAGCATTTAGTACAATGGAAAGGATAGAACAAAGACATATTTAGGGAACACTGAGCATGAGAATAGACGAGGTAATAACAGCATTAACTGCTTTAAGTAGAATGGAGGCTGGTACAAATAAGATATAAAGAAATGCTTTGAATCAATTTGGTGTGAGAAGGTAAACAATAAACTGACAACTTGAATCACTAAATTGAATCAATCTTGTGAATATACTCAAAGGCAAAATCTCGAAGTTTGGAATTTAGATTCCTTTAAGTAACAGTGGTTAGATTAAAAAATTATATGTAAAGAATAAATTAAAGGGGCGCCTAGGTAGCTCAGTTGATTGAACGTCTGACTCTTGATCTCAGCTCAGATCTTGATCTCAGGGTTGTGAGTTCAAGCCCTGCATTGGGGCTTGACAGGGGATATGGGGAATCTCAAGCCCCTACTTAAAAAAAAAAAAGTAAATTAAAAAGACAAAAATCCTAAGTTATATGAAAGAGCACTTGTAACTTAGAATGAGATTCCCTACAGTATAATACATTGATCCAGAGATGTTGTATTTCAAATAACCCAGAGGAAGGTAAAAATGGTGTGCTTTAGAAAATTGTTAGATGATACACTAAGTAGCCCTGATGACGGATGCTGGTGTTGAAGACACAGGTGGAGAGTTGAAATAAAATCGGGCATGAATTTACCACAACATGGATGGAACTAGAGAGTATCGTGCTAAGTGAAATACATCAGACTGAGAAAGACAAATACCATATGACTTCACTCGTAATGTGGGATGTAAAAACAAATGAATAAATAAACAAAAAGCAGAATCAGACCTTTGAATACAGAGAACAAACTGATGGTGCCAGAGGGCAAGGAGTTGGGGGATGGGCAAAGTGGGTGAAGGGGAGTGGGAGGAACAGGTTTCCAGTTACATAGTCAGTGGCATTGCAACAGTGTTGCATGGTGACAGATGGTAGCTACACTGGTAGCGAGTGTAACAGTGTATAAATTGAATCACTATGTCGTACATCTGAAAGTAATGTAATGTTGTATGTCAACTGTACTCAAATACAAAAATTTTTAAAAATTGGGGCATGAAATTGAGTCGAAGAAGTATTATGTCTAAAATATTATAAATGACTTAAGTGTAATTAAATAAGTTAAATATCACACAAAGAAAGGAAAAGATAACTAAACTGCTTTCTTTTTGCATTATTGAGATTGTTTTTTATTTTATCTTGACAATTTCCTATCTGTTTTATATTCCTCACATTTTTACAACATATGTTCCTTTTATAGTCAGAAAAACACATGATTTCAAAACTGAATATAGCAAAAGGCTCTTTGTATTTCATTTTTTAAAAAACGTTTATGCATTTATCATGGTTTCAAATTGAAGAGTATGTGGTGAAAATGTTTCCTTTGCCTCCCCATGTCTTGGGAATGAATTTGGCTTTCTGGGAGATATAATGGTGCAAAGCGATAGACATAAATCCGATTTTATTATTTTCCTCATACATTTAGTGGGTTCAGTACATTTATTGTGTAATCCATCTTTGCATCACTGATTCGAAATGCCATTCTCATCATGAACACCATCCAAAATACATTTGTTTATTTACGGTTTCTTTATTCTGATCCACTGGCACATCTTCTAGCCATGTGCCAGTAACACATGGTTTAATGGCCGTAATTCTGTGAAGTTTGAGAATACAGAAATGTGAGTCATCCTCAACTCCTCTTTTTTTTAAATCATTTTATTTTATTTTATTTCATCATGATAAGTGTACTCCTTAATCCCAACCCCTATTTAAAGTATCCACCCCCACCCCACCCCCACTCTGGTAACCATCAGTTTGTTCTCTGTAGTTAAGATTCAGTTTCTTGGTTTGTCTCTCTCTCTTTTTTTTCTCCTCCCGTTTGCTCATTTGTTTTGTTTCTTGAATTCCACATATGAGTGAGATGATACAGTATTTGTCTTTCCCTGACCGACTTATTTCACTTAGCCTTATACTCTAGCTCTAGCCATGTTGTCACAAATGGCAAGATCTCCTTCTTTTTATGGCTGAGTAATATTCCATTGTATATATGGACCACATCTTCTTTATCCATTCATCAGTCAGTGGACACTTGGGCTGCTTCCATAGTTTCGCTATTGTAGGTAATGCTGCTGTAAACATTGGGGTGCATGTATCCTTTGAATTAGTGTCTTTGTATTTTTTGGGTAACACCCAGTAGTGTGATTACTGGATCATAGGGTAGTTCTATTTTCAATTTTTTGAGGAAATGCCATAGTATTTTCCACAATGGCTGCACCAATTTGCATTTTCACCAACAGTGCATGGATGTTCCTTTTTCTCCACATCCTCGCCAACACCTGTTGTTTCTCGTGTTGTTGATTTTTAGTCATTTGAACAGCTTTGAGGTGATATCTCATTGTAGTTTCGATTTGTATTTCCCTGATGATGAGTGATGTTGAGCATCTTTTCTTGTGTCTGTTGGCCATCTGGACGTCTTCTTTGGAGAAATGTCTGTTCATGTCTTCTGCCCATTTTTTAATTTGATTATTTGTTTTTTGGGTATTGAGTTTTATAAGTGTTTCATATATTTTGGATGCTAACCCTTTTTTTTTAATGATTTTTTATTATATTATGTTAGTCACCATACAGTACATCCCCGGTTTCCGATGTAAGGCTCGATGATTCATTAGTTGTGTATAACACCCAGTGCACCATGCAATACGTGCCCTCCTTACTACCCATCACCAGCCTGTCCATTTCTACCTCCTCCACGGATTGCCTCTGGTTGTTTCTCATGTAAGTCATGTTTCATTCCCCCTTCAGATTTACCCCCTTTCTTTATCCCTTTCTTCCCCTACCGATCATCCTAGTTCTTATGTTCCATAGATAGAGAAATCTTATGATAGTTGTCTTTCTCCGCTTGACTTATTTCACTTGGCATTATCTCCTCAGTGCCGTCCATGTTGAGAATGTTGAGAAATCGCGTTCTTTCTGATGGCTGAGTAATATTCCATTGTCTATATGGACCACAACTTCTTAATCAGTCATCTGTGAGGGCATCTGGCTCCTTCCACGATTTAGCTATTGTGGACATTGCTGCTATGAACATGGGTGCATATGGCCTTCTCTCACTACGTTTGTATCTTTGGGGTAAACACCCAGTAGTGCAATGGCTGGATCATAGGGTAGCTCAATTTTAACTTTTTAAGGGACCTCCACACTGTTTTCAGTTAGTGTGTACCAGTGATTTCCCACCAACAATGTAGGAGGGATCCCCTTTCTCCACATCCTCTCCAACAATTGTTGTTTCTTGCCTTGTCTATTTTTGCCATTCTAACTGGCGTAAGGTGGTATCTCAGTGTGGTTTTGATTTGAATTTCCTTGATGGCTAATGATTTTGAACATTTTTTCATGTGTCTGTTAGCCATTTGTATGTCTTCATTGGAAAAGTGTCTGTTCATATCTTCTGCCCATTTTTTGATTTGTTTATTTGTTTCTCGTGTATTGAGTTTGAGAAGTTCTTTGTAGATCTTGGATACCAGTCCTTTATCTGTAGTGTCATTTGCAAATATCTTCTCCCATTCCGTGGGCTGCCTCTTAGTTTTTCTGAGTGTTTCCTTGGCTGTGCAGAAACTTTTAATCTTGATGAAGTCCCATAAATTCATTTTATCTTTTGTTTCTCTTGCCTTTGGGGATGTGTCATGAAAAAGGTTGCTTTGGCCGATGTCATAGAGGTTGCTGCCTATGTTCTCCTCTAGAATTTTGATGGATTCCTGTCTCACATCGAGGTCTTTCATCCATTTGGAGTTTATTTTTGTGTATGGTGTGAGAGAGTGGTCAAGTTTCATTCTTTTGCATGTAGCTGTCCAATTTTCCCAGCACCATTTATTGAAGAGACTTTTTCCCACCAGATGTTTTTTCCTGCTTTATCAAATATTAGTTGCCCAAAGAGCCGAGGGTCCATTTCTGGGCTCTCTATTCTGTTCCATTGGTCTATGTGTCTGTTTTTGTGCCAGTACCATGCTGTCTTTGTGATCATAGCTTTGTAGTACAGCTCGAAATCCGGCAATGTGATGCCCCCAGCTTTGTTTTTCCTTTTCAACAGTTCCTTGGTGATTCGGGGCCTTTTCTGTTTCCATACAAATTTAAGGACTATTTGTTCCAGTTCTTTGAAAAATGTCCTCGGTATTTTGATCGGGATAGGATGCTAACCCTTTTTGGATATATCATTTGCAAATATCTTCTCCCATTCCACAGGCTCCCTTTTAGTTTTGTTGATTATTTCCTTTACTGTGCAGAAGCTTTTTATTTTGATGTAGTGTTCTAATAGTTCATTTTTGCTTTTATTTTCCTTGGCTCAAGAGACATAAAAAAAAATGTTGCTATGGCTGATGTCAGAGAGATTACTTCCTGTGTTCTCTTCTAGGATTTTTATGGTTTCAGGTCTCACATTTAGGTCTTTAATCCATTGGAGTTTATTTTTGTGTATGGTGAAAGGAAGTGGTCCGGTTTTACTCTTTTGCATATGGCTGTCCAGTTTTCCCAACACCATTTGTTGAAGAGACTGTCTTTTTTCCCATTTATATTCACTCCTCCTTTGTCAAAGACTGATCATATAACCGTGGATTTATTTCTGGATTTTCTCTCTATGTATCTATTTTTATACTAGTGCCATACTGTGTGTGTTTTTTTTTTAAGATTTTATTTATTTATTTGACAGAGATAGAGACAGCCAGCGAGAGAGGGAACACAAGCAGGGGGAGTGGGAGAGGAAGAAGCAGGCTCATAGTGGAGGAGCCTGATGTGGGGCTCGATCCCATAACGCCGGGACCACGCCCTGAGCCGAAGGCAGACACTTAACCGCTGTGCCACCCAGGAGCCCCCAAACTGTTTTAATTACTACCACTTTGTGATATAACTTGAAATCTGAAATTGTGATAACTCCAGTTTTGTTTTTCTTTTTCAAGATTGCTTTGGCTGTTCGAGGTATTTTGTGGTTTCATACAAATTTTAGAATTGTTCTATTTCTGTAAAAAATGCTGTTGAGGGGCGCCTGGGTGGCTCACTCGTTAAGCGTCTGCCTTCGGCTCAGGGCATGATCCCAGGACCCTGGGATCGAGCCCCGCATCAGGCTCCTTCAGTGGGAGTCTGCTTCTTCCTCTCCCACTCCCCCTGTTGTGTTCCCTCTCTCACTTGCTGTCTCTCTGTCAAATAAATAAAATCTTTCAAAAAAATGCTGTTGGTATTTTGATAGAGTTTGCATTAAATGTATAGATTGCTTTGGGTAGTATAGGCATTATTACAATATTGAGTATGGAATGTATTTTCATTTCTTTGCATCTTCTTCAATTCCTTTCACCAGTATTTTATAGTTTTCAGAGTACAGGTCTTTCACCTCTTTGGTTAAGTTTATTCTTAGATATCTTACTATTTTTGGTGCAGTTTTAAATGAGATTGTTTTCTTAATTTCATTTTCTGCTGCTTCATTATTAGTGTGGAGGAATGCAACAGATTTCTGTACATTGATTTTGTATCCTGGGACTTTACTGAACCCATTTTTCAGTTCTAACAGGTTTTGGTGGGGTCTTTAGGATTTTCTATAGGTAGTATCATGTCATCTGCGAATAGTGAAAGTTTTACTTCCTTACAAATTTGGATGCTTTTTTTTTCCCTCTATGTTGTTGAATTGCTGTGGCTAGGACTTCTAGTACTATGTTGAATAAAAGTGACAATAAAAAGACATCCTCGTCTTGTCCCTGACCTTAGGGGAAAAGCTCTCAGTTTTTCACCATTGAATATGATGCTGTCTGTGCGTTTTTCATATATGGCCTTTATTATGTTGTGGTGTATTCCCTCTAAACCTACTTTGTTGAGCATTTTTATCATGAAAGGATGTTGTACTTTGTCAAATGCTTTTTCTTCATCTGTTGAAATGATCATATGAATTTTATCCTTTCTCTTATTGATGTGATGTATCATGTTGTTTTATGAATATTGAACCACTCTTACATTGGGGAATGCATCCCACTTGATCATGGGGAATGATTTTTTTTAATGTATTGTTGGATTCAATTTGCTAATATTTTATTGAGGATTTTTGTGTCTATGTCATCAGAGGTATTGGCCTATAGTTCTCTTTCTCTCTCTCTCTCTCTCTCTCTCTCTCTCTCTCTCTCTCTTTTTGTGTGGTTTCTTTATCTGGTGTTGGTATGAGGGTGATTCTGGCCCTCATAACTCTTCTTTTATAGATTTTTTCTGGTGATTCATGCTTTTTGCTTTTCCATATGATTTTAGCATCACCCTATCCAGTTAGAAAATAAATCCTATTGCTGCTTGGGGATTGCACTGTATTTATTGACTTGCTTAGGGTAATTGGTGAATTTCTGATGCTCAGTTTTCCTATTCAAGAATATTGTTAAGTTCTTCCATTTGATTAAGTTTGCTGCACCAAAAGGGCTTCAAAGTTTTTTTTTCACAGAGTGTTTATACACTGTGTTAAATTTTTAAGATACTGTGGAATTTCAATTTTCCTATTTTATTAGTATTTTCTATTTTTTGAATTGTTTAGAAAATAATACCTATATTAGTTCTACTTTTTAAAATTATTTTCTTTGATATATGGCCACCCCCCCTTTTTTTTGAGAATGTCTATTGGCATTTGAGAATGCCAAATCCTAACCATTAGACCACCATGGAGGATCTATCGGTATTTGAGAGAAGGTTAATTTTTTCAGAATTCAGAATCTGTGAAATGTTAATGAGATCTACTTTATTAATTATTCTATTTTTAGTCATGTATATCTTAAATTTTTCAATGATCTGGTATGAACTGAGAAAGATGAATTAATGTCTCCCACTGCTTCTGTTTTCCTTGTTTCTGTTCCTTATTTCTCCTTATATAGCCTGTAGTTTTTGCTTTATGAAGGTTGACCTTATTTCGTTTGAAGTTACATAGTTATAACTATTTTATCTTCTGTGTTAATGACAGTATTTAGTGTTATTAGTACTCTTATATAACTTATAGTGCTTCTTTTTGGTTTGAATTAAATCTTGACTGATATTAACATTACTGTACTTTTGTCTGTGTTTGCTGTTTGCCATTACCTGCACTTTCCCCCTAAATATTCTGAATCCCTTTGCTTTAACTGAGTTTCTTGTGAATAGCATAGAATTGAGCTTTTTTTTTAATTCAGTCTCTAAGCTCTTTTAATATGTCAGTTTAAGTCTATTTGTATTTATTGTTATAATTAAAATGGTCTGGATTCTATCAGCTGATTTTATGTTAAGCTTGGTGTATTTATAACTTCATAGAATTCTGTTGTATATTTTTATGTACTTTTCTATTAAAAGTAGGAGAATTGTAGTTTCATTCTGGAGGCTATGTTTGATATCTATAATTTTCTATAATGTTCTTAATCTTCTACTTCTTTATATTGAATTTAATATACTGCCATAGGTAAGTAATTACCTGGTATGGGCAATAATGAAATTTGTCTATGTACTCTTTATCCTACCTCCTTTCTTTCTCCTCACCACCTGGTTTTACTTAATCATATTATCATTCTTGATAATTACGCTCATCAATTAAACGTACTTATATCTCTTTCATTTGATCTGTCAGATTTAAGTAAAACACTTTGTTGCCAGATATTAAAGATGAGGAAGTCAGCATTAACAATCTACTGTCTTTTTTTCCTCTCAACTTTTGTTATTTATAATATGTTCCTTCAGGGCATGTTTTAGGCCTTTGAATTCTGCTCTACCACCTTAATCTCCATATTTATATTCATCATACACCCACAATGAAAAAAGATTCCATGCTCATTGCCACTTCTTTTGCCATGGATTTTCTAGGACTGATATTCTTTAAACTCCTTCTATTTCTACAGTATTTGTGCCTTTGTATTTGTACAACCATTTGGCTGGGTATAAAATTTGGGTGATACTTTCTTTCCTGGAGGACTCTGTATGAGTGACTTCACACACTTTAGCATTGAATATTGCTATGGAAATGTATAAGTCCAGAGTGATTCTTTTTGCTTTTAAAAAAGCTTTAAATGGCTTTTTTTTTTTGTCTTAGCTAACCACATGATCCTTTATCTTTTAAATCTAGTAACATTACTAGAATATTTCCTTATATGACCACTTTGTATCAGTTTCTTAGGGACACGGTTTGCCTTTTCAATTTCTAGATTCATGTCTTTCTACTTTGGGAAATTGTTTAGACTATATATTAAAAATGTGTGTTTTATTATTTAGATTTTCTAGAAAATGAATGTGTTAGGCCTCCTATGCCTATCTTTGATACCTATCATTTTACTACTAATGCATTTTAATTCTGTATTTCAATTTGATTATATTTGCTTTGATTATTTTTATGCTGTTTTTCTTAATGTGCTTCCAGCTGTGTCCCTATTCTCTTTCCCCCCTTCTAATCTCAAATTCATTTCTGGAGTATTTTTCATACTCCAGCTTTGTTTTTTCATACTTTTTTTCTTTCTACTACATTAACATACCATTCCTAAATTCTGGATTCTTTGAAAAGTCTTAAGTCTCTGCAAAGTCTTCTTGCTTTGTAAAGAGAATTAATTTTTTAAAAAAATTATTGAGAAATGTTTGGTTACCACTGTCACCTGTTATGTGGGAAAATTTCTTTTGAGTGTTCTCTACCAGCCATTAAGTTTCTAGTTCCTTTCCATTTTTCTTGCAGGGTATTTTCAAAGATACAGTTTATTCTCATTATTTGCAGATTCCGTGAGTTTGTCTACTTGCTAAAATTTATTTTGTACCTCCTAATCAGCACATGGGATGCTTTCATGGTCATTCATGAGTATGTGCAGGACAGGAAAAATTGCAAGTCTCCCGATATGCATGTTTCCAGCTGAGGCTGAACAAGCTGATGTTCTGTCTTCTTGTTTCAGCTCTCATGTTGTAAACTAATGTCCTTTTCATAGTCTAGTTGATGCCACATTTTTCCATTTTGATGTTTTTTTTGTTGATAACTGCTGTTTCAAATGGTCCCTGAGTGTAATGTAGCGCTGAAGTACTGTGTAGGGTTTCTAAACACAACGAGATTGTGATGGGCTTTATGGAGAAAATAACCGTAAGTCTGGTTGATGAAGACTAGATGACCTTCTTTAGGCATGATTTATAGTGCTGTTGGCCACGAGTCCAATCTTAATGCATCAACGGTACAATACATCCTGAAAAGGAAGAGGAAATATGCCATCTGTACATGAGAGCTCTCCAGAAAGTGCTAACGTAACCACTGTAGTGCATGATAAAGCTATGGAAGAGATAGAAAAGTGGCTAAATTTGTGCATTCATGAGATGACAACTGATTTTTAAAAAGTATAATGGACAGCATTATTGCAAGGCTGGCAGCCAAATAAATTTATGATCATGTTACCCCAAATCAGGAAAATGTTAAATACTTCTTTACCCTTCTCAGCTAGGCTGGCTGGCTGACATTTTAATAAAGGCGATATAGCTTGGGAAATGTTAAACTTGCAGGCAAGATGTCCTGCAGATAAGATGGCTGCAGAAGAATTTTAAAAATACTTGCTAAGTGTTATACAAGAAAAGGGTTATGTGTAAGAACAGATTTTTCAATGCCGATGAGATGGGCTTGTTTTGCAAGGATGTTGGTAAAGTACCCCATATAATGCAAATGGCGTTTTGGTTAATTAAAATGTTGTGACCAAAGATTTGCAAGAACCTAACTCTGTATTTTCCCTAGGAGCAATAGTTTAGTATTTGTTAATTCAGTGCTCAAATCAACTTTGTAGAACAAATAACAAGAATCAGCTGCACTATTCTGTTCTCTTTGACTGTCTTTGAAGCAGATGAATTTTCTTAGACAAGCAAAGGAAGAGGCAAACCCAGTAGGAAATTTCCTTATGAACCAGAGTAATAGAGTTAATTTCTGTTATTTGTGGTAGTTATGCTCTGTAAAGTTGCTGTGAAGACTGAATTAACAGATACCGAACCATTGCTCCTATGGGAAAAACAGAGTTAGGTGTTTTTTGGACTTGCTTTAAAATGGTTTTTCTTTTCTATTTTTTTTTTTTGAGTTTTATAGCGGTTTTAGGTTCACAGCAAAGTTGAGCAGAAGCTGCAGAGATTTCCCATATACTCCCTGCCTCAACACATGCATTATCCCTCGTTATCAAATTCCCCAGCAGAGTGATATAGTTGTTATAACTGATGAGCCCGTGCTGACATATCATAATCATAGTTTATATTAGGGTAGCTCTTGGCGTTGTACATTCTATGGGTTTGGACAAATTCATGATGACTCGTACCCACTATTATGGTATCATACAGAGTATTTTCACTGCCTTGAAAATCCTCTTTGCTCCGCCTAGTCATCCCTCCCTGCTCAACCTCTGGCAACCACTGATCTTTTCACTGTCTCCACAGTTTTGCCGTTTCCAGAATGTCATATAGTTGGAAGCAGACCATATAGAGCATTTTCAGATTGTCTCCCCTCATTTACTAATACACACTTAAGGTTTTTCCATGGCTTGATACCTTGGTTTCTTTTAGCGCTGAATAATATCCCACTGTCTAGATATAATACCATCATTTATTTACCCATGCACCTGCTGAGGGACATCTTGGTTGCTTTTAGATTTGTGCAATTATGAATAAAGCTGCTATAAATATCCATATGCAGATTTTTTGCATGACGTAGGTTTTCAGCCAAGTCTGGTAAATACCAAGGAGCATGATTGCTTGATAGTATGATATGAATATGTCTGTTTTGTAAGAAAACATAAAACTGTCTTCTAAGATGGCCATATCATTTTGCATTCTTACCAGCAATGGATGGGAGTTCCTGTTGCTTCACATCCTTACCTGTATTTGTGTTGTCAGTGTTCTGGTTTTTGGCCATTCTAATAGACACATAGTGATATCTCACTGTTATTTTAATTTACGTTTCCCTGATGACATATGCTGTGGAGCCTCTTTTCATATGCTTACTTGCCATCTGTATATCTTCTTTGGTGAGATGTCTGTTGAAATTTTTGGCCCATTTTTTAATTTCATTGTTTGTTTTCTGATTTTTGAGTTTTAAGAGTTCTTTGTATGTTTTGGATAAGAGTTCTTTATCAGGTGTGTCTTTTGCAAATTATTTTCTTCCAGTCTGTGGCTTGTTTTCTAATTCTCTTGATATTGTCTTTTGCAGAGAGAAACTTTTTAATTTTAATGAAGTCCAGCCTATCAATTATTTCTTTCATGCATCATGTCTTTGGCGTTGTATCTAAAAGGTAAAGGAAACTCATATGATCATCTTAATAGTTGCAGAAGGAAGTTTTTAAGATCCATTTATGTATGGAGTGCTTGGGTGGCTCAGTTCATTAAATGTCTGCCTTTGGCTCAGGTCATGACCTGGGGAGTCCCATGATCGAGCCCTGCATTAGGCTCCTTGTTCAGCAGTGAGTCAGTTTTTTCCTCTGTCTCTCCCCGTACTCAAGTGCTCCCTCCCTCTCTCTCTCTCTCTCTCTCTTTCTTTCTCTCAAATAAATAAATAAAATCTTTTTAAAAAAAGATCCACTTATTTAGGAATAGATAGGAAATTTTCAACCTGATCATGGGTAACTACAAAATACCTACAACTAACATAATGGTGAAAGACTGAATGATTTTGCTGAGCAACAGGAGTAAGGCAAAAATGACTACTCTCACCACTTTCACTCAGTTTTGTACTGAAGGTTCTAGGATGTGCGATGAGGCAGTAAAAGAAAATGCGTATAGATTGGAAATGAAAAAAAATGTCATTATCCTCAGATAACATAAGTGTGTGTGTGTGTGTCTGTGTCTGTGTGTCTGTGTGTCTGTGTATGTGTATGTAGGCAGAAGGAGGGACTACAAGAAAAGCTGCTGGGACTAACACATTACTTCAGGAAGGTCACAGGACACTAGGTCAATATACAAAATCAATTATATTTCTAAATACTAACAATAAAATCTGAACTTGAAAACTGAAACAATTTACAGTAGTAACACAGCTATGAAACACTGGAGGATAAATCTGACAAAAGATGTACGAGACCTCTATTCTGAAAACTATGAAATATTTTTGAGATCGCTTAAAGAAAGCCTTAAAAAATGGAGATTGATATGCTCCTGTAAGAGAAGATTCAACATTGTTAAAATGCTAATTGATTTTTTACAGAATTGTTGTATTGAGATTCTGAGTCCCCATGTGATGGTGTTAGGAGGTGGGGCCTTTGGGGGGTGGTCAGGTCATGAAGGTGGAGCCTCATGATTGGAATTAGTGGTGTTATAAAAGCGGCTCCATAGTGATCCCTGGTCCCTTCCAGAATGTAAGGACAATGCTAGAAGGTACCTGTCTCTGAACCAGAAAGTGGGCCTCACTCCATGCTGGATTTGCTGGGACCATAACCTTGGACTCGCTAGCCTTTAGAACTGTGGGAACTAAATATTTGTTGCGTATGAGCCAGCCGGTCTATGGTATGTTATTATAACAGCCTGAACAGACTATGACAAATGTATACCTCAATATTAAACTGGAAGTCCCCCTTTTTACTTCTGAGATTTGGGGATTAAAAAAATCTAAGATCTAAGGTGACATCTAAAACGTGTAAGATTTTAATTGATGTGAAATTCACTAGTAACTTATTAAAACATTTTTAGTGGTATTTTAGTGAAAAGTTGGGTTTTAGGGTACATCAAAGGAGGGAGAGCAAGGATAGAGTAGTTCTTCCACAGTTCTGGCAATGCAGGAAAGGACAGGCCAGGAGCTGGTGAGACAGGTTTGCTTGTTTGTGCTCTTTGGGAAGAATGGCATCAAGAGCCAATAGAGAGGAAATGTGGAAAACGGAAATCATCCATTTCTTGGGAAAAAGAAAGGGTTGGGATCAAGAGCACCTGTGTAGAAAATGAACTTTCGTATGAAGGGAACACTTTTCTCCGTTGGTTAGAAAAAAGGAGGAAAGCATAGGTGTGGATCCAGGGACACTTGAATGTTTTGTGTTGGGAAGTGGAAGGGCATCCATGTGAGGACTTCTGTTTTGCTCTGTGAAAAAGAAGTAAAATCATCTGTCATGTGAGACATGGAATGTTGGTGAGTTGGGTGGGTGGTCCGAAGTTTGAATAGAGTGAAAAATGTTTAAAATATCAGCGTGGAGAATGATAGAAAAGATTGCTGGTCAGGGTCGATGGCCCAGATGAGGTTGGTTTTTATGGATTTTATTGCAAACCACTTCTCCAGCAATGTCGTTTTTTCCCCCAGCGGTGCTCAGCCTGAGTGCCATGGGAAAGACGGTAAGACGGTGAGTTTGAGCCAAGGATGGTGTATTTTCCTGGCAGTTTCAGTGAAATGGCAATGGAACTGAGCTTATTTATTGAAAATATTCTTCACTGATGGAACATGGAGTCTAAGCAGGGTAAGAAAAGAAGTGAAAACTAAGAAAAGAAAATGTAGGATGGGGAGACAAAAGGTTCCTATGAGGTCAAAGAACCAGTACAAGTAGACTTACATGAATGGGAAAGCTGATGAGTAGCTTTAATATTCAGAGGTTATGGGTGGCCACAGGGCTCAGGGTGCCAACCCTAAAAATAAAATAGCCAGTTGCTTTACTAGCAAAATGAATTTATTTGGGAATAGCAGAGGAATTGCAACTGGGGACAAGCAAACTATGGAAGGTCAGCTTTTATTAGGCTTGGGGGGAAATTGGGGAGGGGTGTTTTGCACAGAAGTTCATTGGAGAAGAACAAGAATTCGAGGTGACAGTTTCTCATTGGCTGTAGGAGGTGGCTAGTGCTTTGTTGTTGGGGCAGGAGGGATCTTCCTTCTTTTCCTTAAAGGCAGGAGATAAAGTTCCTATGTGAAAAGTGCCCACTCCGAGTGGTACCTGTGTGAGCACCCCCTCCAGGGATCCCCACTTCATTTTCACTGAGGTTTCCTTTCTTCATTTCACAGGGTGTGAGGATGGCAGCCAGAGAGGAAACAAGGGTAATTAAGTGACCCATACTGTGCTGCTGCTTTTTCTTTTCTATTTTCATCACATTGGTCTGACTCTAAAATACTAGCTTGCCAAATTTATTAGGTTTTAGCTTAAGTGACTGAATTGAAATTAGCTGAAGCTGAATGACCCAAGTTTGAGAGGAGAGACTGGCGAGTGAGGGCAGAGAAGGAGGGGAGGTTGGTGTGAGGGCGCCGAGCAGGCTGGCTGGGAAGGGTGTGCTCGTCGGTTGGGCTGCCCCTTCAGGGTAGTTTCTTTGTTTGCATACTAGTTTGATTATTTTTCATAAATAAGACACCGTGTTCTAAAACCTGAAGTCAAATGTGACTAGGGATGACCCTGATGACTGATGGCTGCCTGGGTACCAAGGAACCGGTCTGTGTTGGGTAACTTAAGAGTAAGAGAAAGAAAATGTACATGAACAGATTTTTTGGTAAGATTTACCTATCCAAAATAAATCAGCGTAGGTAATGAGAGAAGGAAGTGGGTCAACGTTGGACTCTCACGTGGTATTCTATATGGTATGGTTTTCCTGGTCTTGTTTTCGTGTTACATTTGTTTGCCAATTCAGTTGATGTGTCATTTGATTCATTTTTTGCTACTTTTTTTACTGTGAAATTTTTATAATTATAGAATTTTGGAAAGAATAATGTAATGAATATAACTCCTCTTATATTTACTAACTGCTAATAGTATTTTGAAATATTTTCTGTCAATCTGTCTACCTACCTACCCAACTACCTACCTACCTACCCACCTACATTGCTTTCCATTGGTCGCTAGCTAGCTAGATATACATATACAGGTAGATATATAGGAGTAGTGATTTTTACTTGTTCCTCAGCAGACATATGACAATGTCTGGAGATATTTTTGATTATTATGATTAAGGAGGGGAGGTGCTGTAGGTGACTAGTGGGTAAGGACCAGGGTGCTATTAAACATCCTACAATGCATAGGACTTGGCCACAACAAAGAATTAGTTTCCTGTCTAAGTGTCAATAATGCTGAGGTTAAGGAGGGAGATATATAATATAATATAATTTTTGTTAATGTAGTTTATTCTAGCATATATTATAAGATACGATATATACAAATTAAATATATGTGATTTGCAAAATATGTTTTTGCCAAATCATTAAAAAGTGTGTTTTAGACAGTCTGAGTGAACTTTAGTAAAATATATGTACATGAACACCCATTCACTCCTGACTAATTTAGCATGAATCTCCTAAAACAAATATTAAACACGATACCATTATCACCCTCACAAAAGTTAGCATTGATACAATACTATTATATACTAATGGCTCTTTGTTTTTTCTTGTTTTTTTTTTTCAACTGGAGATCCAATAAAGATCATGCATTGCATTTACTTTCTTATTTCTTCAGCCTATTTAATCTCAAAGTGATCCCTCTCCCTATGTCTTTCATGTCATTGATATTTCTAAAGAGTCCAGGTAGTTGTAGAATGTCCTGACATTTGGATTCATCATATCTAGATCCAGATAAAACTTTCTGGGGAGGAATTCTACATAGATGGTGTTGATCCTTCCCAGTGTGTTATATCATGAGGCACATGATGTCAGTCTGTCCCATTATTGATAATGTTAAGTTTAGTGATCTGGTTAGGTGATTTCCATCAGATTTCACTATTGTAAATGGACATTTTCTTCCACTGAAATTAATTAGTATTCTGCATCATGAATCTTGGAGACTATGTAAGGATTCTGTTTCCTAACAATATTTTCAGCCAATTATTTTAGAATTCATTTACTGCCTGAATCAATTTTTAAGTTGGCTGTAAAATAGTGATTTTCTAATTTCGTCATTACTTTTTACAATTATTAGTTGATAATCTTTTCTAAAGAAGAACTTTCCCTTCTTCTTATCACTATTAAATCCTGTATTTTTTATTACTGTTAGAGATGTTATTTATTCCTGTAAATAAAATTTATAAATACAATATGTGTAGAATTTCCTTGAGATTTCTGATGCAATGGAGTCTAAAACCATGGCCAGTTCTGATGAACATACAAATCAAATTGTGTGTGGACATCTTCCCTCTGCCCCTTCCATATCCATGCTTCACCTTTCTCTGTTGCTCTGTGCCTGATAAAACTGATCTGTGTATGCTACACCATAGGGCTTCACTGCCCTCTGTCTTATTGGGTTTGGCTCATTGGAAATAAAGATAAGAGACTAGAGAAAGGGAGGAGAATGAGGTCTAGTATTTATTCATTTCCTGCAGTGTTGGCATGGACTGGTCCAACTGACTTAAGATTCCAGCTTCTATCAGCCACCCTTTCTACACTTCCTCTTTGTCTCCAGGTTCTAGTGACAGCAATCTCCTCTTCCTCTTTAGGCCTAGAGTTTGTAAAGAAGTTTTATTACCAGCCCAAGATCCTGCATTATCCTGGGATCTTGTACTTTGCCTTCTGGTTCCCACACCCAGTATATAGCTTTGTATGTCGTTCCTTCATTAAACTTTCTTCAAATTACTGAATTTAAGTAAGCCATTTGTTTCTGGCTGTGACCCAAGGTGGTACACACATAAATGTTTCCTTCCTTTCTTCTCTCTCTCCTTCCAGGGATCCGTCCTGACTTAAATGGCTCTCCAAATCTTCACTAGATCTCTCCTCATTTTCTTTCATGGTGTTTCCCCAGTAAATACCATGCACATCTAATCATGTCATGACATCAGCTTTTGGAGGTCCCAGACAAACATTGTAACTTGTTAACCCCAAGCATTCCGCCATGCCTTGGGCCTTAGTTAGGTCTTAGTGAAGAACTGAGAGGGTTGAATAATTTGGCATCAGTTTGGTATCTATCTATTGAGAAAAATTCAATTGTATTAGTGGACTAGCAAAGGTTTCTAAATGGACTATGTGGCTAGGAGATGATGGAATTAGATCTGGTGTTAACAGCAACTGGGACAGACGTGCTAGCAGCAGGAAATGTTAAATTGGAATAAAGTTACTTTGAGGAAATTCTAGCTTATATCCTTTATCATCATCTTTGTATTTTTGCTATTGCCAAGGAAAAAATATACAGGGTGGTTGTTTGGCTGAACTGGGGACTGAGAGTAGGTGTAGGGAGACTATGCTTGAGTTCATGCTAGTCTCTCTCAGCAGAAAAATGGAAAAGGCTTTGGGATCAGTTTTAAGTTTTTGATCTGTCACTTATATGACCTTGGATGAGTTATTTAACTTGACTGAACTTGCTTCTTCTTTTATAAATAGGAAAGCAATAAATATCCACTTCTAAAAATTATTTTGATGATTACAATAATTCATATAAAGATCTTATTACTGTGCCTGGAATAATTGGCAGTTATTTGGTTGATTATTTTATTTAAATGTGTGAATAGGAAAAAGAGCTCAGTCCATTGATAAGATGTTTGGAACTCTGTTCTCCAAGGAGTGTGTCTCCACATTCCTCTTAACCTTAACTCCGAGGTCCCACAGTGTAGCAACCAGGACATTTTCCCAAAAGACATTGTGCCCCATGGTCTCTTGAGCAGTTGCCTGCAGAGAGCACTGCTCTGTAATTAATAGAGGCAAGGCTTAATGAACTCCACAAGGAGATTTTTCCTGACACTTACTTTTTAGATCCTGAAATAGTTTCTATTCCTTCGAGATCAATTAAAAAGTTTTTTTTTTTTCGTCTTTGCCAAGATACCTGAGGCAACTTTCCAGCTGTGTCTTTTTAATGAGTTTTCTAAATGGCTCCGTGAGGTTCTTCAGTGAACTAACTGGAGTTGTAAGAGCTCTCTGGGAGCAAGAACAAGAAGACTTCCGAGAAGCCCTGAAAGTGATTTCCCTGGGCAGGCTCAGAGGTGTGCATACATTTCAACTTAAAAACTTTCTAGATGTTTCACAGCCTCTCGGGGGCAGGGACAAAGAAGCAAGGGAAAATACGCCAGAAGGCTTTAATAAGTCCCTAATAGGTGAGGCTCTTCCACTTAGGTTCATATTTGAGTGAAACCTTTGAGCTTCTCAGCTTTGTCCTGTTGGCTAACAACTGAAGAAGCCAGAATGGTCAGTGTTCTGGCTTCTTCAGTGAGGAACATAAATACGCTCTCACCAACCCTATCCCCAGACTCAGGCTACCTCAGGTCTTTAATTAACCTGGTGGTTGTGTCAGGTGACTCCCTCATCCCTAGGAAAGCAGTACACAAAGAATGTATATATATTCTTGTATGTACACAAACTAGATTGGAAATTCATTTGAACTAGCTAATCAGTTCATGATGAAAAACATTTAATTCAAACTCTTGTAGAAATAAGTTTGGGTCCATGAAGCCAAGTAATGAAATAGACCGATATTTATTGTTAAAGTGACCAATTTTGAGTTCTTTGATCTTGCATTTACATTGGTTTTTATACTTACCATCTATCAAACATACCAATGGAGCAGGGTTGGGATTAAGGTAAATGGAAGAAGAACCCAGGATGGATTCAATTCATTATAGACAATTCAGGCAGGAAGATACTGATGGGGTATCTCTGCTGGAATTTAATAATCTTCACATCATATTTAAAGGTAAACAAGTCCCCCATTTATTAAATAAGTCTTGAAAAAAATAAGCCAGCAGTCTACTAATAATCAAAGATTTTCCTGAATATGCTGGGGCAATTTTCTTTGTAAAAAATCAGATAAATTCAATTCATTTTAGAGAGAATTCTTAGAGTGAAGAATTACTGACAGAAATAGATGACTTTAAGTGATAATAAATGGCCTCTTAGAACAAGGAAGATTTATCATACATATTTATCTCATCTTCCCAGATACCACCGAAATGGATAGAGCACAATGTGTAATGCACTGGAGCAAGAAGAATGGCAGAGGAGACATAAGTGAATAAGAGAAATTGCAGCATTTTGAAAAATATAGATAGAAAGCAGAGGGAGGAGTGATAACTAATTTATCAGACAAGAAGCTACCAACTAATGAGCATGCAGAAGGGAAAACCAATAAGAGGTAAGACACATTACCTCCAAGAGCCCCTGAGAGGCTGCAGTCCTGAATATATTAGCAAGAGTAGACCCTGGGGGTACACAAAGGAGAGAAAACAGGGGAACAAGATGAAAGTCTGTTATTACAGTGGTTGGATCTTCTGATTCTGCACCGTTTCACACAGCTAGGTATCAACTCATCCTGGGCAGAGCCTAGAAACTCATTTTATGGAGAAAGTGAGGATAAGAAGCCCTAAATTTTGGGATCCCAGATGATGCAGAAGCCAGTGAGCCTTAGGTTTGAAGACAGAGGAATTAAGTGAAAGTCTGAGCACTGAAGAATGAGAGTGTGTGCCCAATTACTCTCCCTGTACCCCAGTCTCTCACACTCAGGTGCGTTCTACCCCTCCTGCTTTCAAGTAGGCACAAGACTGAAGACCTCAGTGGATAACCCGAACAGTCCAGAAGACATTCATATTTGAGAGAATCTCAACAAAATGGATAGCTGGACCATCCTATCACCTTATATAAAACTCCACATATGAAGTTTCCAATGAAAGACAAATACAGAAAGAAAAAAAGAGATCAGTGTAAACAAAGATGATGATGAAGAGAAGAGACTAAAGTTATAAAATGCAATGATTAGATATTCCCATCTTTCCCACTTTCTTTTCCTAGAAAAAGAAATCAGCAGTTGGCCAGTTGCATGGTGTGGGTGGGATAATCATGCGGGAATTTGTGCATATGTGCTGGAGGTGCTCCAGGATGCAGAGTATGGAGGTAGCATGGTTGGGAGATTGGATGTGTTGAACAAATAAGCAAACACTTCGAGGACTTTCTCACAATTGGAAAAGGTATCCACAACTATGGCATGGAGATAGACTAGAAGCACCCAGAAGAGTAGAATTGGAATTGGAGCAAGCAGTATGAAATCATTTTGTGTTTTAGACAGCTTTATTGAGGAATAGTTTACACACAATTAAGTGTATCTATTTTAAGAGCCAAGTCCAATGAGTTATGACAAATCAGCACAATCAAGAAATAGATCATTTCCATCCCTCAAAAATTCTCCTGGTGTCCCTTTACAGAGGATTTATGCCCCTTACCCCTCTGCCCTAAGCAACCATTGACATGCCACTATAGATTAGTTTTGCCTGTTCCACAACTTCATCTGAATGCAATCATACAGAATATATTCTTTTCTGTCTAGCTTCTTTCATTTAACATGATTTTGTGATTCATCCATGTTAAAGCATGTATCAGCAGTTCATTTATTTTTATTGTTGAGTGGTATTCCACTGTATGGATATGCCGTGATTTTTTTAATCCAGTCAACTGCTGGTTGGCATTTGGGTTGTTTCGCTGTTTGTTTGTTTGTTTGTTTTTTTTAGAAATAGTTCTGAACAGTCGTGCACATGTCTTTGAACATATGTTTTCATTCTCTTAGGAAAATACCTGAAAGTATTTACTTACCTTACCACATAGAAGTGTATGTGTTAGTTGATATGGCACTGAAAAATTGTTGTTCTATTTTACATTCACCCCAGCAATGTATGAGAATTCCATTTGATCAACATCTTCTCCACAGTAGAGTTTTTAATCCTTAACCATTTTAGTGGGTGTATTGTGATATCTCCTTGTTTTAATAGATATTTCCCTGATGGCTAATGATGTTGAACATTTTCTAATGTGCTTATCGATCCTTTGTATATCTTCCTTAGCAAAGTATCGGTACAAACCATTTGCTCATTTATTATTTGGGTCATTTGTCTCCTTATTAAATTTAAGAGGCCTTTATATATTCTTGACAGAAGTCCTTTGTCAGAAATATGCATTGTGTGTGTTTTATTTAATAAAATAGTTTGGTTTTCTTCATTCTCTTAATGATGCCTTTCAAAGAACAGAAGTTTTTAATTTTGATGAAGTATATGTTATCATGTTTTAGTGAAATCATGTTTAAAAATATATATACATAAATAAAGAAATAATTATATATGTATATGTTAGTGTGTGTAAATATGGAAACATGTCACTACATTTCTTTCCCACCCCTGTTTGCTGATCTCCTTACAAACACTGACACCCTGCTGGTAGTGAGCAACCAAGAGCTCAGATACTGGTTTTTAAACTCTCCGCTAAAGGCAACAGGCTTCCTGAAGAAATGGCTAATTATAGGGTAAGATAAAGAAAAAAAAAATACAAGAAGAGCCTGTAACACTTTTACACCAGAAAATAAGAAAATTCTAAAAAAAATAGTGGGGATGTAATAATAGGATACAGGAGTCACCTTGAAGGGACTCTCATTAGCCAAATAAAAATAAAAAATGAAAGTAACGGATTGTAATCCATTGAATAAAATAGGGATTCATGAGTCCATACTGATATAAATAAACAAATGGCCAGTAAAATACATAGAGATGTGTAAGCTCTTCTTTAGCAAAGAATGACAGCTCATAAATGGAACACAATGGAAATAGAATTTTTGTTTGGTGACCATTATAATGGTGATTGATTTAGGCAGGAGGTATCAATTGAAGCAAAACCTGGTGGATAAAGTTCTGATGAGGATCAAATGTTGGTATAGCATCAGAATATCTCCTACAAAACTCTAATCAATTACAAAGGAAAAATTGTAACTTTATGGTGGAGAAACTTGGCAGAAATCAAGATAATCAAGGTTAAATTGCCAATATTGAGATGGGTAGATGCCAGGTGGCCTCTGATATACTGAGAAGAGCACAGCACAGTTACTAGTAATGAGAAATATGCAGATTTAAAATATATAATTCTAAACTAACAAATCGCTGAAGTCTAAGAATTATATACATGTACACAGAAAGGCACACAAGCAAGGAGAGGTTAAGAAATTCTTATATACTTAAGATGGAAAAATTAATTGGATCAATCTTTTCAATGAAGACTTTCATAATATAATAAGTAATATTAATCTTTTTATTTTTCCATTTAGATCTGACAAAAACACTGAAATATTGATGTTTTACCCCATTTATAGCTGAAGAAATAAGAGAGACATTGAACATCTTGCCTAAAGTCACACTCTAATAAGTGGTAGAACAAGACTCACCGATCTGTCTGAGCGTTTGTTTGTCCTGACTTGAGTCATGAAAATATTTCTGATCTTTCATTCAGTAAGTATAATATATATATAAAAATATTTATTTATTTATTTTAGTGAGAGAGAAAGAGCAGGGGGAGGAGCAGAGGGGGAGGGAGAGAAAGAATCTGAAAATTCTAAAGCAGACTCCTCACTGAGTGTGGAACCCCACAGAGAGCTTGATCTCATGACGCTGAGATCATGACCTGAGCTGAAATCAAGAGTCGGACACTTAACTGACTAAACCACACAGGTGCTCCTTATTCAGTAAGTGTATTTCTGAAAATTAAAGTAATAATCCCAAATGAGGAAGTTTTATGCACAAAAATATTCCTCTATTTATAGCATGTGCATGTATTATAACTTGTATAATATTAGTATAATATTTTAAAGTAGTATAATATTTTTAGTATATGGAAAAAATCTAAGTATCAAAAAATCATTAAGTAGATTATGATATGTTCATATAATGGGATATTATATTACATATATTACATAATATAATAATATATATTATATATTTAACACCTATTAAAATTAAGTTTACTGTTAGATTGCCTGGATTGTTATATAAATGGTGTAGCAGCACAGGAAGTTCTATATAGAGTATGAGCTCAACTGTGTTGAAAATACATGAAATCTGACAAAAAATGCAGTAAATATTAACAAACCTTATCTCTGAATGGTTGCCTTGTGGATGAATTTCGTTTTCTTCTACTTTGAGCATGTATGTTAATTTAAAATCAAGGAAGGGTGAAAGTATTTAAAAAACGACTTTGTGTAATAAACACTAAGGCAAAGGGAACTCAGACGTCATGACCATCCTGCGTATTGTATATATATTCATGCCCCTCCTGGGCTAACCAAATGCAACATACCAGACAAAGAATAGAGCAGTGGTTAAGTAATTTATGAGATTTGTAATCAGACGGACCTGGGTTCAAGGTTATTTAACTTCTTAGAGTCTCAATGTTCTCATTCACATGAAGGTATTCAGTTTGGGGTATATTTTGCCCAATTGCTGCATGAGAGTATGATGCAAAGTCCCTGACACACACCAAGGAGTGAGCCAACGTGTCAATTATCATTACAGTTGAGCTCTTAGAAGATGAAGGATTGTGTTTCTAGAGATAAATGTGAATTAAATTCAAGGCTTTTAGATGTAGTTAGCGGCTAAACGTGTGTCCAGATAGAGAATACAATTAAGCAGAATATACAAATTTAAACTAGACAATTTTTATTTATTTCAAAATAATTTATCAAAGGTACATTGACTAGCAAGGAATTCACTCTAATGGGCAATTCTTACTCATCTTGAGGGGTTGTTCAAATGAGTGTTGAGCAGAGTACATGAAATCTCAAATGTCTGACCTCTGCTGAGTGATGTAGATGAGACAGATCATGGTCTGTAGGCTCTGGGAATATTGAAGATTCTGTATGTGGGACAAGTCCACATCAGTAATCATTAAATCATATGAATTTCACCCAGATCTCAACCTAAGAAGCTTAAGAGAAACTTCGCCTCGAACTTCAGGTTCTAAGCACTCCTGAATTTTCTTTCGACTAATCCCCATTGTAGTTATAGAAACATGAAACCCTCTTATTCTCTTGATTAGTGATAAATCAATAGTCTTCGATTAATATACCAGTATTACAGATGTTTCATACATTAAACAAGTTGTCATGGAGAAGAGGGAAAATATATTTATATCACCACCTTCCACTACTACAGTGTGTCCAGGATTGGCGTGAAACAACTTAAAAGAAAAAAACTTAGAAGAGAACCCAAACTTGAGTGTTATGGCCACTATTCCATACTAACCAATGGCTGATAGCATGAGCCTTCCTCATATGGATGTTAGCTCGTGCGCAGCCGTATTCAGTGAGGAACATCGATATAATTACAAGGAGTCCAGTGTTAAACTTTTCAAAAAGACCTATTCTTTTTTTTTTTTAAGATTTTGTTTATTTATTTGACAGAGAGAGACAACCAGCGAGAGAGGGAACACAAGCAGGCGGAGTAGGAGAGGGAGAAGTAGGCTCCCAGTGGAGCAGGGAGCCCGATGAGGGGCTTGATCCCAGAACCCTGGGATCACACTCTGAGCTGAAGGCAGACGCTTAACGACTGAACCATCCAGGCCCCCCTTGAAAAGACCTATTCTTTACCTATGTTACAAAAGATGCATATATAAGCTATTTGTCAAGAAAGAGGAAAGGACAAATTAAAATTAGATTTTTCTCTTTTAAAAAAAAAAACTCATTTATTATTTATTTGAGAGAACGAGAGAGCACGAACAGGGGGAGGGGTAGAAGCAGACTCCCCATTGAGCAGGGAGCCCAATGACATGCGGGGCTTGATCCCCAGACCTGAGATCATGACCTGAGCCAAAGGCAGACACCCAACCAACTGAGCCACCCAGGCGCCCCATTAGCTTTCTTTAATATGAAGAATTAGGTCTTCTGGGAGAGGAGGAATAGCTAAGTCAGTAGGGTTCCTAACTCGGGTAGCCTGTGCATTATTCACACTTAGACCTTCTCAGGATAGAGAGGAAGAGGAAGAATGGGGTATGTGCCCCCTGAATTAGTCAGCACAGGAGCCTTAACATCTGAGGCTGCTAAAAAGCTTTATCACTGTTGTGTTTTTGTTTGCTTTGATTTTTGCTATCTGTTACCCTGTTATCTCAAGTCCTGTTTGACTTACTTCATTTGATTGTGATCCGCACTATGCGTGCATATCATTTACATTCGGAAGAGAGAAGTTTGTTGAGGGGAAGGGCCCAAGAGAATACACAGAAGGGAAGGTAAAAGAAAGAGAGGGAGAGAAGTAGGAAGAAGGGAAGGAAAAGGGAAGGAGAGAGAGAGGAGAAAATAATTGGGGGAGAAAGAAATGAAAAGGAGATCAGAAAAGGAAAAAACGCAGCAGTGACAGAAGTTAGGCAAAGGGAGGTTTGTAACTGAACATCTTACAAGTCCTGCTCAGTGTAATGGAAATGGTGATCCATGAGCAGACATATGAGGAAAATCTGCTTTTCTAAGGCTATAAAAATGTGATGTTTTTCAAAAAAATTTATATTTCATAAAAATCACAAAGTGACTAATATATTATGTTCTTAACTCTTTTCAATTAGCCACTGTGAAATAAGCCTAATTATCATATACGTGTTGACTTATTTATGCAGCAAATTAATTGAAGCCAATGGGATTTCAGTATAATGAAATAAAACATAGTCCCTACCCTTAAGGGCTTTGCTTCTAGGGGAGAAGATGCAGAAGGAACAATGCAAAGGCATATGAATTTTAGCCTGTGACACGTGCTGCTATGCTACATGACAGCGTGGCAGGGGAGAGGGGGAAAAGTGATCATCTGAGAACATACTCGTGGTGTAGTGACCAGTGAGCACAGAGACCCTGAGGCTGGCAAGATTTTTTTTTAAAAGATTTTATTTATTTATTTGTCAGAGAGAGAGAGAGCACACAAGCAGGGGGAGAAGCAGGCAGAGGGAGAAGCAGGCTCGGGGCTGAGCAGGGAGCCTGATGTGGGGCTTGATCCCCATGATGTGGGGATTATGACCCCAGCCAAAGGCAGATGCTTAACTGACTGAGCCACCCAGGGGTCCTGCTGGCAAGATTTTGATGTGACCTAGAACTTGTCTAGGTCCAGTATAACTTTAACACCCTGATCAAAAGGGAAGATTTCCAGAGATATAGTTTGAGAAGCAGGAAGGGCCAGATCATTTAGCATTTTTATAACCTTCAAAGGGAGTTTGGATTTTATATGGTTCAAAGACAGGACATTGAAAATCTTTAAGCAGGAGAGAATGGGGTGGGAGCTGGGAATCAAGCTAAGAGACTTTACATTAGTTTAGTGGATTTTGTCCACCTTCAACTAGAATAAAGCCTCACAGAGGTTAAGAAAGGCACAGATCAAGTATTTTCATTTGACTAATTAATAATGGAAACGATGTTAAATGTATGTTTTTAAGACCCATTACACTATGAGGGTCAAACATTTCTCCCTCCCTTCTTATCCAGATGCACATACCCCCACCACCCCATGGTGCTTAGACTATGGGCTGCCATGAACAGAATTCTGATACTTTTTGGAGAGGAAGAAGAATCAGGAATGACTGTTTCTCACTTGAGTAACTTGGGTGTGGGTAGTGAGGCAACTTACTGTGATAGATAAGGCAAGAAGAAGAAAACCGAACATTTCACTTTAAATACACTTGATTTGAGATTCCTGGGTTCTTTAGTGTTGAAGAAGTCATACCTGTCCTAGCTTCACTATTCTCATCTTTAAAATGACACCTTTGGATACAGTGTTCTCTAGGGTTCTTTGCATGCGTAAAAGGTTTTTTTTTTTTTTTTTTTAAATAGTACCATATATTTACTTTGAGTTTTAGAGTTTGCAAAGTGCTTTTTGCTTCTTTATAAAGAATGAAGTGCTTTTCTCATGCTTGTGGTCCTTGGATCATGCTTTGAGAAACATTTCTCTATCACCTAAGCACACTACAAAACGTGTCATAGTTGAAAGGTTAAGGGAGAATTAAATGGTTTTCTTGAAAAAAAAAAAAACCAACAAATTAACATATAATTTGCCCTTCAAAATCGTATTATTAATGCACGGACAATCTGACACTGACTCTGTGTTTGAGAATGCCCTCGCTCCTTCCCCTTCCTTTTGAGTCTATACTGTGGTTCTGGAGATACGAAAGATTGTGTAGACTTTTGTCCCCTAATTGGAGAAAAAATAAGAAGGTGTGAAATCCATGATTTTCCTATTTATCAGCCTTTCTGTGTGTGTTGAGGAATTAAGAATAATGTGATGAGTTACTGGAGGACGGGTAGGCTTCCAGGGTTCTAACAGAAGCTTCTTTTGAATGTGAAGGATTCCTAGCAAGATGAACGGTAGTTCTCTTTGGAAATGTTTGGTCATGTGCCCCTCTATCCTGGGCATCATATGCTATCAGCTGAGTCCTTTCTTTCGCACAGGGTAATAACTACTTCTCATTTTCACAGTGAAGTCACTGTACATTTGTACTGTATTATATTTCTGATTAACATCTTAATAACGGGCTCTCTGGAAATTAAAATTTTCTCTACATGCTGCATAATGTTCACCCTTGTACGGGTCAATACAAATGGGAAATGATGCAAAAAAAAGTGATATATTTTTCTGGAAGGATAATAATGGCTTTCTCTTAGTAACTTTGGTCTTATTTTATTTTTTCTATAAATATTAACTTCAGTGTAGCTCTGTGCAGAAGAATATTCTTGTATCTAAAAAATAGAATTACTCATAGAATTAAAGTGAATATCTTAGTTTGTGTCCTGGTGTAACACAGAGCATAGTTCATTGATTTCCTTCTTTTCTATTTTATTTTGCTTTCTGTTTCTCTGATCTTTCCGCTCACTCTCTTTTGGAGATTTATCTTCCTCTGTCCATCTCTTAAATACGGGCCATTCTTTTTTTTTTATATTATTTTTTTATTATGTTATGTTAGTCACCATACAGTACATCCCTAGTTTTTGATATAAAGTTCCATGATTCATTACTTGCATATAACACCCAGTGCACCATGCAATACTGGCCATTCTTAAGATACTGTTCTTGTCTTTCTTCTCACAGAAATTGCTCTCCTTAAATACTCTTTCATTAGTGTGGCTTTAACTATCACCTAATGCATATGATTCCCAAATCCGTGTCTTCGGGCTAGGTATCTCTAATGAGCTCCAAAACAATTTGCTTAATTCCTTCTTAGACACATCCACCTGTATGTGCCATGGACACATCAGACACATCATGTTAAAAGCTATACTCTTTTTCAGCGTTTGCTGTACATTCTCCCCCAGGTATTCTTTGTATAAGTAAATGAAACCACCCTATATACAGCGACATAAGCCAGAAACCTGGGAAGCATCCAAGATCTGCTTTTTGCCTCAGCACACATGACATCACTAAATGCTGATGATTGTGTTTCATATGCATTATCTCTCCCCGGGCCCTTGGAGGCGGGGAGAGAGAAGTACTCATTATTTCTCACTGGACCACATCAGTTCCTCGGATCGCTTGGCATCATGGTCTCCAATCTTATTCTTTGAAACAGTTTTCTACACTAAAAAAGAAATAATCTTTGTAACTACGTATTTAGTCATATAATTCTACTCTTAATTCAAAAGGAAGGCCAACATCTTTGACACGGCACAGAAGCTTGTTTGCGAATCCCCTTTCCAATGTTGTTCTTTGGCCTTTCCCTCCTTATGCCCTGGGGACAGCCTGGCACGTCCTATCCACCTTACGTCCTTCTGAAGAGTGCTTAAGTATCTCATTCATGGTGAAGCCTGTACCAATTCCTTTTCAGAATGATCTAGAACACCCTCCTTCAGTCCCGTGGTATGCTGTGCACACTTCTGTCACAACTCCTATATTGTTTATTTGCATGGCTCAGTCTGAGGGAGACTGTACGGCCCTTGAAGACCAAGGCAGTAATTCACTAGTGTTCGCTTTTCCAGTGTCTAGGACAGTGCCCACATACAACAAATGCTCAGTAGATAGAAACTGAATTTGTGCCTTACTAGAGGAATGACTTAAATTATCATTTACATGTAGATAATTATGGATATAAAATATCCATATATGGATACTATATAGAAGCTGAAAATCCTCTTGGCAATATTTTATTTAATTCTCCAGTTTCAGGTAGTCAGTAAATTTAAATGCTTCAGTTAATTTTTTTAACCACTGTATATAGCTTCTAAACTTTTCTTTTCACTCCTTTAGAGTTTCATGATATTTATTCCTTGAGTTTCTTTATTCTGCCCATGGAAGTACATGGGCTCTGAATCCTTGACTAGGCCATTAGCCAAAAACCATAGGCATACATCCTTCCTTCCCTTGTTGACAGAGAACTACATTGTTCACACTTTAGCAATCTCCTTCTCCTCTTTTAAGTAAAGAACCAAATGTGATCTGATAAGTGAGTTTTGGATGTTTCTCTCCAAAACTTTCCCATTGAGAAAATACACACACATATACATATAGGACTGACCCACATGAGAGACAATCAGAAAAATGTTCAAGGAATCCTCTGTTTCTGTTTTATTATGTGAATCTAAAGTCAACGCCTCAGTCCAAGGCATTATGATATTAGAAGATTCCCTGAACTTCATGGGTATATCATAGTAAACATGTGCTGCCCCCAAGCCCCAATGCTTCTATCAGACCCCTCTTCAAGGCCAAACCAAAACTGTGGATTCTGTGTTCTCTTAGTTCCAACACCCCATATCAAATCTCAGGTACAACATGGAGAGGACTCAGCACAGTGTGGGAAGGTTGACAAAAGAGTTTTCTTTATCTACTATCACCCAACTTAGAATTATCTAAGGAGGAAAGAAGAAAATTAATGCCAACTTTCAATCCATTGTCTCATGAAGAAGACACTCTGCATCCTCCAAGCTCCATAAATCCATTGGGGACGAGATAGAGATCCAGGAACCCATCACCATCCAAATACGTGGGGGGTTTAATTTGCACTGTGGTCCCAGGAGTAGGTTTGTTCTTATTACTACGCAAGTTTCATGTGCACGGACTCAGCTGGGTATTAAGTCAGCATTGCCAGCTCCTTTTCTTCTGACTGTCCGTCCCTAGGGCCCAGAGAAATGGAAACAGAAAGACATACAATTTTGGTTCTCCTGGTAGAGATGTGTGTCCTTGTCTCATCTCCCCCAGGGACACTCAGGGACAATCTGGCTGGGCTTGGCTGAAAATGAGCTTGCTATAAAACCTTTACTGCTGGTGTTCACAGTGAGCAGGCCCCAGTACCTGCATCAGCCTTTGTCAAGGGAACGGGGAGAAGCCCTGCACCTCAAAGTCCCTCTTTCAGAGACAGTTGGAGGGTGCAAGATCATCAGCTCTCACCTTCAAAATTTCTGCTGACTCCTGTGCAGTTTCTTCTAGGTCTAATCCTATCTTAAGATAAGACAAAGGCTGGTATCACAGTGAGTAAGAGGTCTTTTTCAAAGTAGTTGAGAGAAGCTGGGGTCTGGAGGAAGTAAAAGCTCCAGAAATTAGCATCCTGAACAAGAGGTACAAGGTCAACTTATGGGCAGACAGCTTTCTGATTTTAAGATAGGGTTGAAATTTCCAGAGCTGGAGTCATAAGCTGCCTATTGAGAATGATCATGTATATTATGGATTGTCATAGAATAGGTGTATATAATCGGTTCTAGGGAACATTTCAGGATTTCCCTTCTGTCATCCCTGTGGCCGTATGGTTGGTGGGATGGCAGCCAGAAAAAATGAAAGAAGAGTCAAGAGACTTGATTAAATTCTGGGATAGGCACTTTGGATGTTATTCCTAATGTAATGGCTTCTACCCACCCATCCATCATCCATCCATCATCCATCCATCCATCCAGCCAGCCAGCCAGCCAGCCATCCAACAAATGGGCGCTATATTAGGTACTGTCCAAATGCAGGAGGGCCAGAAATAGCATCTAGACAGAACCAGGGAAGCAGTCCTGCAAGAGGGTGGAGTGGCAGCAGGAGTAGAAACATTATATAGTTAAGTCTTCACATGATAGCCACTTGCCCTGACCCTACACCATAAATTACTTCTATGAATGCTGGCCAGATTAGTGATGTTGCTCTGCTCGTGCTCAGAAGGGAAACAGTCAGATTCTCCTCTGTAGCAACAGGAAGTACGAAAGTCAGTGCCAACTTCATTTGCTAAAGCCCTAAAGCTAGTGAACAGAGAGGGAAACAGACCTCCTTGAGGTTGCGTTCATAAATCTTATTCCCTAATTCATTCATTCATTCATTCATTCATTCATTCATTCACTCTATTTATTGAGCAATGTACTCCACAAGTTATAAAATAAGAGGAAACCAAATGATAAAAAGAAAGTGGGAACAAAATTTGAAAACTGAATCAATTAGAAAGTAAAAGTATGTGAGAATATGGCTATGGGACTTTCCCCAAAATGAAATAATTAGTCATCCTGGAAAACAATTTATTCTGGGGTTGCTATCATGATAGTAAAAATATGGATCTTGCAATCAAAGTTAAATGAAATTCTGTAGACATCATAGTGCATGCAACCATGTGCTCACTTACACTGCTCGCCTGAGTAGATTTCCTTTCTGCTTTACTGTGGATCAAGGATTTGACGAAATGGCTCTGAAAAGGATTGCCAGCTGAGGCAACACACAGATGTACTTCAAACCCCCTGTTTCTGTTTGATCGCTAACCCAGACCTGCGTTCGCTCCTCAGCACACAGCCGACTCCAGCAGCTGTGACTGTTACAGATACTGTTGCCAGGGAATGACGGAAAATCAAACATGGGTCACAGAATTCATTCTTCTGGGATTCCCGCTCAGCCCAAATCTTCAGGTGTTCCTCTTTGGGCTCTTCTCCCTCTTCTACTCCTTCACCCTGCTGGGGAACAGCGTCATCCTGGGGCTCATCTGGCTGGACTCCAGACTGCACACCCCCATGTACTTCTTCCTCTCCCACCTGGCCATCGTCGACATAGCCTATGCTTCAAATAATGTCCCCAAGATGCTGGCAAACCTTCTGAACAAGGAAAAAACTATCTCCTTTGTCCCATGCATAATGCAGACCTTTTTATACATGGCTTTTGCTCACACTGAGTGTCTCATCTTAGTAATGATGTCCTATGATCGGTACGTGGCCATCTGCCATCCCCTACATTACTCTGTCATCATGAGCTGGAAAGTGTGCACCATTCAGGCTATCACTTCCTGGGCTTGTGGCTCTCTCCTGGCCCTGGTCCATGTGGTTCTCATCCTGAGGCTGCCCTTCTGTGGGCCTCTTGAGATCAACCACTTCTTCTGTGAAATCCTGTCTGTCCTCAAGCTGGCCTGTGCTGACACCGGGCTCAACCAAGTGGTCATTTTTGCTGCTTCTGTGTTTATCTTAGTCGGGCCCCTCTGCTTGGTGCTGGTGTCCTACTCGCGCATCCTGTTTGCCATCCTGAGGATCCAGTCCGGGGAGGGCCGCAGGAAGGCCTTCTCCACCTGCTCCTCCCACCTCTGTGTGGTGGGGCTCTTCTTTGGCAGTGCCATTGTCATGTACATGGCCCCCAAATCCCGCCACCCCGAGGAGCAGCAGAAGATCCTTTCCCTGTTTTACAGTCTTTTCAACCCTATGCTGAACCCTCTGATCTACAGCCTGAGAAATGCAGAGGTCAAGGGCGCCCTGAGGAGAGCACTGGGGAAGGAGAGATCGATGTGAGGGGTGCCAGGGACAGTCTTAAAGGTGGAACACTTGTTTTCTATGAGATTTGGAGGAACGGTAATATAACAGCTTTAAAAATCTAATGTCTCGGATTGTCAATATTCAAAATGTATATTGATCAGATTCTGTCCGTAAACATGGGGTACTGCCAGACCACAAAGCACAGGCCGTAAGAGGATAATTGTGTACTGGTGAAGCACTGAGCAGAGTCATGGACTCCTCCAGCCGGTTCCCAGCGCTACCTAAGATCCCGTTTCTTTTCTTATGAGGCCTTTTTTTCTCTCACATCTCCCCTTAAATTTATCTAAGATGTCTGTCTCCCTTCTTGCTGTAAGTATATGCTAATAATGCCATAATATATTCTGTACAGTAGTGCACCTCTAATCAGAGAATAAATACTGACCTTGTTATGCAGTCCCCTCCTGAGAAATGCACTAAGGAACTTCAAGTCTAAGGATGACATTAGTTCTGAAAAATTATCTGAATCTGAGCCCATGGAATCTATTTCTGTGAAAAGCAAAGTTTAACTTTATGGATTTTTTGTATGTATGTGAGAGGCCGAGAAATATCAGGATCTTTGTTCCTTTTTATTTAATTCTGCTGCATTTAATTTAGGTGAGTTTGTGTTTAGAATAAATATGAGAGTCAGTTATTCGGGAGAGTTACCTTTCCCAGCGTTCAGATTACAAAGCCTTAAAACATCACAAGGGTAAGAAATTCTTCTAAAAGGAAGACAGCACGAAGGGAGGCCAATAGCTTAACATAATGTTGTAAACTCACGTTTAGAATGTCTAACACGACAAAGTTTGGTAAAGACTTGTAGGAACCTCAGCAAATTTCCAAGAGCATCTGCTCCAGGCAATACTGATCACTTATTCCGGGTCCAAGTGGTCAGAGTGATGAGGGAGAGTAAATTTTTTTTCCCTTTTAACACAACTTTGGGAACGAAGTGGCCGAAGAGTATGACAACAGTGATTTCTTTAACACCCTAAGTGTGGCATCTTTTGAATTCTCTTCCTCTCTGGTAGGATCACATGCCATTCAGCTGTTCGATGTAAGTGATTGTATATTATTATCCATGTTCTGTAGATCTATTTTTTTCATATCCTCTCATGTATCAATATCAGTCCCCATTTTTCTTCTTCCATGAAATTAAGATGCACAGGGGAAACCTTTGCCTTCCATCTCTCTCTTAATGCATGATTTTCCTCTTCTCGAAAAGCCTCGTTGCTGACTATCTCATTGACTATTCTACTCATTAGTTAACTTGGGGAAAACATTTTGTCTCCGGCCGATATCTGAGTCTCCATATCTCCACAGTATCAGGCCGTTGCTTGCTCAGTCCTGCTCTGCTTGCCCTGCTCCCTCCCTCTCCAACCCCCCTTGCCATCGTCCCCTTCCCTCCCAATAATTTGAATTAAAAAAAAAATACTGGCTCTAAATGTAACAATAAGGACTACAGAGTTACTGTATAACCTATTTTAAACGTAGAAAGAAGAAAACAAGCAATATTTTAATAAAAATGATGTTTTAACTATACCTAGAAAATTATTATTCACTAAAATATGTATACCTTAAATTAAGGTTAAAACCCAAAGAGGGAAGAAGAGGCAAATACAGGATAATGTGTCTCATAGAAAATATCAGCCATAGGTTTGGATTCAGAATGTTTCTACAAGGACCCATTAGAAAAATCAGGGGATTGCATTCACTTTTATGTCAGTTCAAAAATAATTGAGAAGATGTAGACCAGAAAGACCAAGCTTCTGCCAAGGTAACTGGGATAGATGAGTTATAAAGAGATGTCCTCCAGCCAGTCTCAGGAAAGGCTCTGATTCAAAAAGAGAAAACAAAACCAAAAACTATATTTCGTCAAGAAATTACAGAAAATGCCTGAGTGTATGAGAGATTACTCTTAATTGTTTCAATATTTGAATTATAGGACTTTAATAAACAGATTATATTTTGTTGTTATGACTTCTTTTTATATATATTCTTTTAATGTTAGTCCCAGTTTCCAAAGGGCCGAGGGCGAGAGGAAGAAGGGTGCACTTACTTAACGTGGAGGAGTCTGCTGGGTGCTTCCCAGATGTCATCCCATCTTTCCCCAATGACACTGGAATGTAGACACGGTGAAGTAACAGCAACTTCTCCCCAGCGAAACAGATGACAGAAGAGAGCATTCAAAATGATGGGGGAAGCATCACTCTACTATTTTATACTTAGCCAAAAATTCATTCAGCAATAAGAGAACCAAACAAGAGAAAATCTTATGAGATAAGTCTAGCAAAATGTATCCCCCACAGGTCTTCAGTGGAAGAACTCTAAACTGATGTACTTGGATCTTTTTTGAAGTGAAAGTGTATGATGTGAGGAAAAAATGCTGAGCATAAAAGTTGTTAAAACATGTTAGTAAATGTAGCAGTTAATGTAGACAAAATAGCTTTTTATATGAGAAAAGGAAAAAGAAAATGCTTATCAGCCATGAAATGTTGATCAAGTAATACCAATGAGTCATTAAATCAAAAGAAGTCCCTTGTCATGGCTAGCAAGAAGATGAAAATCTTGAATAACTGTAGACTTCATTAGAAAAATTTAGAATTAACATGTGTGTTAAAAATTTAAAGGGGTGCCTGGGTGGCTCAGTTAAGCGTCTGAATTTTTGGCTCAGGTCATGATCTCAGGGTCCTGGGATCGAGCCCCACGTTGGGCTCCCTGCTTAGGGGGAGTCTGCATCTCCCTTTCCCAATGCCCCCCCTACTCGTGCTCTCTCTCTCTAAAAAATAAATAAAATCTTAAAAAAAAATTTAAAGGTAGATCACCTTTGCTGCCTCTGAATCCTTAATCTCATCAGGTAGTAACTTCAAAGTCTACCCACCCCGCAGTGATGCCATGGACTTCTAGCCACAGGCAAGGACCTGCACACAGCTCCTGAATTTTGTTGCCAACTGGGTCAGCTCAGTGTCTGTGCAGCCCGGCTGTCCTGACACCAGCAGTACAATGCCTCACTCACCACAGAGGACTGTTCCCAAAGGATTTGAGGCAAGAGTGAGTTTCATAGGAGCGTTAGAAGAGGCACTTTGGAAATGGGCTCAGCTAGCTAGGAGGTTGGGGATTTCCTGCTAAGGCCAGCAGGTCTGATGTTCTAGGGTAGGGTAAGCTCGCTGAAGCTGAGTTGGGATTGTGATTGGTGTGTGTTAGGATTCTCCGTAGGTGTTTCCTGCAAGTGCAGGACTTAGGTTTAATTTTTGGCGTGGGCCGGGCCACTGGGGCAGCCTCTGTGCTGTGGGTCCTGAAATAAGCATTAACTATCACAAAATATGCCGGTGAGGAGGTCAAATGGGGTGATCTTTATCTGAGGAGGCAGAATAAGCACATTTTTGAGGAGCGATGAGGGATAGAAACAGAAAAATGTCCAGCTTTAGCCCAGAAGGCTGACCTATAGCCTGCATAGTTCCGACAAGGATCTGATACATACTGGTTGCTACATTCTTTAAGGGCCTCATGACTGCCTGTACGTTTCACCGCTAGTTAATATCCTCCTGAATGATAAGCACCAGAGAAATCTTGCAAAAGTAGTTTTATGAGTAGAAATTCGAGGGAACATTTATGATCTAATACTCTGCATGTCCCCTTGAGCACTAAGCGTATAACCACCAGCTTCATACGGCAAAAGCGAAGCTCTTTCTGCTCATGGGTCCTGTCCCCATGCTACTTGAATAAGCTTACAAAGTTGCACCGCAAAATGTCTCAAGAATTCTTTCTTGGCCGCTGGGCTTGATGACTCCACAACAAGGACTTTTATTTTTCTTTGAAGGCGTTCAATTTGTGACTGAGGATTTTGCCTTTCATTTGAGAATACTAATGTTGTTAACCGTGAGAACAATGATATTGTCAAGATTCAGCCTTGCCTTGAATGGATTAGCACCCAGTTAATGCCATCAAGAAACTTCCAGAAGAGTGAGCCTGAATAGAACAAAATTAATGATTCTGAAAGAAAATATGCTGTTCTCTATTAATCTGCTAGATAAGCAACAGAATCTATCAGAGTGGTTTATGAACTGACAGAAAACCAGGTGTTGAAATGGGAATTTTTGAAGGAATGAAAGAAAAGGCAAAGTCCAAGGAAGAGAAAAAATGAAAAGAAAAAGATAATCACAAGAAATGGTCCTTGCCCTTCACTGACCTTGGGAATCGCCTGGGAGCTTTAAAGAATCCTGAGGCTTGGGCACACACAAATTAAATCAGAGTCGCCAGGGATGTGTCCCGGGGTCAGCATTTTTTTAAGGGCCAGGTGTAGTTAGGTTTGAGGACCACTACTCTAAAGAAATACTTTATTTTCTTGATGATTTTTGAGAATGGTAAGTTGCTTGGAAAGATGGTCCACAAACAGGATGAAAATATCCTGGAATCTTAAAAGATGCCCCAGTTTAAAAAAAAAAAATCAGGGGCGCCTGGGTGGCACAGCAGTTAAGCGTCTGCCTTCGGCTCAGGGCGTGATCCCGGCGTTGTGGGATCGAGCCCCACATCAGGCTCCTCCACTATGAGCCTGCTTCTTCCTCTCCCACTCCCCCTGCTTGTGTTCCCTCTCTCGCTGGCTGTCTCTATCTCTGTCGAATAAATAAAAAATAAAATCTTTGAAAAAAAAATCAGATTCTGGCAAACCTAAGATTTTCCTGGTAGGATTTCTCTCTCAGCCCAACGAGTATTTAATTAGTGAGATACTGACCTGTGATGTTGTGATTCATAAGAAATATGTTTGGTCTTCATCCATGCTTCCTGGCTCCCAGGTCCCAAAACTTTTGTAATTTCCTGAAGGATAAGAGCAATTGGAGCATCCTTTATTATAACATTCAGTCTCTTGTCCTCAGTTCCCAAAATTACTTTGGAGCCATAAAGGTGAAATGGGAGTCTTGTTATTCATAAGAAGCCCCTTTCCACCACAGCTGTGTTTATGTTAATGAAGTGACTTTTGGAAAGCACCTAAGATGGGAGCTGGTTGCCAGGAGAACCAGAGGGCTTGGAGGTTGGATCCATCACCAATGGCTAATGGTTTAGTCAATCATGCCTGTGCAATGAAGTCTCCATTAAAACCCAAAAGGACAGGGTTCAGAGAGCTTCCGTGTGGGGAACCAGAACTCTTCCGTGTCTGGGTCCTCTGGCCAGGACCTCACCCTATGTGTCTCTGTTCATCTAGCTGTTGATTTGCATCTTCTTTTGTAAGAAATCAGAATCTAGTGAGTAAATCGGTTTCCTGAATTCTGTGAGCTGCCCTGGAAAATTAAGCAAACCCAAGGAGGGTGTCACAGGAACCTCTGATTTATAGCCAGTTGGTGAGAAGCACACAGGTAATGACATAGACTTGTGATTGTCATCTGCAGGCCAAGGAGGCAGTAGTGGGAACTTCTGGTCTGTAGCGGGGAGATCAGAAACACAGGAAGGGCTTGTGATTGGCTTCCGACATGGGGGGCAGTCTTCTGGGGGCAAAATGCTATGTCTGTGAAATCTGACAGTATCTCAGGGTAGATACTGTCACAACTGAGTTGAACTGTGGAATACCTGGCTGGGGTCTAGAGAATTTTTGCGTGTGTGTGGGAATCCCCCAACACACACATGATGGAGTTGGGTGCAGAACCCTTTAGACCACAGCAAACATAATGAGGTCAGACACAGATAATTCTCATCCTTTCTTCTTTGATAGGGCAAAAATTACAGGCCACCTAGTGTTTCTGATAGTGATGAAAGAAAAACTCTCTTTCCTTTAAGTCGGTATGATTGTACATAAACTTTGTTCAAACCAAAAGCCTGATTTATGGCCCGCCACGAATGCATTGTACATTGGCTTTGTGAATGAGTAGACTCAAGGAAAGCCATCTTGTCCTTGGGATATTGATCAATGCTCCTGCTCCCAGCATTCCTTGATGTTAAAACTCATGATTCCCACCTAATGCTCATGCATAATCTTTAGAGATTTTACAAGATGTAAAAAAAGTATATAACCCTGTAAAAACCGTTCATTCTCTGGAGCACTTTCTTCCCTTGGGCTGTCCTACCTTGGGTTCTAATAAAACTCTATTTTCTTTTTATATGAGAGTTTTCTCTGTGGTAAATTTGTGTCAACAGTTGGATGTAACAAAAGGAAGTCACTCTGGAAACTATTAATAAACAGCAGAAATGTAAGCCATGTGGAGCTAGTGAAACAGAGTAGAAAAATTCCTAGTGACTCGTACTTTGAATAATCTTGTCCTTCTGAAGCTCGAGAGTGGGGACCTGTCAGCCGCTGTCGATGTTTTACTTCCGCAGATTATGCATTGGGGTTCTCTTCCAATGGGAATAGCTCCGTGATAATGTGATTAATAAGAAAGGCTGTTGACAGTAATAATGATGACTGAGATAAAGAAGTCCAAGTTGAAGGATTTTTGGTAGGACCACATTTAATAATTATAAAATTTTGCTTCTTTGAAGATTTTTAAAGAAACTTTATATGATCTTGCCTCCTTTAGGGAACATAATCAGTGGTATTGTAATGGCATCGTATGGTGACAGATGGTGGCTACGTTTGTGGTGAGCGTGGCATAAGTTATAGAGTTGTGGAATCACTATGTTGTACCCCTAAAACTAATGTAACACTGTGTGTCCATTATACTTCAAAAAAAAAAAAAAAGCTTTGTATGACAGGAGAGCTAGTCATGATAAGGTTATCTTTTTATCATTATAGTGTTAATTTTTTTAACTCAATTACTAGCTGGAGTGTAATACATTTAAAATATCAGTATTATAGAACAGGATTAACACTTACTTTGTATATAAATCAGGTACCGTTTCATGAAAGAACAAAATATTTATAAGATTGTGAGTCTCCTGGGGGTCCTGATTGCCTCTGTCAGAGTCCACATGACAATGAACATCGTCATCAGGCAGGGAGACCACCATATTTACAAAATGCAAGTAGCGTTTACTGACCTTAAGTGGAAGCTAGTCCGGAAAGGACAGTACAGTACTTATGGTACAGTACTTTTTTAGACTGTTGGGTAATGGGTCCCCTGGGTGGCTCAGTCGATTAAGCATCTGCCTTCGGCTCAGGTCATGATCCCAGAGTCCTGGGACCGAGTCCCACATCGGCCTCCCTGCTTAGCAGGGAGCCTGCGTCTCCCTCTCCTCCCGCTCTGTGCTTGCTCACTCTAGCTATCTCTCTCTCTCAAATAAATAAATAAAATCTTAAAAAAAAAAGAGTGTTGGGTATTGTTTGGGTTGGGGATAATGGTGTATGATGTAGGTGAGCAGGGAGTAACTACCTTTCCCTTGGGAATCATCTTGGAGGGGATTCCTGATTGTCAGCTTGTGAGACACAGCTGTGCTTGACTTCCCATCTTCCCCTCTCCTTCCCTCTGGGTGTCAACTACCAACATGAAGCACACATTCTCCTCTGCCCCTCTGGGCCGTAAGTCGTACGTGGGCTGGTCTTGTAAGGAAGGTCTGTTGTTTTATAGTGTTTCCTGTGTCTTGGCAGTGGGTTCCGTTCAGGGTAAAGAGTTAACAAATCTATTTGGGGAGCACATCTTTTTTTTTTCCCAAAGATTTTATTTATTCATTTGAGAGAGAGAGAGCGTGCGCACATGAGTGGGGGGAGGGGCAGAGGGAGAAGCAGACTCCCCGCTGAGCAGGGAGTCCAATGCGGGACTCGATCCCAGGACCCTCAGATCATGACCGGAGCCAAAGTCAGACACTTAACGGATGGAGCCACCCAGGTTCCCCTTGGGTACCACATCTAAATCACGTTCTCCACTTAGTCTTTCTTCGATAACTCTCATGTCTCTCCCTTAATTCTCAATAGGAGTGATGTAGAAGCTTGTTCTTTACTGACAAACGGGAATACCCCAGCGTCTTGTACCCAGGCTTGCAGCTGAGAGTAACCACACTGGGGCATTTGGATTATTGATTTCAGTGGCTTACCGCCGCTTGTGCTGTGTGGGTAGGGAGCTCTAAAGGACACTGGGAGCCGGGACTGCGGGAAAGGGACTTGCTTCTTCCTGTTTGCTTGCTGGTCTTGTCAGGATTGCTCAACCACTCTTCACTTTGCCGGTGGCAGCTGGTGCCTGCTGCTCCAGCCTTTATTTTCTGACTTTCCCAGAACGAGCCTCCTTCCTCCCCCTGCAGGGCAACAGTGCAAGCTGGGGAGCACCTCCCCCTCAGAGGTACAGTCTGAACCCTGACTGCTCTGACCTTCGAGTTTGTAACTATGCCAACCTCTGCTCTGGGTCTTAACCCTAGGGATGGTGGCTGCTTTGCTCAGCTCCTATCCCGGTGTCACAGAGCTCCTCCATGTCTACTGTTGAAATTCTGCAACATCACTTTAGCCATTTGTTACATTAAAATCTCTCTTGAAATATCTGTATGACTTCTCTTTTCCTGTGGGATTCCCGTCTGATCCAAAGAGGGGTTTGAAAAACACTCTGAAATTTGGGACAATTATAGGAGTTATTACATAAACTATCTGGGCAGGTATGAGAGTTAAAGAACAGAAGATTACTATGTAAAATTTCTAAAATTACCTGATGTGTTTCCAGGTGATCCAGTAATTATAGGTGTGGCGTGTGTTACCTATACCCTGAGTGAAAATGCCCAAGACATTTTAGGAATTTTGTTCACTAAGTGAAGACAAAACAATGAAGTAAAAAAAAAAAAAAAAAAGGGCACCAGGTTAGACAATGGTATAGTATCTCTTCATAAAGTGAACAGAAGAAAGAAGCATAAAGACCAAGAACAAGAGTGCTAACCAGAAAACAGAAATGGTAGATAGTCTAGTTGTCTCAATATTTACGTTGAATGAAAATAGATTACATCCTCCTATTTTCATATTGATATTTTCAAACCCATAAAATACAGCTATATATTGTTTAGAAGAGCAACTAAAACACAGTCACAAAGAGAAGCTGGGAATAATGGTATTGAAAAACATATCCTGTGCAAACATGTGATTGTTACATTGAAGTAACAATGTAAATACTAGGCAGATATTTGCCTTTATGCTTGTGTAAGGCAGAAAGTGTTAATTAGTATGGAGAGAGTTACTATCTACAAATACAGGTAATAGGCTATCAAGAAGATGTAACGATCATAACTATGTATGTTTGTGACAACATAGCTACCATATAGAATTAGGGGGAAAACCCAGAGAATTATCATGAAAAGTTTTTTAAATCTGCCTTGGTAGTGGGGGATTTAGCAAAATGTTCGCAGAAACAAATCGATAACCCTGAAAAAAATTAGAAATACAAGTTCTGAAAAACAGCATTAGCAAGCTTGATCTAATACATAAAGAATCCTATGCCCAAGAAATAGATAGAGGCACCTGGGTGGCTCAGTCAATTAAGTGTCTGACACCTGATTTTGGCTCCGGTCATGGTCATGATCTTCATGTTGTGAGATTGAGCCCCGCATTGGACTCTGGGCGCCGCGTGGAGTTGGCTTGATATTCTCTCTCTCCCTCTGCCTGTGCCCCTCCCCCCACTAGTGCTTGCTCTCTCTATCTCAAATAAAATCTTTAAAAAAGGAAATAGAAAATACACATTACATTCCAATAATAAAAAATAGCAAAATTTGAGTATATACAAAGCAACAAAACCTCTCCAATTTTCAAAGAAAAATATCACAAGGATTCATTATTTTACCACGGTGATAATATGTTTAAAATTAATACTAAAAGGTAATACAAATATTTGGAAATGTAAAAATGTACTTCGGCATCATTTGTGTTTTAAAAATGAAGTTAATAATGATGAAAGTTCTGAATACCACACTTAAGATGTGTAGCTGAAATGGCAGAGAAAAGCAAATTTATATCTCAGTTTATATTTATTAAATAAATAGGACACAAAAAGTAAGTTCAATAGTCAACTCAGGAAGATGATCAAGAATTAAAATAAACAGGGATCCTTGGTGGCTCAATCAGTTAAGTGCCTGCCTTCGGCTCAGGTTATGATCCTGGAGTCCCAGGATTGAGCCCCGCATTAGGCTCCCCACTCAGTGGGGAGTGTGCTTCTCCCTCTAACCCTCTCCCTTTCATGCTCACTCTCTCTCACTCACTCTCTCTCAGATAAATAAATAAAACCTTTTAAAAAAGAGAACTAAAATAAGTATAGGGTAGAGTTTATATAAGAGCAAACCTTATGATGAAAATAAAGAATTTTTTTTTTAAAGATTTTATTTATTTATTTGACAGAGAGACAGCCAGCGAGAGAGGGAACACAAGCGGGGGGAGTGGGAGAAGGAGAAGCAGGCTTCCAGAGGAGGAGCCTGATGTGGGGCTCGATCCTGGGATGCCGGGATCACGCCCTGAGCCGAAGGCAGACGCTTAACGACTGAGCCACCCAGGCGCCCTGAAAATAAAGAATTTTGATGATCATTAAAATATAAACCTAGTTCTTTTTACAAATACCAACAAAATGGATAAGACCAAAAAAATAGAGATTTAAAAACAGAATTCTATGAAAAAATTTATTTCAATAAATTTTAAAATTAGAAATATTACTAAAACTTCCTTATGTAGAAATAGAAAATCTGAACAATAAATATTCAAAATAATTGAATTGATGACCAAAATTATCCTACAATGAGAGAACACTAAGCCAAACAGTTTTAAAGGCAAATTTCACCAATCTTCAAGGAATGGCCAATTTTCATATCATGTAAAATATTTTTGAGAACAGAAAAAGAGGGACAACTATCCAGTTCATTTTACAAGGCTAATACAACATTGATGACAAAACTAGGAAAGGATAGTAGAAGAAGAGTAGTTTATTGAATCAATCTCAAAGGGTAAAACAAATACAAAAATCTTAAATAATTAGTAAAATGAACACAGCGTTTTCAATATCAAACAAAAGCTATTTTTCAGATAAAACAGAATATTAGGCAAAAAATTTTTTTGAGAAAAATAGGAGCCTTATATGCCAGTAGAATTAGGAAAGGAGGAAATATGGTAAGTTTATATGTTTAATAAATTGGACCATGAACAGCATACAAGTAATGGTAACTGTTTCTCTCTAGGCACCAGAGGACCTTGAACATTATCAGTATGGGAGGGTAGTATGTTTCTGACATGTCAGGGTACAAATATGGACGCCAGTCACCAATAAGCCTCTCCCTGAACAAGTGTGATGGAGAAAAGCCCATTTCAGATCTACTGCGGGTCCGTGCTCTCAGGGTAAAAAAATAATTGGTCTATGCATAATTTTCTTGGTTGGCATGTACACTAAAATAACTTTAACTTAGGAAATTCTACTTCTTTTATATCTGAGTATAAGAATAGATTTAGATAAAAGAACAAAAGAAATTCAAGTCACAAAGTCACTATCAAATTTATTCCCCAATATTATACGATGGGGTTAGTTAATTCCCATCTTAGGAAGAAGAGAAAATGTAGTAGCTACAGACCTAGGGGAGCCTTGGTCTTTCCACCCCCTTGAGCTCAGAATCTCTGGAAATGAAAAATAGAAATTGTNNCCTGCTGAGAATTTTCCTTTCCTTTTGGCACTCCATTAAATTCTACAAAACAGGATTTAACAAGTCCCATTGGGATACCTTATCCTATTTCCTGACTCTTTACCATGTCCCCATAGCTTCTATAGGTCCTGCTACCTGGTCTTACTTTATAAATTGTATTCGTTGTGGTGACTTGATGAAAAAAATAGGATGCATGGTCAGTCGGGTCAGGTGTATAAAACTTAGCCAACACCAGAGAGCATGGGAAAAATATATGGGTTTCATCTGTCCTAAATACCACTTAATCTGTTGGGGAGGGGTAGTGGGTGGAGGGGGGGTGTTGGAGTTCTTGAAACTGAAATAAATCCAAGGTTGTGTTAACTGGGTTATGTGAAGGAGCCTGGAAGACATTCTAATGCTTCTTACATTTAGGATCATGGACCCCACAGTGAGTGAAGACATCAGCAGTGGTGGCAATTTGTCGTGAGCGTCCCTCTAAGGAAACCAGAGGTAAGTACAGTGAGAGCCCCTCTTCTCTGGGAGAAGCAGATGGAGGTGTGCAGGATGGGTCTTCAACTCTCCCCCTACACCAAAAACTCAGAAGCATCTCGAGAGGTGGGTGAGCTGCACAGAAAATAAAATCCTCTCTTCTGAAAGAAATCCCGTTGCCTCTGTTGAGAAACTTTTTCTCCCAAGAGACCATTGGAAGAAAATAATTTCAACACTAACTTACAGATGCCATCTACTTTATTGGCATGCTGGTACTTCTCCCAACTTCTATCCAGTTTGTCTCCTCATTTTTAGCTGTAAATCTGAGATAAGTTTATTATCTAGTCTTTGTTCACTATACAATGTCAGACAGGCTGTAATGAAAAATCACAATACCAAATGTAACTGTTAAGTGTCTTTCAATGCCAAATTTCTGCTATTTATAGACTTAGCTAATAGGATAATTTAAAAGTTATCATTCCTTTTAGATACATCTAATGTATCATTTACTCTCCTGCATTTAGTGTTGAGTTTCTTGTTTAAATTATAACATAGCTGTTTGAGGGGTTTGCTTGCAAACCTTTCTATTGCCTCATGAACGTAAGTGGTGTTTTCATGAAATAATGGGCTTGATTGACCAAGAAAGGAATTTTTTACAGAAGAGGAATGTCCTGAAGGTTTTATTTTTGAATATGAAATTTCTTGTGGTGATTTATTTAAATACAAGAATTATTATCTTTGTGAATCCTTTTAACAGTCCTGTCATTCCAACCAGGTTATACACACCAGCAGATGGGAACTCTCTTCTACACCCTCGGCTGAGACATGAAGCAGGACATAGGATATGTTCAGTAAGTATCTGTGGATTTGACATTTGGTCTTCTAGCTATCTGCAGGTAGGAGGAAGATGAGGTACTCATTGGTCCTTCTTCTTTGGTTTATTGTGTGCCTTCATCATAGGAAGTTTTAGAAATAGCATTGTGATCTTCACGGGCTCCAGATATTGCAAGAAAGTTGAACTGGATATGACTAACACTTTTCTATACATTTTGGGCCTGTGAATCCTGTAGCGGAAAGGACCTTAGTATCCTTCTGGTTCAACACAGGAATCCTGTCTTGGACAGATGGTTAGTCAATGTCTGATTTTCAACACTCACTGACCTAAAGTTCGGTTCCAATAAAACAACCAGTTTTCAAGGAGGTGACTCCAATTGTTACAGCTCTTTTTTGAACTAGGATAAAATCACATCTTTCAATAATGTACTATGAATTCTGATTCTGCCTTTGAAGCAGGGCAAAAGGTTAGTTGCATTTGTTTATGAAATCTTTCAAATACTAACTTAACAGAAACGTTGAATGGGAAACTGATAGATTGGAACTCAATTATGAGTTCTAGGATTCTTATTTTAGTGAAATTCAGATGGATTCTGGACTGAAGAAAGAAATGGAGTCAGGCAAAACAGAAGCAATGGCTTGAAACTTAACAATGATTCAAACTTCAGAGTAACCACTCTGTTGTGGAAAGATTCTTTTATAATTTGATCAGCCTCAAAAACCTAATGATTCATGATAAATAATAATAATGTTTTCACATAGAGTTAAGCTATAAAATATGGTAATGAATCTATGAATATGAGTCTATCATTAGGGCTCTTGCTCTAGCCTTGGATAGGCTAGAGCAGTACTTGTTAAGTCCCAGGCTATGACCCACCCTGAAATCATTCAACCAACTAATTAATTTTAATTTTACTAATTAAATAGAATAGGATAATATAGGAAATACATTGTACATAATAAGGACTCAAATATACATATGCTAATGAATGTATGTACCTAGTAGATATTTATTTTTTTTCAATGTTGTTTTTATAATGACCACTTTTATTTATTTTTTTCTTTTTTTTATTTTAATGTTTTTTTAGTATATTATGTTAGTCACCATACAGTACATCCCTGGTTTCTGATGTAAAGTTCAACAATTCATTAGTTGCGTATAACACCCGGTGCACCATGCAATACGTGCCCTCCTTACTACCCATCACCAGCCTATCCCATTCCCCCATCCCCCTCCCCTCTGAAGCCCTCAGTTCGTTTCTCATAGTCCATAGTCTCTCATGCTTCATTCCCCCTTCTGATTACCCCCCTTTCTTTATCCCTTTCTTCTCCTACCGATCTTCCTAGTTCTTATGTTCCATAGATGAGAGAAATCATATGATAATTGTCTTTCTCTGCTTGACTTATTTCACTTAGCATTATCTCCTCCAGTGCCGTCCATGTTGCTGCAAATGTTGAGAACTCGTTCTTTCTGATAACTGAGTAATATTCCATTGTATATATGGACCACAACTTCTTAATCCAGTCATCTGTTGCAGGGCATCTCGGCTCCTTCCACGATTTAGCTATTGTGGACAATGCTGCTATGAACATTGGGGTGCATATGGCCCTTCTCTTCACTACGTCTGTATCTTTGGGGTAAATACCCAGTAGTGCAATGGCTGGGTCATAGGGTAGCTCAATTTTTAAATTTTGAAGGGACCTCCACACTGTTTTCCAGAGTGGCTGTACCAACTTGCATTCCCACCAACAATGTAGGAGGGCTCCCCTTTCTCCATATCCTCTCCAACAATTGTTGTTTCTTGCCTTGTCTATTTTTGCCATTCTAACTGGCGTAAGGTGGTACCTTGTGTGGTTTTGATTTGAATTTCCCTGATTGCTAATGATTTTGAACATTTTTTCATGTGTCTGTTAGCCATTTGTATGTCATCATTGGAAAAGTGTCTGTTCATATCTTCTGCCCATTTTATGATTTGTTTATTTGTTTCTCGCGTATTGAGTTTGAGAAGTTCTTTGTAGATCTTGGATATCAGTCTTTTATCTGTAGCATCATTTGCAAATATATTCTCCCATTCCGTGGGCTGCCTCTTAGTTTTTCTGACTGTTTCCTTGGCTGTGCAGAAACTTTTAATCTTGATGAAGTCCCATAAATTCATTTTATCTTTTGTTTCTCTTGCCTTTGGGGATGTGTCATGAAAAAGGTTGCTTTGGCCGATGTCGTAGAGGTTGCTGCCTATGTTCTCCTCTAGGATTTTGATGGATTCCTGTCTCACATCGAGGTCTTTCATCCATTTGGAGTTTATTTTTGTGTATGGTGTGAGAGAGTGGTCAAGTTTCATTCTTTTGCATGTAGCTGTCCAATTTTCCCAGCACCATTTATTGAAGAGACTGTCTTTTTTCCACTGGATGTTTTTTCCTGCTTTATCAAATATTAGTTGCCCAAAGAGCCGAGGGTCCATTTCTGGGCTCTCTATTCTGTTCCATTGGTCTATGTGTCTGTTTTTGTGCCAGTACCATGCTGTCTTTGTGATCACAGCTTTGTAGTACAGCTCGAAATCCGGCATTGTGATGCCCCCAGCTTTGTTTTTCCTTTTCAACAGTTCCTTGGAGATTCGGGGCCTTTTCTGTTTCCATACAAATTTAAGGACTATTTGTTCCAGTTCTTTGAAAAATGTCCTCGGTATTTTGATCGGGATAGCATTGAAAGTGTAGATTGCTCTGGGTAGCATGGACATTTTAACTATGTTAATTCTTCCGATCCATGAGCATGGAATATCTTTCCATCTTTTTATGTCTTCCTCAATGTCTTTCAAGAGTGATTTATAGTTTCTAGAATATAGGTCCTTTACGTCTCTGGTTAAGTTAATTCCAAGGTAACGTATGGTTTTTGGTGCTATTGTAAATGGGATGGATTCCCTAATTTCTCTTTCTTCGGTCTCGTTATTCGTGTATAGAAATGCAACTGATTTCTGAGCATTGATTTTGTATCCCGCCACGTTACTGAATTGCTCTATAACTTCTAATAGATTGGGAGTGGCTTCTTTTGGGTTTTCCATATAGAGTATCATGTCATCTGCAAAGAGAGACATTTTGACTTCTTCTTTGCCAATTTGAATACCTTTGATCCCTTTTTGTCGTCTGATTGCTGTTGCAAGGACTTCTAGTACTATGTTGAATAATAGTGGCGAGAGTGGGCATCCTTGTCGAGTTCCTGATCTTAAGGGAAAGGCTTCCAGCTTTTCCCCATTGAGAATAATATTTGCAGTAGGCTTTTCATAGATGGCTTTTATGAGATTGAGAAATGTACCTTCTATTCCTACACTCTGAAGGGTTTTAATCAGGAAAGGATGCTGTATTTTGTCAAATGCTTTTTCGGCATCGATTGAGAGGATCATATGGTTCCTGAGTCTTTTCTTGTTGATATGATGTATCACGCTGATTGATTTGCGAATATTGAACCACGCTTGCATCCCAGGTATGAATCCCACTTGATCGTGATGGATAATCCTTTTAATGTACTGTTGGATTCTATTAGCAAGTATCTTGTTGAGGATTTTGGCGTCCATATTCATTAGGGAAATCGGTCTGTAATTCTCCTTTTTGAGGGGGTCTTTGCCTGGTTTGGGGATCAAGGTAATATTGGCCTCATAGAATGAGTTTGGTAGCTTTCCTTCTGTTTCTATTTTTTGAAATAGCTTTAGGAGAATAGGTATTATTTCTTCTTTGAATGTTTGGTAGAATTCCCCAGGAAAACCGTCCGGGCCTGGAGTTTTGTTATTTGGAAGGTTGTTTATCACTGACTCAATTTCTTCATAATTAATTGGCCTGTTTAAGGAATCAATTTCTTCCGGTTTCAATCTTGGTAGTTTATAGGTTTCCAGGAAGGATTCCATCTCTTCCAGATTGCTTAGTTTATTGGCATATAGCTGTTGATAAAAATTTCTAATAATCCTTCCAATTTCAATGGTGTTCGTCGTGACCTCTCCTTTTTCATTCATAATTTTAATAATCTGGGTCCTTTCTCTTTTCTTTTGGATAAGTCTTGCCAGTGGTCTGTCAATTTTATTGATTCTCTCAAAGAACCAGCTTCTAGTCCTGTTGATCTGCTCTACTGTACTTCTGGTTTCTGCTTGATTGATTTCAGCTCTAATTTTGGTCAACTGCTTCCTCGTGCGTGGATTAGGCCTGTCCCTCTGTTGCTGTTCCAGCTTCTTGAGGTGAGAATATAAAAACTGCATTTTAGATTTTTCTATTCTTTTGAGTGAGGCTTGGATGGCTATGTATTTCCCCCTTAGGACTGCCTTTGCAGTATCCCATAGGTTTTGGACTGTTGTGTTTTCATTCTCATTGGTCTCCATAAATTGTTTAAATTGATTTTTGATTTCCTGGTTTATCGAGTCATTCCTGAGCAGGATGGTTCTTAGTCTCCAAGTGTTTGAGTTTCTTCCAAATTTTTCCTTGTGGTTGAGTTCCAATTTCAGAGCGTTGTGGTCTGAGAATATGCAGGGGATAATTTCAATCTTTTGGTATCGGTTGAGACCTGTTTTGTGTCCCAGAACATGGTCTATTCTTGAGAATGTTCCATGGGCATTAGAATAGAATGAGTATTCTTTTTGTCGATTTTTGCACGGGTGTTCTATTTCTGATAGTGGAGTGTTGAGGTCCCCTACTATTAATGTATTTTTATCTATATGTCTCTTTATTCTGGTTAAGAGTTGGCTTGTGTATCTTGCTGCTCCCCTGTTGGGGGCATATATATTTATAATTGTCATATCCACTTGTTGGATACATCTTTTAAGAATAATATAGTGCCCTTCTGTGTCTCTAACTATAGTCTTTAGTTTAAAATCCAATCTATCTGATATGAGAATTGCTACCCCAGCTTTCTTTTGAGGTCCATTGGCGTGAAAGATGGTATTCCATCCCTTTACTTTCAATCTGATGTATCTTTATGTTCAAAATGAGTCTCTTGTAGTCAGCAAATGGATGGGTCATGTCTTTTTATCGAATCTGCAACCCTGTGGCGTTTATGGGGATATATAGGCCATTTACATTGAAACTGATTATTGGAGGTATGATTTTAATGATGCCATGTTGCCAGTAAAATCTTTGTTTCCATAGATTGTGACTTTCTGTTCTGTATCACTCTTGGGGCCTTTTTACTTTTATAGAACCCTCCTTAGTACCTCCTCTAGGGCTGGTTTCTTGGTTATGAAATTGGTCAATGACTGGCGATTCTGGAACTTCTTTATTTCTCCATCCATTCTGAATGACAGCCTTGCTGGATAAAGGATCCTTGGATGCATGTTTTTCTCTGAAAGAGCTTTAAAAATGCCCCCCCACCCTTTCTCTCATTCCAGGTCTGTGTAGACAGGTCTGACGTAATTCTGATATCTTTGCCTTGGTACGTGAGTAATTTCTTTGCCCTGGCCACTTTCAAATCTGTATCCTTGGATCTAATATTTGCGGATGCACTATGAGGTGATGTCGAGTAGGTTTGTCGTGGTTGAGCTTGGGAGGGGTCCTCTCTGCCTCTTGGACACGAATGTTTGTTTCCCTTGCTAGGTTAGGGAAGTTTTCAGCTACAATGTGTTCAAATATCTCTTCTAGACCTCTGTTTTTCTCCACCCCCTCGGGTCGCCAATGATTCTGACATTGGAACGTTTCATTGAGTCAGTAATCTCCTGTAACCTACATTCTTGAGCATGGATTTTTTTGAGTCCAGATTCTATTTTAGCTTTTTCTTCTACTAACCCATCCTCCAAATAGCTGATACGTTCTTCTGCGTCATTCACCCTTGACGTGAGAGCCTCTGGTTTTGACTGCATTTGGCTCATAGAATTTTTAATTTCTGCCAGATTCGCTCTCATTTCCACCCTTAGAGATTCTATATTCTCATTAACATTTTCATTAATACTTTTTTCAAGTCTACACATCATCTTGACCATTGTTACTCTGAATTCCATTTCTGATAATTTGGTTATATCCATATCCATTAGTTCTGTGGCAGAGGCCACAGACTCATTGTCTTTTCTTTGCTGGGGGGGATTTCTCCTTCTTGTCATTCTGATGAGGAGAGGGTGCAGGGTTGTCCAGAGCCCAAATTATTGACCGGGACCCAGGCAGTGCGCACTTGTTTTATAGGGATCTTAGGGATGTGGGCTTCTTGATTTTTCAGCCTGCCTTCTGGGGGAGGGGTCTGCCGCGCCGATACTCAGGCAACCCTGTTTGGGTAGAGTCTCCGTGTCCCCTGCGAGGGGGGATGGGGATGGGCACCCTGTGAGCTGGTATTTCTGGGCTTTTGTTCTCTGGCGGCTTTCCCTGGCGGTTTGCTGTGCCTCTTCTGAGAGTCAGAGCAGCAGTGGCCGAATCTCAGCCTCTGTCTCAGAACAGAGGGATCGCGGACTGTTCTCCACTGATGTTCTGGCCACTTTAACTCTGTTTCTGTTGGTGCTGCTCAACCCTGCAGCGTCCCGGGATGTGCGCTCCACACCCGGCATCCCAGCCCTCACTTCCAGGGCCAGCGCTTCTCTGTCCTTTGTGTTTCTAACACCGCCAGCCGCCAGCCGCCTCAGTGCGCTCCCAGAGCTCCCGGTCTCAGTCTGGTTCCAGTGAGTGCACCGGAGCTCCATTTCAGTCTGGTGGTGCGCGTTCCCTGGCTCACAGTCTCAGTCTGCTCTCTCGTGGGTGCCGGTCCACAAGTCCACCAGCTCCCCGGTGCAGGTGGCTACGGCTTCCCAACGCGGCGGCTCCCTCCCCCTTCCGTTTATCTTCCCATATCTGTGTGCGGTTTCAATACTCAGCACTGGAGATGTTCATTTGTAGAGATCCAGATGTATCTTCCTGCATCTCAGGCTGATTCCGTGGATGTTCAGGCTGGTCCGGTACCTATCCAGCTTGACTCGGGACCGTCTGAAAAAGGGGTCCCCTACTCCTCCGCCATCTTAACTCCCCTCTCCCTAGTAGATATTTCTTACTGTAGGGTGTGGCAAAATATTTGGGAAAAACTAAATAGATAGGTAGGTGGGTAGATAGATACAGAATTTAAATATAACATAGAGTGTAAGAGGGGTGACAAGGGTAACATCCTGATGGTGAGACAGCACAGTTAGAATAGAACATCTGTAGGTACAAAAGTCACAAGACAAAGATCTCCATTTGAAATCTAGACAAAATTGTGGCAAAGAGCCTACCATTCTCTTATTTCGTTTGAGATTATGCTGTCAGTAATGATCGCAAGGCAAACAAATAATTAATATATTGAAGGCACAAATTCATGAGCAAACCTGATGCAAGAATCATTGACATGACACCTCTCCCTTCTTCCCATCCTTATGTTGTAGATACTTGAGATAGCAGCACAAATTAGCACTATGGATATATGTTTACCGCAATCCGGGAACACACATAGGCAAACCTCTGACAGAATCATTACAAACCGAGGGAAATACCCAGTCCTATGAAGGCAATTTAAGTATTATTAACACTTTGAACTGTTGTGAAAGTTGGTCAATAGACATAAGATTTACTGAAGACTGTAATAGAATGCTAGGATTTAGCTTATTGCAGTGAAAAAAAATTCCTTCTGTGTTATTTGGAATCATAGTTTTCACTTAGTGATAAACAGGACAAAAATCTCATTAAAGATGTTTTCTTAGGAAATAAACGATGACACACACAGACCCATCATGTTTCAACACTTCCCTCAGGCATTCAGACATGGTGAGCTCCATTATCTCTTTCACAGGGAAATGGGGGGAAATCAGACCTCTGTCACAGAGTTCATCCTCCTGGGATTTCCCCTCAGCCCAAGAATTCAGATGCTTCTTTTTGGGCTCTTCTCCCTCTTCTTTATCTTCACCCTGCTGGAGAATGGGCTCATCCTGGGGCTCATCTCGCTGGACTCCAGACTGCACACCCCCATGTACTTCTTCCTCTCCCACCTGGCCATCGTCGACATAGCCTACGCCTGCAACACGGTGCCCCAGATGCTGGTGAACCTCCTGAATCCAGATAAGCCCATCTCCTTTGCTGGCTGCTTGACACAGACCTTTCTTTTCTTGACTTTTGCTCATACTGAATGTCTTCTCCTGGTGGTGATGTCCTATGATCGGTACGTGGCCATCTGCCACCCCCTCCGATATTCTGCCGTCATGAGCTGGGGGGTCTGCGTCACCCTGGCGCTGACTTCCTGGATTTTAGGAGTCCTCCTGGCCCTAGTACACTTAGTGCTACTCATACCATTGCCCTTCTGTGGACCACAGAAAGTTAACCACTTCTTCTGTGAAATTACAGCTGTCCTCAAGCTTGCCTGTGCAGATACCCACGTTAATGAGATTATGGTTTTGGCTGGGGCAGCGTCTGTGCTGGTGGGACCATTCTCCTCAATTGTGATATCTTACATACATATTCTACGTGCCATCCTAAAGATTCAGTCAGGGGAGGGGCGCCAGAAGGCCTTCTCCACCTGCTCATCCCATCTGTGTGTGGTGGGACTCTTTTACGGCACAGCCATTATAACGTATGTTGGGCCCAGGTATGGGAACCCCAAGGAGCAGAAGAAATATCTCCTCCTATTTCACAGCCTTTTCAATCCCATGCTCAACCCCCTGATCTATAGTCTGAGGAACAAAGAAGTCAAAGCTGCTCTGAAGAGGATACTTGAAAAAGAGAGAACTTCATGAAAACCTGTAGCATAATAAAATAACTGAGTTTAAAGGGCCCTGAGAAATCATCTCATCCAATATTTACCAGGATTCATGAACACGCTCTAGGGCCTCCTTTTCATCTTCAGATTTTCCTAGCACACTCTCCCAAGAAAGATCATTCTACTTTCCTCCCTCTGGCACTGAAAGTCAGTGCTGCACAAGAAAATGAAAAGGACTTCTCACTAGTGGCACAGTGGACACACTTTTAATATAATTATGTGAAATATTCTGAATAAAAGGAAATGAGTTTGTATATTTTTCCGTAATCAGGACTAGTAGACAACATTTTATAAAATAAAGCAAGGTATTGGGAGAATGTTTAAGATACAGCGAATAGGAGAGATTGAGAACGTAATAATTTCAGTATTTAAAATTCAGCAGCTGTCATCTCCTTCAAAAATAGGTCTACATTTGAAACACAATTCCTGTTTAAATTCCCGCGATAGCAATGTTTTCTAAGGCATAATCAACTTAAGTGGGGAAGAGCATGAGCCATGACTTCAAGGGAAGGAGAATGAAAACTGTATCTGTGATGCCGCTCTGAACAACAAAAACCCCAAAGGAGATCGGGCTAGTAACTATGTGGACATTGGAGCTCTCTCTGTTGCTTGTTTTCTCTACTTGGGGAATGGAGGTGGTGATCTGTGGAGGAGAAGAGAGCAGAATGGAAGTCATTGAGAGTTCTTGAAAGAACTCTCTATTTTCTCTCACTGGTTGGGTCACTTGTCTCCGATAGGAAATGACCAACACTTGGAGAAAACTTCCTAGCAAATGACAACAGACTGTCATTTTTGTGATGACTAGTTGATGAATGATACTTGAGCTAGAAATTATCAGGAATAATTTGATTTTAAATTAAGAGATTTGAGGGGCGCCTGGGTGGCACAGCAGTTAAGCGTCTGCCTTCGGCTCAGGGCGTGATCCCGGTGTTATGGGATCAAGCCCCACATCAGGCTCCTCCGCTATGAGCCTGCTTCTTCCTCTCCCACTCCCCCTGCTTGTGTTCCCTCTCTCGCTGGCTGTCTCTATCTCTGTTGAATAAATAAATAAAATCTTTAAAAAAAATAAATTAAGAGATTTGAGGTGAGTTTAATAACCATCTTACTCAAACTAAAATTCCAGCACTTAGTTATGAAATGAGAGAAAATAGTTAAGAAGGAGTGGAAAAGGATATATAAGGATACTTTTTTTTTGTTTTTCAATTCTTTTCTCAAATCCGCCATATACTTAAACTGTATAAAAGGCAAATATAAAACTTTTAGAATAAGGTGTTTTTTTGGCAAAGTGTTTTATTTTTTTCTTATTTTTTATTTTTTATTTTTTAAAAAGATTTTATTTATTTATTCGACAGAGATAGAGACAGCCAGCGAGAGAGGGAACACAAGCAGGGGGAGTGGGAGAGGAAGAAGCAGGCTCATGGCAGAGGAGCCTGATGTGGGGCTCGATCCCATAACGCCAGGATCACGCCCTGAGCCGAAGGCAGACGCTTAACTGCTGTGCCGCCCAGGCGCCCCTGGCAAAGTGTTTTAAAGAGGAAACTATATGGACTTCTGTCTTACAAAGCAACCCTTTTGTAAGAATATCTGTTATACAGGCCTTACTCCATGATCAAATAAAGGTTGAAAACACATGATTGTGAGCTCAGATAAAGCTAGGTTTTTACAAAGTTCTGCCAATTGCTAGATGTGCAAACGTTTGCAATATACTGAAATTCTTTGGAATTTAGATTTTGTTGTGTATAAAATGAATTCACTAATATTAAGCATATAGGTTTGTAAGAGGAAATACTTTGTGCAAAATGCTTGCAGAATCCATGAGTCATAATAAGAGCTCAGTAAATGGTAATTATTAATATTAGCCACTACATACATTCATCATATCTTTAAAGAACAAGGACTATGACTTATAAATGAGACCATGGAAAATGAGATCTTCTATTATACTAGAAAAGGAGCAGGAATTTTGCAAAATGTAGCCTTTTATATGATGGAAAATTTCAAGGTCTCAAATAACTTAGGAAATACAAAATGACTCATAGTCTTTCTTTTGCAATCTCAGTTCTCTAAAGAAATAATAAATATTTAAAAAACACATGGATAGGGGTATCTAGGTGGCTCAGTTGGTTAAGCATCTGACTCTTGATTTGGCTTTGGTCGTGATCTCAAGGTCATGGGATGAAGCCCCGCATTGGGCTTTGTGCTGAGTGTGGAGCCTGCTTGGGGTTCTCCCTCTCCCTCTCCCTCTGCCCCTTCCCAACCTTGAGGGCTTGTGCACACTCTCTCTCTCAAAAATAATAAATAAAAAAATTTAAAAGCACACAGATAAATACAATTCAGAATTGTAGTATTTTATGTATTGTACATGTGGTGGGGGCATATATATATATACGTATATATATATACACACGTATATATGAAATTTACATCTGTATGTGTGGATGCACACACAATCACATATATTACACGCAAAGGGGGCATTATTTTTATTTGCCTTCTTTTACGCACGATGTGAGATTCACTCAGGTTGTTGCCCGTGGCTCTATTTCATTAACTGTTTCATGGCATTATATTACATAAACATATAACAATTTATCCATTCTATTTCTGGTGAGTAGTTGAGTTGTCTGCAATTCTGGCTATAGTAAGTATTCCATGAATATTTTTACGCACAACTTTTTGGAGGACATATGCAATAATTTCGGTTGGCTACATACTCAAGGAAATGTTGGCTTATGAATGCTCTGCACTTGGATCTGCCTTTGCTTAAACTCCTGATCGGCTGCCTATGTAATTATCATTTACCCATGACCTACAATGTGCCTCACACTGAGCTAGGTATTGGTAATACAAGGATGAGCCAAATATATGCAATTTCTACCTAGGTGGGTTTACAATCTAATAAGGGAAACTGGAATTATTCTGATAATAGTAAACTTAAATATTAAGGGGTCACAAGTCTGATTTTTTTCTTCTAAACAGCTGAACCAAAAATAAAGAATTTATTTATTCTTTTGTGATTAGCTTAATATTCTTAATTAGCAGCAATGAAAGATTTGGGGAGTGGGGAAGTGAAGTTATATATGTGTATATGAATGGGATGACATGAACTTGAAACTTTTCTATCAAAGATAGAAACCTGTCTTGCCTGGTTTGAAGAGCCTCTTTTTCATGTCATTTCATCCTGGTCTGGTCTACATGTCGGTCTCTCCTTGAGATTTGTTAGGTCCTTCATGAGGGCTGGCCATTACCTGCTGAGATTTGGCCTCTCTGGACCTATCCCAGGTCCTGTCTAGCCTTTGATCCTGGAGTATGAGGCTATGGAAAGTATGTACTCTTATTATATTTAGTCAGCATCCACTATACTTCCAAAGTGGCTCATCCACACCTTAGCCCTTACGCTGTTACGGGCTTGTCTGAGATATGACCGTGTGTTTCATTTTGACCTCTGGTCTGGTCAGACCGCCCTAGCCCTCAGAGACAAGGCTATGTCACCTGCACCATGTTCATTCCCTATGAAAGCTGTAGCCTTGCTTTCCTAACATTTGCCTTTGTCACCTCTATCTGGGGACATGTGGAATCATCTGAATTCCTTCCAGAAAATATGGAGGCAGCACAGACTCAGGAGAGCTGCTTCAGCCTTGTCCATGTAGCCATGTGAGTTCTCCAGCACTCAGTTCTTGCTCACCCTGTTGTGATGTTTTATGCAGTTGCCCTCTACGTTGGTCTCCAACCAGAGATACTAATGGGGATTTTAGAGAAATAGTCAGATTTGTTCTCATCATATCTAATAACCTTCTTTTTTTTTTATTTTTGTGGCATGAAGTTTGCTTATTTATTTATTTATTTTTTAAATTATTTATTTATTTATTTATTTTTTATGTAAAGTTCGGTGATTCATTAGTTGCGTGTAACACCCAGTGCACCATGCAATATGTGCCCTCCTTACTACCCATCACCAGTCTATCCCATTCCCCCACCCCCCTCCCCTCTGAAGCCCTCAGTTTGTTTCTCAGAGTCCATAGTCTCTCATGCTTCATTCCCCCTTCTTATTACCCCCCCTTTCTTTATCCCTTTCTTCTGCTACCGATCTTCCTAGTTCTTATGTTCCATAGATGAGAGAAATCATATGATAACTGTCTTTCTCTGCTTGACTTATTTCACTTAGCATTATCTCCTCCAGTGCCGTCCATGTTGCAGCAAATGTTGAGAACTCATTCTTTCTGATAGCTGAGTAATATTCCATTGTATATATGGACCACAGCTTCTTAATCCAGTCATCTGTTGAAGGGCATCTCGGTTCCTTCCACGATTTAGCTACTGTGGACAATGCTGCTATGAACATTGGGGTGCATATGGCCCTTCTCTTCACTACTTCTGTATCTTTAACTGTGATTGAAAACATCCAAGATTTCTGATATTAGAATATAGGTAAAATACATATTTAAATGGAACATGCATACTAAAGAATATCTTCTTAAAAATCAGAGTCATGTTTTATTGTATATTTGTTGACTTGTATTTATAATCCATATTACATGAAGAAAGGAAGATTACTAATGCCATAGGCATAATACCCAATTTTTTAAAAAAGATTTTATTTATTTATTTAAGAGAGAGCGAGCACAAGCAGGGGGAGGGGCAGAGGGTGAGGGAGCAGCTGATTTCCCCCTGAAGCAAGGAGCGCAATGCAGGGCTTGACCCTAGGACCCTGGGATCATGACCGGAGCATAAGGCAAACACTTAACCAACTGAACCACCCAGGTGCCCCAGTAATATCCAATTTTTGATAGAAAACTCATGTTGATAATAAAGGATTTTTCTTCTATTTGCTTATCTGAATTTTCAAATCCAACTGAGGAATCTGTATTGTTTATATAATGAAGAAATAGAAATTTTTTTGAAAAGCACAATTTTAAAAATAGAAAATCTATGAAACAGGTAAATGCAGGTTTATAAATAATCTGATCATGTAGAGATAAAAATTATAGATTGGAATAATTGGAAAATACAAGAAAACAGGAATCTAGTTATGCATTGAATAATTTGCAAATAGATGAAGAAATGACACTGGAAATGGGAGGTGATGAGGGTACCATCAAACAACACTTCAGCAAGAAACTGGAATGGGAAATGTGGAAGAGAGTATGGAATAACATTTAGTTGAGAAACAAGGTTTTATAATCTCTGGAGAGATTTAGAACTTTATAAATCATCTAATCTGTAAACACACACACATATAAATAACCTTCATTTTGTCCATCGACCTTGAATCCAGAGTTTTTAAAAAAATCACTCATTGATTTCAACAGTTTATAATTTTTTTAAAAATCTTATTTATTTATTTGAGAGAGAGAGAAAACATGAGAGAGAGAGAGAGAGTGAGAGCACAAGCGGCATGCCTGGGCAGAGGGAGAGGGAGAAGCAGACTCCCTACTGAGCAGGGAGCCTGACTGCAGGCTCCATCCTGCGGATCATGACCTGAGCCGAAGGCAGACGCCCAATTTAATTAAACATTACTGTTTCTATATGTTTTGTAAATACTCTTTCTCAGATTAAAGTTCCTTTCTATTTGAAGTTTGCTCATTCTTTTTTTAGGAATAGATCCTGATTTTTATCTCGGTGGTGGATTTTTTTTCCCCATTAGTATTGTATAGTTTCTCCTCTGTGCCGATAAATGGTTTGGAATGATACTACCATGGCACTACCAGTTTCTATGTGTCAAGAACATGTTTTTTCATTATTCCTTTTTAAAACTTTGTGTGTGTGTGTATGTGAGAGAGAGAGAGAGAGAGGGAGAGAGACACAGACAGAGGCAGAGAGACAGAGTTTGGATTTATGTTTGGGCGGTTTAGTTCTGATTCTTGTAAGGATTTTGTGACTTGGTTTTCTGATTTTCATCTAATATGATTAACTATCTTTTAGTGACTTGTATTTACATATAATGTGATAATATGTATAGATTTATTAGTGCCAGCTTACTTTGTATTTTTTGTTTATCAAATCTTATTTGCTTCTTTATTTCCCTTTTTCCCCCTTCTGCCTGCTGCTGGATGGATAATGCTTTTAGTTTATTTGCCTTATAATTTTGAAAACTATAGATTTTATGTCTGTTTTTGATGATTTTCATTAATTGGTAATATCCAAGTTTAGTAAATTATTCTAACAAATTTAGGCATTTGGGGTTTCGATTCTCATCAAGAAATTGAGCTTATCAAACATCCCTTCCTTGTTTACTTACTATTTTTAGATTTCATCTCACCCCTTTAAAATACCAAAATAATTATTTTATAATCCATAGGCCATAAAATTTACCAGCATATTTTTTCAAGTGATGTGTCAATATTATTTGTGTATTTTAAGCAGGCCTTGTGCCTACTTATAAAAGAACCTCTGATTCACTTTTATTCTTATTGACGAATATACTTTAATGGTGTACTGAGCATCTGTAGGTGTCAAGACCCTCCTATCCACATGTCCAATAATGTTTTGGCTCTCTTTCATTCAAGAGAGCTCTTGAAGGTACAACATTTTAGAGCAATGGCTTACCTCTTTGGCACATTAAGGTCGTAGCTTATGTCTTCAGACCCTTTCTTACTGATGAGAAGTCACTGGCACTTGAATTGTTGTTCCTATGTATTTCATTGTTTTTATAATTGGTGATTCTTAGTATTTCCTCTTAATTCTGGAGAAAGTAAATGATAAAACAGTCTAACAAAAGTTACTGAAGAAACAAATGAAATTAGTGCTTCCATTAAAAAAATCACAAAGTCGGGGTGCCTGGGTGGCTCAGTCAGTTAAGTGTCCAACACTTGATCTCAGCTCAGGTCTTTTTTTTTTTTTTTTTAAGATTTTGTTTATTTGTTTGAGAGGAAGAGAGAGAGCCCAAGCAGATTCCCCACTACGCACGGGGTCTGATGTGAGCTGGATCCTGTGTGACCTTGAGATTGCGACCTGAGCTGAAGTCAGACACTTAGCCAACTGAGCCACCCCAGCTCAGGTCTTGATTTCAGGGTTGTGAGTTCAGGCCCTGTGTTGGGCTCCATGCTGGGCATGGAGCCTACTTAGAAAAAAAAAAATCACAAATCCTATGTATGAAACAAAAAGAGCACTCTAATGAACCAAAAACAATGTGTACAGGAAGAATCAACTTTAAACTCTTAGGACGGAAAGAATAAAGTCATTAAAAAATTTTTTTTTAAAATCAGGCAGATGGGATAAATGTTAACCTGGCGTCAGTCATAGAATAAATGTACAATTACAATGTAGTCATGAAAAAGTCTATCACATGGTGAAGAGAGAAAAAGAAAAACATCTGAAAGGGTAATTGAGGGACATAAGTTGATCGACTATAATTTGATTGAATAAAAGGCCCACAAAGTCTAGACACAGTGCAATGTAGAGGATGGAGGAAAGACAACGGTTGAAGAGATAATTGTTAAGAACTTATATTCATTGAGAATTTTTATTTATCCTATTCTGCTATCAAAATACATTTATTATCTGAAGATTCATATATTCTTCAATAACGGAAAATACTTCATTTTGCTTGAGTATACATTTATCTTTATTTTTTGTGCTCGTTAAGTGGAATGCATTTTTTTTTAACCATTTAAGGACTTAGGTCTATTTTGAATTCTGAAACATTTTTGCTGAAATCTCTTCAAATACTGTGCTTCACTCTTCTCTCCATTCTTTTGCTCTGGAAACTATCATGTCTAAGTGTAGCTGCTCAATCTATTTTTCATGTCTCAAGATTGCACTTTGAAAATGGCAGCCCTCTGTTTATCTGCGTTAACATCTGTGTGGTGCTTAAATGTGACCCTCCAATACACCTTTTCTCTCTTTAATGTGAGGTCTGGAAATGATCTTCCTTATTGGTTATAAAATTATGTAGCTTTATGTCTTATTTCAAATGTCTGTGCTTGATCTATTTTGTACACTCATTTTTTATGGCTACCTTGTTCATTTTTCTTAATTTACCAATCATTTAGTAATTACTATGCCTTTATTAATTTATTAGAACATCCTAACCATCCTTAGTCTTTGGAAGATCGTGCTATACGTTTATTACATTTGAATGAATTCAAAGCTAACTGTTCGCTTTGTTTTTCCTCATTACCAGAACTTCTTTTTCCCAAAATGTGTGTTTAGGCACACATTCTGAGTGGAAGATTTTTTTGTTTTTAGTATGGTTTTATTTTTATTTTTTTTCCACCTTTTCTTTCTTTTTTGTCTTGTGGTTTTGAATTTTTGTTATTCTTCACCCAGCTCTGTGGGCTCTGCATATATAATAAATAATATGTAATATCTAATACTAGTCTCAGACTCTGGCGATCGAATGAGAAAGCCAGGAAGCATACTGACTTCTTTGTAGTCACCTCGTCCAGCAGCCCAATAGCTGTGTTATACCTCCTCTTACACCCTTAGTTTCAAGCAATCGTATTAGTATATCCCATCTCCCAAAACTTGCCTTGACTCCGTAAGAACTGAGTTCCAGGTATAACATTCCGCCTTCACACTTGGAGCATACATGTTTCTGATTCATTTCTGGTGTTGCCAAAATGATCTCATTTTAAACTCTGGCTATCTATTTGGGGGTTTGTATTTTATATTTTGATTTCTCATCTTCATGTGTTAGGAATTCCTCTTGAGCGCAGATCTTTCTTCTTAACCAAATAGTGTAGTACAATGATAAAATTGTTCATGTCAATTATTATTGTTAATATTTTGGGAGAAAATAGAAATTAGTGGAAGCAGAGGTAAGTGAAAGTGAACCTGACTCTATTTCCTTATTAGCTTCAGCTGATTATTGCTTACAGTGAATTTCTTCTATTTTTGAAAAGTAGCCAGAGACCCCAATTTTTATGTGAAGTCTACTAATTATTAATATTGGTTAATAACTAAATTTATTAAATATCTCTAAAAGCTAACTGTACAGATCAACAGCACAGACTTTGGACTAGACTGGATCCATCAATGACTGACTTGTGGCCTCTCATAAATTCTTACTCTGTATGAATGTACCATTCCCTTTTCCTTTTCTACCACTCAGCTCCAAAATTCCTGTGCTAAGTGCAGCATTGTACCTATCTGTCAAAAGAACATGGGAAGCAATCAGACATGGATCACAGAAGTCATCCTGCTGGGATTCCAGGTTGACCCCAAACTTGACGTTTTCCTCTTTGGGTTCTTCTGGCTATCCTATAGCCTCACCCTGGTGGAGAATGGGCTCATCCTGGGACTCATCTGGCTGGACTCCAGACTGCACACCCCCATGTACTTCTTCCTCTCAAACCTGGCCATCATTGACATGTCCTTTGCCTCGAGCATTGTCCCCAAGATGCTGGCAAATCTTATAATGCAGATGAAAACCATCTCCTTTGCTCCATGCGTACTTCAGACATTTTTGTATTTGGCCCTCGCTGCCACAGAGTGTATGAGTTTGATAGTAATGTCCTATGATCGGTACGTGGCCATCTGCCATCCCCTACATTACGCTGTCATCATGAGCTGGAGAGTCTGCACCATCTTGGCTGTCACGTGCTGGACATTCAGCTTCCTCTTAGCTCTGGTCCATATTACTCTCGTTCTGAGGTTGCCCTTTTGTGGGCCACAAAAAAACAACCACTTTCTCTGTCAAATATTGTCAGTATTGAAATTGGCCTGTGCTGACACGAGACTCAACCAAATTGTTCTCTTTGTGGCCTCTGTGTTTGTGTTAGTCAGGCCCCTCTGCTTGGTGCTGGTGTCCTACTGGCGCATCCTGTTTGCCATCCTGAGGATCCAGTCGGGGGAGGGCCGCAGGAAGGCCTTCTCCACCTGCTCCTCCCACCTCTGTGTGGTGGGGCTCTTCTTTGGCAGCACCATTGTCATGTACTTGGCCCCTAAATCCAGCTATTCTCAAGAACAAAGAAAGATTCTATCGTTGTTTTACAGCCTTTTCAACCCTATGCTGAACCCACTGATCTACAGCCTGAGGAATACAGAGGTGATGGGTGCCCTGAGGAGATTTCTGGGGAAGAAGTCATCACTGTGAGGGGTGGTTTGGAGTATTCCAAGACTGGGAGCTTTTCCACATGGTTCTGGGTCCTTGAATGCCCTTTTGAGTCCCTTAATTTAACAAACCCAATACTCTTTATCATTGGATTTCTTATAAAATGAGAATGTAAATACACTTACACTGTAAGCCATTGATACAAAAAAATGAGATGAACATTATAAAACAGAAAAATCGCAGTCTAATCCGATTCGTGAACAGAGAGGCAAATATCTTAAAGAAAATATTAGTAAAATAAGTCCACAAAATAATATTACATTTTGATGAAGTTTTTATTCTCCAAATGCAAGAATTATTTAACATTAAAACAATGAAAATAATTTGCCACATTAACAAATTAAAGGATATATATCAGTAGATCCAAGAAATTGTTTGACAAAATTCAACATCAGTTCATGATAAAATTCTTTACAACCTAGCATAACAGTGAGTATTCCTAAGAGGATCTACCAAAAACCAAAAGAACACATATGATAGATATAGTACTTACTGGTGAAATGCTAGCACCTTTCCCAGTAAGATAAAAAATGAGACAAAGATGTAGACTCTTACCACTTGTTTTCCTTGTTTTGACGTTTTTACTAGAGACCCTGAAGAGTTCAGTTAGACAAAAAGAAGAAATATATGCATTTGTGTGTGCACACACATTTGAGAAGAAATAAACAAACCGTGATTATATACAGATAACATGATTATATATGTAGGAAATCCAAATTATAAGAAAGTTTAGCAAAGTGGATTGATACAAAATCAATATGAACACCAACTACATTTTTATATAACAACAAATAAAATGAAATTTTACAAAATGCTCGTATAGACTACAGGACTTCACTTTTTTTTTAAGATTTTATTTATTTATTTGACAGAGATAGAGACAGCCAGTGAAAGAGGGAACACAAGCAGGGGGAGTGGGAGAGGAAGAAGCAGGCTCCCAGCGGAGCAGGGAGCCCAATGTGGGGTTCGATCCCAGAACTCTGGGATCACGCCCTGAGCGGAAGGCAGACGCTTAACAACTGAGCCACCCAAACGCCCTTATAGGACTTAATTTTAACATGCTTAGGAATAAATTTAAGAAACAATATATAAAAACTATAAAGATACAATTAGAAAAATTTATTGAGTCCCTATGACAGCTAAGTACACAGACGTACAACATGAGATATGCCAACTTCTTGGACTGGGAAGCATAATATTACAAAGATTCAATCTCCTCAAATTGATTAATATACTTAATGTAATCCTAATCAATATCCCACAATATTCCAGTGGTACGGATACGTGCAGAACTTCACAAGCTGATTCTAAAATGCAAAGGGCAAGCCTAGCCCAAAGACTATTTAAAAAGACAAAGGACAAGGTGGGAGTGTTTAATTCTCCAGATAATAAAGTGTAGTATAAAGTACCAGTAAATAAAACTGTGTTGTTCATCCAGGCATTGACCAATAAATAAACTGAACAAAATATAAGGCACAGAAGCAGATTCATGCCTTACAATTGAGGAACCATGTCAATACTCAAGCAGGCAGAAAACTCAGTTCCTAGTGTTTTCAAGACTTAAATGTTAAATGCCAACTATACAAAAAGCTTGTAGAAGATAAGAAAGGGAAGGACTTTTAAAATGGTATATACAAAATTGGTAGCCCCAGAAGAAAACTTTGATAAATTTGACTAGATTGAAATTAAGAATGGCTATCAATCAATATAGAGCCTAAAAAGAGTGAAGAGACAAAACATGGAATCCTCTTCTACCCACTCTTCTAATTTGTCAGGTCTCAAACACCACCTCCTCAAAGACCAGCTTATCTCAGAGTCTCACCTGTCTGGACTAGGTGACTTTCTACCATATCATTCCAGTTTATCTTTGTACCCACATCACTTTACTAAATAAACAGACCTTAGGAATAAAGGCAGAATGGAGATTTTTTCTTCCCCAGCCATATGGTAGATGAGCCATTTTCAGATGTTTTGATGTAGAATTTTCTGACATACCAATATTGAAAACCGATAAAGAAAGAAGCAGGAAGAAACCTTTTTTGGTCTGTCTTTCCCTCTTTATCAAGAAGGAAGATCTTTTCTGGAATCACTCTCCCTCAGCAGGTTTTTCCTGGTATTTCACTGGCCAAAATTGGGCCAAACGGTCATCTCTGAACAGTCTCTGACAAAGAGGATGAAACTGAGAGTTTGTCTTAGATCCATTATGGTTTAATCCCCTGTGGCTCAGAGTGAGACCCACTTTCTCTGGTAAGTTTACTACTTAATACCTCAAGAATATCAGTACTAGCTCAGCAAGGAAGGGATAGCGGCCACAGGGCAGTCAACCAACAGTATCTGCTCAACGGTTCAAGTTGTGAAGCAAGACTTCTTGAGTCTTAAGTAGGAAGTTGAAGTGTGCTAGTTTTCTCATCCTTTAGCTTTAGGGATCCAACTGGTAACCTCTCACGATAAAGGCATAATGTTTAAAACTTAATGGCTACAACCTCTAAATATAATGAAAAATTATTGTTATGTCAAAAAGATTGTATTAAGAATCTTTTAAGATTAAAAAGGACTCAGAATAATTTAGTTACATAGTAGGTACTTTTCCTTTTGCTAGATTAAAAAATATATATACTTAAAAATAGCAAGAGAAGTATGAACCAATTTTCATTAAAATGCTATCTGTTTATCCTTCCCTCCTTATATTTCTCTAAGCACACAGAGATATGTGGGAGTCCACTAACCAAATGTGTGGGTAATATATTTTCCCAAATTGCTTATTTTCACTTGGGGAAAATATTCTTTTTACGCAAATAAAAGTCAAAATATTTTCCTAAGATATCATGTGATTACATTTATTAGCCCTGAATCTATATATTTACTTGAAGAAATCTCTGGGATACCAAGCTATTTAGCGATAGTAATTTCAGGGTGCTTTGATATGAAATAATTTTAGATTTTTTCTTTGTACTTTTCAGGATTGCTTTATTTTTTACATATGGAGCCCATTTCCCTTTTACAACAAAAAATTCCATTTCCCCCCGTAAAAGTGCGTGGAGAGAGGCTGGTAAAGAAGCATGGAGGCTTTTTTTTTAATAATTTTTTTTTATTATGTTAGTCACCATTCTATGATTCATTGCTTGTATATAACACCCAGTGCACCATGCAATATGTGCCCTCCTTAATACCCATCACCAGCCTATCCCTTTCCCCCATCCCCCTCCCCTCTGAAGCCCTCAGTTTGTTTCCCAGAGTCCATAGTCTCTCATGGTTCATTCCCCCTTTTGTTTATCCCCCCTTTCTTCTTCCCTTTCTTCTCCTACCAATCTTCCTACTTCTTATGTTCCATAAATGAGTGAAACCATATGATAATTGTCTTTCTCTGCTTGACATATTTCGCTTAGCATTATCTCCTTCAGTCCCATACATGTTGCAGCAAATGTTGAGAAATCATTCTTTTTGATGGCTAAGTAATATTCCATTGTATATATGGACCACGTCTTCTTAATCCAGTCATCTGTTGAAGGGCATCTCAGCTCCTTCCACAATTTAGCTATTGTGGACAATGCTGCTAGAAGCATGGAGACTTTTAAGAAGGAAGGTAACATGAGTGCAACTCTCCTGTTTACCACTAGGATGTGAGCAGAGGGAATGAAGATTTTGTCTCGATCAGTTGTATCCCTTAGTGTCTGACATATTAGTGGTCTATGATTAACATCTGATTAGGAAAGATAGTGGTGGTAAGCACCCACTCTCTGATCCTGAATGGGGTACAATGCAGTGTACCCATTGATCAGCCCAACCAAGGAGACGAAATTTCTGGAAAAGTCTACTGATAGAAGAAAGAGAAACAACATCCCACTGGAAGCCATTCATCCATAGCACATCAGCAGTAGCAACAAGTTTGCATAGAAAACTTTTTATTAGGCCAATGTTTTCCCTCACCTAATTTCTAAGCAGGAAGTATATAGCAACTAAATGCTTCTAGGTATAAGTAATAAAGGTGATGTTAACAAATTACCTTGTTTTTCCCTCCACTTGGACTCTTACTCCCTCTTCCTAAGGTTTTTAGTATCTCTTAATCCCCATCAGCCACCTCAAATAATATATCAGTCCCTCAGGAGATGTCCATTCTCCTTCTATCTGAACTATTGCTCCCTGGCAATTTCATCTGCCTTTACCCTGGGTTGGATTCCTTAGTTCATTAATCTCATGTCTTTCTCTTTCTTGGTTTACTCCCCTTGTTTTGATGGAGCACCTCCTTCAATTGCTTCATACACTTAGAAAGGTTTATCATGACAGAACTGGTGAAACAATCATACATACTTCTCATTTCTCATCATCACCTAGACTATTTTCTCTTCTTCAAATACCCCATTGAAATTCTATGTGCCAGGTGGAAGGAAGGAAGGAAGGAAGGAAGGAAGGAAGGAAGGAAGGAAGGAAGGAAAAAGAAAGACAAGACTCAAGCTCTCTGAAGGAGGAGTTTCTGTCTCAGAGATGGTAAAATATTAACATGATATTTAGGTGCAGATGTAGGTATTACATTTGTGATCTGCAAACACCTCTCTCTAAATTGACATTCTTTAATAAAGGTCCATCACTAATGATAGAGCCAAGTATGCTTTGTAACATTTATTCTTACTAACATATTAATCGATATAAATATTGACAATAAAAGAAGTCTCAGACTCTTCACAAGAAATGCTTTTGCTTTCTCCACTTCAAAGATTAGAGACAAAAAAAATAGAGACAAATCATGACACCTCTTTGTATCCACAATATGCTGTGTTAAATACCATCATACTATTCAACCAAAAGAATAAAAGTGGTAAATATACATATTTTTTTTTAACAGGGAGGCAGGGAGGGGCAGAGAGAGAGGGAGAGAGAGAACCTTAAGCAGGCTTCACACCCAGCGTGGAGCTCGACATAGGGCTCAGTCTCACAACCCTGAGATCATGACCTGAGCTGAAGTCAGGAGTCAGATGGACATTTAACCAACTGAGCCACCCAGGCACCCCTAAATATGTATATTTGAATGAGCATGCACCAACGTATTATCCTTGGTTCTATCTGGGTATTGGTGAGTGAAATTTATTTTTCTGTAATAATCTTGTTTTCCTTGTAAAATACAGGAAATACAAACAATAAAAAATAATAAAAAATTATTTTAAAAAGTATAAAATTATTTAAGCACAACTTTGAAAGATGTTATGGTAAGTGCTTTTAGTCTTCTGGAGAAGGGGGTCCAATTTGGGTTTGGATAGTTGAAGAGAGCTCCCTGAGTGCTTTGAAGGATTGTTATTATATTTGAAGTCAAATAGGTACAACAAGGACAAAATTGACTTGGAACAAAGAAAAACATTTCAAGATTGGACGCTATCAAGGACTAGTACTTGAATAAAGTGGAGTGTCTTGAAGAATGAAAACGTATGTGAAGTGAGGCTCTATCCAACACAGATTATTTTAAGAAAAGAAATAAAACCAATATCCTCCCCTTAAATATATTTTTTCTGCTGTCCAATAGATTAAATATCTTACTTTTATTTTGAAGTGCCTTTTCTGCCAAAGTTTAAGATCGAAGACTCTACATGGACACATGAAGCTAGAAGTGGAAGGACTTTACAATCATCAAACATCACTTAGCACACGAGGTGGGGGAAGAGATTCATTTTTTTAAAAGATTTCATTTATTTATTTGAGAGAGAGGGAGCACAAGTGGGGCAGTGGTGGGGGAGGAGCAGAGGAACAGAGAGAAGCAGACTCCCCGCTGAGCAGGGAGCCTGTTGTGGGGCTCAGTCCCGGGACCCCAGGATCATGAACTGAGCTGAAGGCAGATGCTTAACTGACTGAGCCACCTAGTCACCCCCCACTCTTTTTTCCCCAAAGGTTTTATTGAGATTCATTTTAACTGTAGGCCTTAACCCAGGATGAAGAAATAAAAAATGTGATTCAGAAACCTTGAGAAGTTTGAAATGGAGACAAAATTAAAGAAAATTAAGGAAGAAGTATATCTAAACTGCCAAGTCAAGAATACTCGTAAGTGAGAAATGTGCAGTGATTTTCTGGCAAGAACATTTCTCCATTAGGAGAAACCTGTTTTTCTGAGAAGATGTATTAACAGGGTCCATGACACCCCAACAATGAGACATCAAGAAATCACAGCCTCTCTTCTACAAACAGAATTACAGAGTGGAGCAGTTTTAAGGCTGATAAAATACATATGGAGAAAAATTAATTTATGATGTGATCTTGAATTTTTTATTTTCCGTGCCAGGGTCTTGCATATTTTAGAGATATCCTGGCGTCACCCAATCCCAAGCAAACACAAATCCCAAACAAATGCACATTAAAACTCCCATGGGACACTGAAAGAGCAAAACGAATACACATGGGAAATGCATTTATTGGTTCACCTGCTGATAGGAAAGTAGCAAACTCTTTAAGTCTCTCTGAGGAGAACATGAGTGGATGTAATGCCACAGGGTTCTGTTTCCTGAATCATTATTCGTGTTGTGGGGACGGAGCTCGGTTCAGATGATGACAGAACGAAGCCCTCACTTGCAGAAACGAATCCATCATCAGGTTCTGCCATGAGAACTGTGTATGTGGGCTTCACCTCCTGATGAGGTCTCTTTAGACAAGAGACTCATTCCCAGTCCTTCCCTGTGAGGTTTCTTCTAAACCCAAGGCCATGTTTGAAGAAAAGAAAAGTTTATACCACTGTAAGTAAATGTGGTCCATTAACCGTAGGAAGGGGTTTGCAGGTGAGAAATGGGTAAAGGGGTGGGAATGAAATCACTGGCTCTGGGCATTAGTGACTGAATGCCTTTCATGTGTGACCCTAAGCCTATCTTCATAACTGGGGCCCTGACGGGGATCTCCAGGTACCGCTACTAATTCCTATGGTGGAGCCATGATGCCTCTGACCCCTAAGACCCTCCGTCCGCATTCCCCTCATTGTCCTCATGCGGCAGCTCTTGGCTTTCTCATGACTGTGTCAGAGAGGAGGAGTCAGCTCACCATCCAGTAGGATATGATCTGATTGACGAAAGAACTACAAGGAACTTAAGGGTCACGTGGCTCAGGTACCTCTTCTTACAAATAAAAAGTCCTGAAGTCGGAGATAAGTGCTTACTTGCCCTGAGACGGATCTTCCTTCCCTGCCTGGTTAAGTGCCTGCCCCTGTAGGCGCTCGGAGACGTTGTCTGCCCCAACAGGACCCACTTGTCGCTTGCCTGGAGAGAGATGGCGTTCTGGGACGGGGAAGCCCAGGTCTGCTGTGTGCACCTTCTCTTTGTGTTCCTTGCTTCAGCAGAGGAGCACTGGGATGCTTCACGTGTTTCCTTAGGATTATCGGATCCAGAAGTTACTCTGTGTGATGGCTTTCAAACTCCTAATATACTGTTAAGCACTTATTGAGTGTCTTATGTGAGCTGACTCATGAAGGCTATTGTTCACCCCGTTTCGCAGCTGGTGCAGCTGAGGACCGGAGAAGCTCAGAGAGGTCACAAAACTAGCATGCGGCAAAGTTGGGGTTTCAACCCAGGCAGTTGGGCTCAGAATCCGTGTTTGTTACCCTCTGCTGCTCGTTAGGGTCAAGCTGAGTCTTGGAGTAAGTATTGGAGGTGGTTTCTGAGTAAGTGTGAAAATTGGACAAATGTGTGCGGCCCCAGAACACCGGCTTTGACGGCCCAGGCTCTCCCTCAGGGTGATGGATAGAACCTCACTGCGGGCTGGTGCTAAATATCTGAAGTACGGCCTCCTTTCCTTTCGAGAGATTTTTGAGTTTTCAACCCTGTGTTTTCCTCTTCAATCCAGGAGTGAGTTTCCTTTACAGGATTTTTCCATTTCTTTAAACTCCTTTTGAAAATTAATTTTTTAAAATCGGCATGTAAAAACATTAACAGAAATGAAAGGAAAATGGTGTGTAATTTATTTATTTATTTATTTGGTGTGTTTTCTATCTAAACTCAAAAAATTACCCAAAAGAAAGGCAAGATAAATGGGAAAAGGTTTACAATACCATGAATTTGTTGGATCTCTAATCCTGATGATCTGGACTCTTTCTTGAACTTTGTGTTCTTATTAATACTGTTAATAGTAGTGAACACTTATATAACTCCGAATATATACCAGTTTAGTGGCCGTTATCCTTCACATCAGCCCTCTTAGACACCTGTTGTCACTGTTTTGTGGATGAACACAATGAGGCAGTGGCTAGAGTAAGTGGCTCCAGGTCATACTGTTCACTTTCCCGAATGGAGATTGGAATGATGCTCTGACCAGCACTGTTAACACTGCTGACCGTGCCGCTTTCATCCTTCTTCCGGGATCTTGCTGTTTTCAGTCCCTGTGAGTTTTCATGCTATGGAAGAACAGAGCAATGTGTCCATGAACCTGCCCTTTATTCTGTGCACTGAGACTTTTCTTTAATATGGAGCTGGAGAAGACGCTTAAGTAACTCGAGGTATCTCTCTCTGTTGTTATCTGCCCCAGGCTTTTTCTCAGAGGAAAAAACAAATCTGGCTTCTTGAACTGTGGAATTGAAAATGCAAAACCATGCCACTCTTTAAAAGGAAATAATGCCCTCACCTTATGTTGTATTTTTCTATTTCCTCACCCTCAACAAATGAGCTGATCGACAACCAGTGTTTTAGAGAGTCACCATTATAGAGTGGGCTCTGTGATCTTCCTACAAAACTGTGAAAGTATGGCTGGCATCCAGTATGACCTATAGTTTGTTAGCAGCTCACATTCGATGAAACGAGTCGTTTTGCTAGGAGTTCTATTTGCCTCCTTTATTCCTGCAATTTTCGAAATTGGTTACTGCTTTCTCTCAGAAATATCTTAGGAAAAATTACATATAAAATTCTAGAATTCCTGATTGTTTTAAGTATGAGCTTTGATTAGTCAAACAATTCTAATCATTTGGGAAAGGGAAGCTAATGCCTGGCCTATCTGATAGCTGAAGGATCCATGTGTCTGCTGTCCTAGGTCACTGGCCTGGGTGCAGTAGGAACACGGAGGGACACATCACGGATGAGCCCGTTGGACTTTCCCTTGGATTCACTCTCGGCATCCCATCTCGGGCCCAGACAGGCTTCCCTGGCCACAGGCTCTGTGCTCAGCCTGCCTGCCCTTTCTCTTCAAGCTCGTATCACACTTCACCTCCAGGAGGACTCCTAGGACTCATCCAAAGATGATCTTTGGAAAGAAATTTAGTGTTTCCTGCTTCCTGTGTCTTTATTAGCTCTAAAAACATGCATACAAGCCTTTTTCTGAAAGCATGACCTCATTTTCTGTCATTACTTGTACCTTGCTTTCCATGGTGACAGAACGTGCTTATTTCAGAAGAGCCTTAAAAATTTACAAAATGGCCATATTCCTGGAGAACTCGGGCATTAAGAGCTCTCTGAGCCGTCCTATTTGGCTTGATTCCCTGAGACCCATTAACACAATATTTGGTCCACAAAATGCTATATTCTGTTCAGACAAAATTTGTATTGTCCAGACAGTTGGACAGTTTCCTATTTCACATCTGCTAATTGGTAGCTCAGTATACATCCTTGAACTATGCTCTGCTTGCATGAATTTAAAAGTAAGTCAATAAGTCAAAAGTAGGTCTCTCAGCCCATATAAAATCAGTAATATTTGAGTGACTTTGTAAGATATTTTACTGATCATAATTTGCTGCTGTTTCTTGGGACCTCCAATGAATGTCCACCCCAAACTCAGGAAGTTAGCTTAAGACAACTACTTCCTTTTAAGAGAAACACCAAATTCACAGAGGCTTAGACACGTAAGTTCACATCAAAGAGGGCAAATGCCTCTCAAATTTGCAATCTCATTGCATTCCGCACAAATGTGTCTGCTAATAAGCATGTTGGTCAACCACACGATTATAAACAAAAGGAATTCACAGAGGCAAAAATTGGTATGCAACACTTGAGCAGTTTCCAGGGAAAGAGGAGGCCTTCCTGAACTGGCTTGGGATAAAAAGTTCCCACTAGTAAACAGGCTGATTCTAAGTGACTTTTTCTAAGATACTGATGGGAAGATTCCTAGCTGACAGCTAAATTCTCTGTCACTTCTGATTCTGCTTACAGGGACTGGTTTTATTGTTGTTTTCAGTGTTTTGATTTTTCACTTCAAACCCTTAAAAGCGACACTGCAGATGAGGAAATTAAAAGGGCATCGCGATGTGCTTCTCTGAACAACAAAGGCCACTTTCTCCGACCTCCGCAACATCACAGCTCTGCCTGTGCTCTCGTTCACATTTTGGTGGGTGTTGCAATTATTTTCAACCTAACTTATGATCTATTTCTACTTTTAGTCAATAGAAGATCTTGATCTTTTTCTCTTTTAGGACAATTCAGGGGGAAAAAAATCTGTATAAAGAAAAATGAGATTGAGGTTTTCAATTTCCCCTTTCCTGTCAAAGGTTAACTATTTTTCATAATGTAGTGATTTATTTCTCCCGTATGAAGCTGTAAGAAAATGTGCTTTGATCTGAGATTCCCGTTAAAATTTGGTGAGGATTACTCCGAAGGTGAGCAGGAATAACGTGTACCTTTAGTTGTATATTACATTGTAGATTTTTCTAAAATGAAAATATTTTGGTTTTTTTTACCCCTCGGTAATGCATAAGTTTATTAAGCAAATGAGCAAATAAGCAATTTATGTAAAAGACAAATCCCCATACAATCCTACTTTCAAGATAATCAATATAAACAGTTTCATGTATAAAACTTACAGAATTTTTCTACATATTTGTAAGTAGGCATGAAAGACATATGTGTACAAATATGTTTATATTAAAATATAAGTTGGATCATATTATATGCACATTTTTTTACTTTATATGGAAATTTTTTTCATTTCACTATATAAAGATCTATATTAACCTTTTTAATGGTTGCATGGTGTCCTATGTTATAAAAGTAGCCAAATATCTTTTTTTTTAAAAGATTTTATTTATTTATTTGACAGAGAGAGAGACAGCCAGCGAGAGAGGGAACACAAGCAGGGGGAGTGGGAGAGGAAGAAGCAGGCTCCTAGCGGAGGAGCCTGATGTGGGGCTCGATCCCATAACGCCGGGATCACGCCCTGAGCCGAAGGCAGACGCTTAACCGCTGTGCCACCCAGGCGCCCCAAAAGTAGCCAAATATCTTAATCCACCTCCAACTTATAACCTTTCTATCAGTTCCAAAAGTTGTTTAATATAAGCCGGGTTATAATGAATATTTACAACCTCTTAGTTACTATGGTTGTGGTACACTGGATTTTTTTCTGTTACCAGACCTCACTGAGTCCTTCCTGCCAGGGATTTTGTCTTCACTGTTCCCTGTGCAAGGAGCAGTCCACTTTGGCTGTAGTTAGGATGGACTCCCTTTCATCATTTGGATTCCACCCATGCGTCTCCTTGTTAGAAAGATTTTTCCTCACAATCCCATTTAAAGGACCCCCGTTCACACCAAGTGACTTTCAGTCATAGAACCCTGTTCATTTTCGTCATTGTACCTTCAACAAATATTTTACTTCTTTGCTCCTGTTGTTTTAGGGATGGTGATCAACCATGATGTCTCCTTGCTCCCAGTCTGAAGAAATAGAGAAATAGACCCAGGAATCAGGTAGAAATTAAAAATATATGCTTTCTTAGGCTTATTGGAAGACACGATCTATATAGCTTTAACAAAATGTCTCTCCAAATTAAAATCACAACCATTAGCTGACCCCCACCCCTAAATGGGACCGTACATACCACCGTAGGCTTTAGCCTGAAAGAATAGAAATGCGTATGACCAAGAAAGAGAGCAGAGGAGGGGAGTCCTCGGGTCCTGTTTCCTGTTCTACAAATCCTATAAATAAGAGAGCAGGAGAGAGGCAGGTATCCTCTGGTGTTTGCATCCAGGGGGAGAGAGATTTCTCCCCTAAATGGAAACCTGAAGAGTAGATGACAAATACACCACCCGACTTCTTCACTATCTGTATCCCCTTTAGAATGTGTCCGCTTTCCCTCTGCCGTTTTTCCAGAGTTTAAAAGAGAGGCTGGAACAGATGATGCTCTCAAGGAATATGGGTTAAAGAATTGTTGAAATGTAAATTTAAATTGTATAACTCTACTCACATATTCCATTTTCAAAGTTGACAAGAGGGAGACATTCATCCATTTTTCCTGCAGGGAAGCTGGCCATAGGTATCACAAGCTTAGAAATGTCCATGTACTTAGCATCTGCAGTTTGACTTGCAGAATATATCCTAAATAATCATGAACGTAGACAAAACCTCCGTTTGAAAGAATATTTATCTTGATGCTATAAAGATAAGAGAAAGAACCCCACATTTTTCAACAATAAGAAGTTAAATAAATTGTAATATAATAGAATATTGCACTAGTTTTCAATAATACCTGTAAAATATTACTTTAATACATGAAAAATGTTCATTATATTAAGGGAAAATGGTAGTTAAAAAATAGTCTCTATAGTATAATCCTGAATTTAAAATATGAATTTGAGGATTTCTGTTTTTACAAAGAAAAAAATGAAACTATTTTAAAAAATACTCTGTTGGATATGAAACTACAGCTTAATTTGAAAGTAAAGATAGTTCTCAGGTTGTTTCTGGAAATATCCCAACCAGTGACCTGCTCAGAACCCCTCAGAACAGCAGGGGGCAGTCAGCATGGTAACAGGTGAAGAAGGTCTGAGGGGAGTTGGTGGCCACAGGAGTTGCCAAAGCTGGGAAGATATCATGATGACATTTCTGTCACACCAGAAAATAAGATAAGCTCAGAGATTTTTCTGTGTATTACGTTACAAAAGAAAAAAGAGAAAACCCCCAAAGAAAAACAATTACAGTATAGCCGTTAAGTGTTAATTCATTTTCCCTTTTGAGATTCATAGTTGAGAAAGCTGCAGAAATGTCCTCCCGTTTACCTGAATTTAGGATACAGACGTGTTCATTGCATGGAGCCAAAGACTTCTTTCACTTTTGGCTTAATTTCAGTATCCAGTGGTGATAAAATAGTCCATAAAACTCTCAGAATAAAACCGTAAACACTGGAGATGGAAAAGAGGTACCAGAAGAGGCTTGTAGGGGGAATCAGTAGCTGAAATGAGGGGCTTACAAAGTTATAAAGACACCATAAAATTGAGACTTTATTTAGAAGCCACTTTAAATCTGAAATAAATAGAAGAGCATCTGAGAAGGTAAATGGATAAGTAAGCAACATATATAGAACAAAGGGCCCTAATCCCCTCCTATCTTGGACCAAGAAGACAAGCAAGCTTCGGAAACAAAACTACCTCCAGTTGCACACATCCTGTCAGGGCGTCTCTCTTCTAACTACATTGATAATCAAGACTCACACCCTTGAAGGGAAGCCAGAGCACTTTAATTCCCCCAACAACGTGCGTGTGTGTGTGTGCGCACGCACGAGTGCACTATTAGGTACAGTATATAATGATTTATAATACGTTGTAATATATTTTATTTATAATAAATTATATACAGATATATCCTATCCTTCAAATGATACAAGGGGATTTTTTTTCTGATTTATACGAACACACTGAGTTTTTTAGACATATCTAAAAATAAATGACAGAAAATCAATCCACCGTAATATATTTCTCAATGTTCATTCTGTAGCATTTAGAGTGATATGTTGAGTCTTGATTACCTCAGAGCTCTGACCTTCCTGTTGTGAATGTGGACTTGTCTGTCTCTGCCATAGGAGCATGGGAGGCAACCAGACGTGGATCACAGAAGTCACCCTGCTGGGATTCCAGGTCAGTCCGGCACTGGAGCTCTTTCTTTTTGGACTTTTCTGCCTCTTCTATACCCTCACCCTTTTAGGGAATGGAGTCATCCTAGGGCTTATCTGCTTAGACTCTAGACTGCACACCCCCATGTATTTCTTCCTCTCTCACCTGGCCATTGTTGACATGTCCTATGCTTCCAACAACGTCCCCAAGATGCTGGCAAATCTTGTGAAGCTGAAAAGAACCATCTCCTTTGTTCCTTGCATCATGCAGACTTTTTTGTATCTGGCTTTTGCTCACATAGAGTGCCTGATTTTGGTTGCGATGTCCTATGACCGGTTCGTAGCAATCTGCCACCCCCTACATTACACTGTCATCATGAACTGGAGAATATGCACGGTCCTGGCCAGCACTTCCTGGGTGTTTAGCTTTCTCTTGGCCCTGGTCCATTTAATTCTCATCCTGAGGCTGCCCTTCTGTGGGCCTCATGAGATCAACCACTTCTTCTGTGAAATCCTGTCTGTCCTCAAGCTGGCCTGTGCTGACACCGGGCTCAACCAAGTGGTCATCTTTGCAGCCTGTGTGTTTATCTTAGTTGGGCCCGTCTGCTTGGTGCTGGTGTCCTACTCACGCATCCTGTTTGCCATCCTGAGGATCCAGTCCGGGGAGGGCCGCAGGAAGGCCTTCTCCACCTGCTCCTCCCACCTCTGTGTGGTGGGGCTCTTCTTTGGCAGCGCCATTGTCATGTACATGGCCCCCAAATCCCGCCACCCTGAGGAGCAGCAGAAGATCCTATCCCTGTTTTACAGCCTTTTCAACCCTCTGCTGAACCCTCTGATCTACAGCCTGAGGAACGCAGAGGTCAAGGGCGCCCTGAGGAGAGCGCTGTACAAACAGAGGCACATGTGAGGGATAGCGAAAATCAACATGGCGGGTGGCATTTTTCACTTTCTGCTATAATAAATGCCACATTAAGATAGACTATTTTAGACCTAAACATACAACCTGAAGACATACAGACCTTAGAAAACAAAATAGATGAATATCTTCATGACCCCATGGGTCATGAAGGGTATGCAAAGATTCTTAGAGGTGATCCAACAAGCACAAGGCACAAAATTTGAAGAAGTGATAAATATTAGGCCTTTTCAAAATTAATCCTTGTGAGCATCAAAGTCACTATGAAGAAACAAGAAATGCAAGTCACAGACCAAGTGTTTTGTATTTTTTTAAATGCGATGGTGAGTTGGGTACGGCCATGTGAGGAGACACAGGGAAGTGTCAGGGAAACACAAAGTTTGTTGTCCTCATAAGTTCTGGAGAGGGAGGCATGCACGCCTTGCAGGGCCATGTAGGAAAGACACCAGGTTGGTCAGGAGACAGAAGACAGGAGCAAGGGAAGGTTTACATTGTTCCTTTCATGGGCATTTCCACAGGAAACACCCAATAAAGGGTTATATAAGAACAAGCTGGACTTCCCATAATGGGCAAATCGTTGCCATGTTCAGAAAGGGCATCATGGAGACTGATGAGCCTGGAGAGTTCTAAAGCTGAGAATGTCTGTGATCCTCAGAGCTCGAGTTACCTTACTTCCAATTATCTCCTTTAAATCCATCTGGCTTCACAGGGCTCCTGGGTGGCTCAGTTAATTAAGTGCCTGCCTTCAGCTCAGATCATGATCCTGGGATCAAGCCCCGTGTCAGGCTCCCTGCTCAGCGGGGAGACTGCTTCTCCCTCCCCCTCCACTGCCCCCCCAACTTGTGCTTTCTCTCTCTCTCTGTCAAATAAATAAGTAAAATCTTTAAAAAAAATAAATCCATCTGGCTCCTCTTCTGCCTTGAGCTATAGAGGGCTGTGTAATAGTATCTTCTGCTGTTTGTGCTTTCTTTTGCAAAAATCAACATGCCCAATTCTGACCTTCATACAACTGGGATGGATTTCCTCTCAGGTCTCCCAATCCCCTGGCATTAAAAAAGAATTATAATAAACCATTTTCAAATGAACAGTTTACACTTGTAAACTTCAAGGTCATGAAATGTTGAATCTCTGATTTCTAAAAGCAAAACAAAATGAAAATAAATAAATACCTTTTCCTTGGAAATGGAGTTTTTAAACCCTGACTGATACACTGATCTCTTCAGATCTCAAAGCAAATTTCTAAAATGCACTGCATCCAACTATGAGAATAAAGTAAAACAAACAAAACCAAATCTTTTTGTCACCAAATTGTAATTACCAAAGGTGAAAACAGTAATGGGGCTCTTCAGTAAAATTGCTGAGAAGGGAAGGTTCATGAGGCCCCCGCAGCCATGCAGGCAGGGTGGTGATGGAGCCTCCAGGCCCTGTGAGAGCCTCTTCAAAGAGCAGCAAAGCCCATGAGTTGTGGGGTATTTTTGTTTTGTTTTTTTTATGTTCAGTTAGCCAACATATAGTACATCATACATTTTTGTCGTAGTGTTCGATGATTCATTAGTTGCATATAATGCAACTAATGAGCACACCCAGTGTTCATCTCAACATGTGCCCTCCTTAATACCCATCACCTGGTCACCCCAAGCCCATACCCCCTCCCTTCTGTAACCCTCAGATTGTTTCCCAGAGTCCAGAGTCTCTCATGGTTTGTCTCCCTGTCTGATTTCTTCCCATTCAGTTTTCCCTCCCTTCCCCTATCGTCCTCCACTCTATTTCTTATGTTCCACATATATGTGAAACCGTATGCTAATTGTCTTTCTCTGCTTGACTTATTTGACTTAGCAAAATCCCCTCCAGTTCCATCCATGTGGAAGCAAATGGTAGGTATTCATCCTGTCTGATGGCTGAGTAGTATTCCATTGTATATATGAACCACATCTTTATCCATTCATCTGTTGAAGGGCATCTCACTTCTTTCCATGGTTTGGCTATTATGGACATTGCTGCTATGAACATTGGGGTGCAGGAGTCCCTTCTTTTTACTACATCTGTATCTTTGGGGTAAATACCAGTAGTGTAATCACTGGGTCGTAGGGTAGTTCTGTTTTTAACGTCTTGAGGAACTTCCATACTGTTTTAGAGTAGCTGTACCAGCTTGCATTCTGGCCAACAGCGTAGGAGAGTTCCCTTTTCTCCACAACCTCGCCAACACATGTTGTTTCCAGTCTTGTTAATTTTGGCTATTCTAACTGGTGTAAAGTGCTCTCTCTCTCTTATTATAAAGATGTTATTTATTTATTTGTCAGAGACAGAGAGCACAAGCAGGGGGAGCAGCAGAGAGAGAGGGAGAAGCAGACTCCCTGCTGAGCAAGAAGCCTGATGTGGGACTCGATCCCAGAATCCTGGGATCATGATCTAAGCCAAAGGCAGACGCTTAACCAACTGTGCCGCCCAGGCATCCCAAAGGTGACACCTCACTGTGGTTTTGATTTGTATTTCCCTGATGGCTAGTGATGAACATTTTTTCATGTCTCTGTTAGCCATTTCTATGTCTTCTTTGGAGAAGTGTCTGTTCCTGTCTTCTGCCCATTTCTTGACTGGATTATTTGTTTTTTGGGAGTTAAGTTTGATAAGCTCTTTATAGATCTTGGATATCAGCCCTTTATTCAAAGTGTCACTTGCAAATATCTTCTCCCATTCCGTGGGTGTTGACTGTTTCCTTTGCTGTGAAAAAGCTTTTTCTCTTGATGAAGTCCCAATAGTTCATTTATGCGTTTGCTTCCCTTGCCTTTAGAGATGTGTCTTGAAAGAAGCTGCTCTGGCCAATGACAAAGAGTTTACTGCCTATGTTCTCGAGGATTTTGATGGATTCCCGTCTCACATTGAGGTCTTTCATCCTTTTTGAGTTTATATTTGCTTATGGTGTAAGAGAGTGGTCTAGTTTCATTCTTCTGCATTGGTTGTCCAGGTTTCCCAGCACCATTTATTGAAGAGACTGTCTTTTTTCCATTGGATGTTTTTTCCTTCTTTGTCAAAGATGAGTTGACCATAGAGTTGAGGGTCCATTTCTGGGTTTTCTATTCTGTTCCGTTGATTTATGTGTCTGTTTTTGTGCTAATACCATACTGTCTTGTTGACTATGGCTCTGTAATATAGCTTGAAGTCAGGCATTGTGATGCCCCCAGCTTGGTTTTCTTTTTCAAGATTCCCCTGACAATCTGGGGTCATTTCTTTCCTGATTAAAACTCTTCAAAGTACAGGGATAAAGGGAACATACCTCAATATCATAAAAACTATCTATGAAAAGCCCACAGCAAATATCATTCTCAGTGGGGAAAAACTGAGAGCTTTTCCCTTAAGGTCAGGAACAGAACACTCTCGATGCCCACTCTCATAATTATTGTTCATCATAGTACTAAAAGTCTTAGCCTCAGGAATCAGACAACAAAAAGAAATAAAAGGTATTCGATTGGCAAAGAAGAAGTCAAACTCTCTGTCTTCACAGATGACATGATAATTTACGTGGAAAACCCAAAAGACTACACACCCAAATTATTAGAACTCATACAGCAATTCAGCAATGTGGCAGGATATAAAATCAATGCACAGAAATCAGTTGTGTTTCTATATACTAACAATGAGACTGAAGAAAGAGAAATTAAGGAATCAATTCCATTTATGACAGCTCCAAAAACCATAGGATACCTAGGAATAAGCCTAACCAAAGAGGAAAAGGAACTATACTCTAGAAACTACAGAACACTTATGAAAGAAATTGAAGAAGACACAAAGAGATGGAAAAGCATTCCATGCTCATGGATTGGAAGAATAAACATCTTAAAATGTCTATGCTCCCCAGAGCAATTTGCACTTTCAATGCAATCCCTATCAAAGCGCATGAGATTTTAAGATGTATGAAGGTCATCAGCTGGGAGGAAAAGGAACTGCTCTCAATAACACCATGTCCACATTGATATATAATGACACACAATAAATATTAGTTTCAGTGCAAGCCTTTAAACTGAGGTAGAGTAACTGGTTTTGTCTTCAATTGATTGGAACTCAGAAATCAGTGAGCCATGGCTAATTGTAATGGCACCTGCCATCATACTAATCTGATATATGGACAAGGGCCAAATCTGTTGGAACATCGCAGCAAAGACCTCTGTAATTCTTACTGATTTGTTCTGTAATGAAACTGAATTGTACCATGACCATACTCTGCTGTGGGGTACCATTGGCATTATTGATAAAATTCAACTACCTTAAGTAAATAAATGATGTGTCAGTGCTGATACTGATGACCAGATGTATTGGGAGACCAAGTTAAAGCCTCCTCAAGTTGTGATTCCAATGGGAAGTGGCTGGTTTGGGGAAGCACCTGCGTTGGCTAACCCTCAGCTCATTTCTACGCTGATAGCTCTGCTCAAGGTTATTACAAGGTACAACTAGCTCCAATGGGAGCAAGTAATCAGATTAGTACAAAAATGTGAAAATGTATGCCATGGCTTTCTAGGATATCGCTGTTTCTTTGAGTCTATCCCTAGTCCCCACTGGCTCCTCCAAATAGGGGCCATATTCATGCTCTTGCTGTGTCTATCCTATTAGGTAAAAGATTGCTGTACCTGCTGCATGAGTGCGCCGTAACCGTAGATGCTCAGACAAATACGTCAGTTTGCTACAAGAGCACCGAGGCCAAGGGCCAGGTGTGTGGACTGTGCAATAAAAAAGGGTTAACTCTGGCATAGCACGTGTCTGAGGAAGAACATGGGCTCCGAGCGCTGCTCCTTGGTTAAGAGAAGAGTGGGGGGCAGGATTCTAAGATGACCCCCTGAGGTACCCGCCCCATCTGTTTTAATCAAGTGCTAATCTGGCCTCTGCTGTGAAGACATTTTGCAAAACAGAGAAGAGAGTAGCTATGTTTTACATTTTTAAAAAGTATGTATTTATTTGAGAGAGAGAGAGAGAGAGAGAGAGAGAGAGAGAGAGGGGTAACGGCCCACGAGCCCGGAAAGAGCAAATGGAGAGCAGGTTAGAGAATCCTAAGCAGACTTGTCAATGAAGACGAAGCCTGACTCGGGCTGGATCTCACCACCCTGAGATTATGACCTGAGCTGAATTCAAGATTCAGCAACTTGACCAAGTGAACCACCCGGGCACCCCTGTTTTACATTTGAACAATCTTAAATGTTGGCTTTAGCAAGGAGAGCTGAATTATGTATTTCTGCTGCACTCTATCTGATGCAATGTCACATGTCACATTGCTCCTGGAAAATTCCATGGGGCACTCATGAGAGAGGGACGGTGAAAAAGGCAAACATCTAAATATAATTATGAAAATAGTTTTGATCATATGGGCCCTTTGAGAGATTCTCAGACATTCCCCCAGTTCCTGGACCACACTTAAAGAACCAATAACTTAGTATATTCAAACTCAGTCTCCACATTCATAAAATGGTAATGCTGACCAGATTAAACCATGTAGTCAGGATAGGGCATTGGGCACATTTTCTGAAACAAGAGAAGGGCTCAATAATTGTTGCTTATGAATAGTAGAAACCTTCCTCATTTGTATTTACCAATCCTTACTGCAGATAGAGATACATCTTGGCGTGGGGATCTAGTCTCTCTCAGGGTTGCCATAACAGGTTCCATGGGACTCTACTTCTCAAGCGTCTCAAAGTCCCAGTCCCTCACATGCTTTGATGGGGATTGTAGAGAAGCATGACTTCATAAAACTGTAATCAATTTGAGAGTTTGGGTACAGTAATTTGTGATATTTGTGATATATTCACCTTTTTAACGCTTGAGGTAGTTGGAGGTTTGTGTACAAATAGTGTGATGCCAATATCCACCCTGTTTGTTTCCCAGAATTTTCCTCCAAGGACCATCAGACGCAACCTTAGCTCTCTCCTCAGAGGAAACTCAGGGATTTCCCTCCCCAATCTTAGGAAGAAGATAAATAGGTATAATATCATATGATCATTCTGGGAATTCAAATTCTCAGTAGAAACTCAAGAATGTTTTTAATTCATCTGACTCTAAAATAAAAGCTATGCTCCTGGGGCTCTTTGAAGAACCTTCAGCAAGTCTAATGAGTGGCTCCTATACCTGGGATTTAATCCTCTGAAAGCTACCAAGGCAACAGGACCCTACATCCAGTTTAGAGGTACATTTCTCAACTCTGTGGGGTTTATGGTAGGTTAATGTTGCTTCTTGTAAGAAAACCAAGTGCTGACATGTGCTAACGCAGAAGAGATTATTAATTTATGCTGGGAGGTGATTTTCGGTATGGGTACCTAATAAAGGATAAGCTATAGGGGCAAAAATGACATTCCTGGGTGAACGTCCCCCCTGACTCACACGGTGCACTGTAGGCAGATACAATAGGCACCTAGATGTCTCCCTCCCCTACCTTAGGGACCATCTGCCCACTGTGTGGTGGAAAGGCATCGTTGAACTCCCCAGCATCTCTCTCACCATTTCCTCCTAATGTAACTGAGTGGTGGTCGCAGAGCTAGTACAGCTGTGGCAGGGCAGTGTGAGGGGGCTCACACAATGAGAAGTCTTATTCAGGCATTTTCTCTGAACAAGGTTCCCAAATGGCCAAATTAATGAATGGAATTTATATATCACCTAGCTTAAATGAAAATCTTTTTTTAAATTTTTTAAAGATCTATTTATTGATTTTAGAGACAGAGCAACAGAGAGAGCAAGCCTGGGGAGGGGCTTGATCCTGGTACACCCAGATCATGACCTGAATGGAAATCAAGAGATGGTCACCTAACCAACTGAGCCACCCAGGCACCTGGAAGATCTTGATGTCCAGAGCAACCTGTCTTAATGGAGAAGAATATTCTAGTAACAGTGACAGTAAGTTTTTGCTGAAACACTGTAAGATATAAGTTTGCCATATAGTTATTCTTTTTTGAACTCCCACTCCCCCTGCTTGTGTTCCCTCTCTCACTGGCTGTCTCTATAAAAAAAAAAAAATCACTGAATTTATATACATGTCTTTCTTATCACAAAAGAGGATAAAAGGAATGCCAAAGCTCCTGATGAGATTTGGAGAATTAGATATAGTGCCCTTGATCAAAAAACATTCTGGGGTCCAGACAGCCCAGAGAGAGCCTGTCCTACTGACAGCAAAGTTTTCCTTACTTGAGCTGCTATTGTTCACTTAGTCCACTGGAGAGGTGAAATTTTAGGTATAGCTACCATGACATTTTCTTCTCTAAGCCAGTACTGTCTTTGCTTAATTTCTTTCTTCCTTTCTTTCTTTCTTTCTTTCTTTCTTTCTTTCTTTCTTTCTTTCTTTCTTTCTTTCTTCTTTTTTTTTTTTTTGGTTGATGGGGAGAGAGGGCAAGAGAGAATCTCAAGCAGCCTCCACTACCAGCACATAGCCTAATGCTGCTCCATCTCAGGACCCTGAGATCATGACCTGAAGCTAAAACAAGAGTTGGATGCTTAACTGATTGAGTCACCCGGCAGCCCCGCTGCTTAGTAGTTTGAACCTACTTTTAATTTTATTTTTATGCCATTCATTTTTTAAACAGCAAGATGGTAATAATGGTAATGAAAATGAGAATGAAAAGATATCCTAATTCAGACACAAATAACCAGGCTAAAAAGTTATTAAACAAATGTTCCCACTGAATAGTGATGGGTTCGGTGCCTTCAACGTATTTTTATCCTTTGTGTTCACAGAGTAAATGTGGTTCAGACATTGCTTATTGTATCCTGCCGTGCCTCTGTAGAGTTCTGCAATACTCATGTTGCTGTCTCCCACTTTACCTAAGCTAGGCATATTCTTTAATTGTAGCAAAAATCCATGTCACAAACTTAGCGCACATTTACACAGAAGCTTCCCAAAGGCAATCCTACTCATGGAGGTGAAAGAATCTATGATTTTGTCACTATAATTTTCCAGTGATCGTATTCTAACTGCGAACTTCTCTAAGGAAGGAGAAACCATGTCTTTGTCAAATGAAACTGGCAAATAGAAGATCCTTAGTACCTCCGTTTTTGAATTAAAATGACAACCATCCATCTAACAAACATGTGCTGAGTGTCTGTTTCATCGAGAACTTTACCTGTTATTTTGAGATCTGAAGATGTTCAGGACATGCTACACACCCACAAGACTTCCTATTTGGCGAAAGAGAATCTCAATCAAATACATGACATTTGGTGTAACTCCCTTTATATCTTTGATTTTATCTTGAGGATTATCCAGATCTTCATAGTGAGGATCTATCTTTTAACTGTTAATATTGACCAAGCCATATTTAATAGGTCCCTGGAGAGCCTCTTCATATGCATCTCCTCTGATGCACAAGAGTAGAAAAGACCCTTTTTACAGGCTGTTTTATCATTAGCCTCTCAGTGGGTCTAGAGAAGATCAAGCAGGCTTCCTTCTTTCTCTTTGTAGAACCTAGTGGTACCTACAATACAATGGTTCAAATGAGAAGGACTATGACCCCATGGCAACAGCCCATCAGGATTATACAATGAGGGTAGTGATGCACACAGTTCGTAACCACACTCATATTTTTGAATGACCCATATGCATTTTCAGGCCTAATATATACTAGATCGAGAATTTACAATTACCTAAGACTGGTATCCTCTGAAGGGATATACAATAATTCTCAGTATTCAAAAAGTTACTGAATTCATCCTGCACTCAGAAAAGGTACATAAGGGGCGCCTGGGTGGCACAGCAGTTAAGCGTCTGCCTTCGGCTCAGGGCGTAATCCCAGTGTTATGGGATCGAGCCCCACATCAGGCTCCTCCACTATGAGCCTGCTTCTTCTTCTCCCACTCCCCCTGCTTGTGTTCCCTCTCTCGCTGGCTGTCTCTATCTCCGTCGAATAAATAAATAAAATCTTAAAAAAAAAAAAAAAAAAAAGAAAAGGTACGTAAATGTAGAGAAAAAGAGAATAAGGCAAATATGAAAGAAATATCAAAATTTGTTGAATCCGTGTAAAGGAATATGGGGTTCTTTGTCATAATTCGTGACACTTTTCTGGGAGTTTAAACTTATTCCTTATGAAAAGTTCAAATCATGAAGCTAACCAATTTTGGGAATAGGGGGATCTGGCAAGTGGGGCCAAATGTACAGCCTTTCTCTGAGCTCATTTTGAGCTAAGTAGCTCCAATTTTCGTCGATTCTCCAGCTCTGCCTTTTCTCACACTTCAGTCCTTGACAAACTGTCTTAAGAAATGGGAAGCAACCAGTCCTGGGTCACAGAATTCGTCTTACTGGGATTCCAGCTCAGCGCAGAGATGGAAGCATTCCTCTTCTGGACCTTCTGCCTGTCCTATATCTTCAGTCTGTTGGCAAATGGCATGATCTTTGGGCTCATCTGTCTGGACCTGAGACTGCACACCCCCATGTACTTCTTCCTCTCACACCTGGCCATCATTGACATGTCCTATGCATCCAATAATGTCCCCAAGATGTTAGCAAACTTAGTGAATCAGAAGAGAACCATCTCCTTTGTTCCATGCATTATGCAGACATTTCTGTATTTGGGTTTTGCTGCTACGGAGTGCCTGATTTTGGTGGCTATGTCCTATGATAGGTTTGTGGCGATCTGCCACCCCCTCCAGTACACTGTCATCATGAACCGGAGAGTGTGCATGGTCCTGGTTGTGACTTCCTGGGTATTTAGCTTTCTCTTGTCTCTGGTCCATTTAAGTCTCATCCTGAGGCTGCCCTTCTGTGGGCCTCATGAAATCAACCACTTCTTCTGCGAAATCCTGTCTGTCCTCAAGCTGGCCTGTGCTGACACCTGACTCAACCAAATGGTCATCTTTGGGACCTGTGTGTTTATTTTACTGGGGCCCCTTTGCTTGGTGCTGGTTTCCTACTTACGCATCCTGTTTGCCATCCTGAGGATCCAGTCCGGGGAGGGCCCCAGGAAGGCCTTCTCCACCTGCTCCTCCCACCTCTGTGTGGTGGGGCTCTTCTTTGGCAGCGCCATCGTCATGTACATGGCCCCCAATTCCCGCCACCCCGAGGAGCAGCAGAAGATCCTATCCCTGTTTTACAGCCTTTTCAACCCTATGCTGAACCCTCTGATCTACAGCCTGAGAAATGCAGAGGTCAAGGGCGCCCTGAGGAGAGCGCTGTACAAACAGAGGCACATGTGAGGGATAGTGAAAATCAACATGGCAGGTGGCCTTTTTTCAGTTTCTGCTATAATAAATGCCACATTAAGATAGACTATTTTAGACCTAAACATACAACCTGAAGACATACAGACCTTAGAAAACAAAATAGATGAATATCTTCATGACCCCATGGGTCATGAAGGGTATGCAAAGATTCTTAGAGGTGATCCAACATGCACAAGGCACAAAATTTGAAGAAGTGATAAATATTAGGCCTTTTCAAAATTAATCCTTGTGAGCATCAAAGTCACTATGAAGAAACAAGAAATGCAAGTCACAGACCAAGTGTTTTGTATTTTTTTAAATGCGATGGTGAGTCGGGTATGGCCATGTGAGGAGACACAGGCAAGTGTCAGGGAAACACAAAGTTTGTTGTCCTCATAAGTTCTGGAGAAGGAGGCATGCACGCCTTGCAGGGCCATGTAGGAAAGACACCAGGTTGGTCAGGAGACAGCAGGCAGGAGCAAGGGATGGTTTACATTGTTCCTTTCATGGGCATTTCCACAGGAAACACCCAATAAAGGGTTATATAAGAACAAGCTGGACTTCCCATAATGGGCAAATCGTTGCCATGTTCAGAAAGGGCATCATGGAGACCGATGGGCCTGGAGAGTTCTAAAGCTGAGAATGTCTGTGATCCTCAGAGCTCGAGTTACCTTACTTCCAGTAATCTCCTTTAAATCCATCTGGCTCCTCTTCTGCCTTGAGCTATAGAGGGCTGTGTAATAGTATCTTCTGCTCTTTGCGCTTTCTTTCTCAAAAATCAACATGCCCAATTCTGACCTTCATACAACTGGGATGGATTTCCTCTCAGGCCTCCCAATCTCCTGGCAATAAAAAAGAATTATAATAAACCATTTTCAAATGAACAGTTTACACTTGTAAACTTCAAGGTCATGAAATGTTGAAATCTGCTTTCTAAAAGCAAAACAAAATGAAAATAAATAAATACCTTTTCCTTGGAAATGGAGTTTTTAAACCCTGACTGATACGCTAGATAATCTCTTCAGATCTCAAAGCAAATTTCTAAAATACACTGCATCCAACTATGAGAATAAAGTAAAACAAACAAACAAAACCAAATCCTTTTGTCACCAAATTGTAATTACCAAAGGTGAAAACAGTAGTGAAGGTCTTCAGTACAACTGCTGAGAAGGGAACGTTCATGAGGCCCCCTCAGCCATGCAGGCAGGGTGGTGATGGAGCCTCCAGGCCTTGTGAGAGCCTCTTCAAAGAGCAGCAAAGCCCATGAGATTTTAAGATGTATGAAGGTCATTAGCTGGGAGGAAAAGGAACTGCTCTGAATAACACCATGTCCACATTGATATATAATGACACACAATAAATATTAGTTTTAGTGCAAGCCTTTAAACTGAGGTGGAGTAACTGGTTTTGTCTTCAATTGATTGGAACTCAGAAATCAGTGAGCCATGGCTAATTGTAATGGCACCTGCCATCATAATAATCTGATATGTGGACAAGGGCCAAATCTGTTGGAACATCGCAGCAAAGACCTCTGTAATTCTTACTGATTTGTTCTGTAATGAAACTGAATTGTACCATGACCATACTCTGCTGTGGGGTACCATTGGCATTATTGATAAAATTCAACTACCTTAAGTAAATAAATGATGTGTCAGTGCTGATACTGATGACCAGATGTATTGGGAGATCAAGTTAAAGCCTCCTCAAGTTGTGATTCCAATGGGAAGTGGCTGGTTTGGGGAAGCACCTGAGTTGGCTAACCCTCAGCTCATTTCTACGCTGATAGCTCTGCTCAAGGTTATTACAAGGTACAACTAGCTCCAATGGGAGCAAGTAATCAGATTAGTACAAAAATGTGAAAATGTATGCCATGGCTTTCTAGGATATCACTGTTTCTTTGAGTCTATCCCTAGTCCCCACTGGCTCCTCCAAATAGGGGCCATATTCATGCTCTTGCTGTGTCTATCCTATTAGGTAAAAGATTGCTGTACCTGCTGCATGAGTGCGCCGTGACCGTAGATGCTCAGACAAATACGTCAGTTTGCTACAAGAGCACCGAGGCCAAGGGCCAGGTGTGTGGACTGTGCAATAAAAAAGGGTTAACTCAGTTCGATTTGTATGTTAGGAATTGAAAGGAACTTTAAAATATCTGATCCTAACACTTCGATGAGAACAGAAATGGAAATTGTGTCCCTCTGGGTTGGGATTCAGAATTCCTTTGGTAATTAGGGGTAGGGGCTGATGATGAAGAGCGGTGGCATAGCACGTGTCTGAGGAAGAACATGGGCTCCGAGCGCTGCTCCTTGGTTAAGAGAAGAGTGGGGGGCAGGATTCTCAGATGACCCCCTGAGGTACCCGCCCCTTCTGTTTTAATCAAGTGCTAATCTGGGCTCTGCTGTGAAGACATTGTACAAATTAACTGATATTAAACTATGGAGTTACGTTGGTGGGTTTACCCCAGTTAGGTGACCTTTTTGAGAATAGGGAGTTTTCTCGTCTAGCCCCATAGGAGGAGGTCAGGGGACCTAAAGTGTGATGATGGAGGGTGTGGTGTGCAAGGACTGCAGATGAGGACGGCAGACCCAGCATGTCCTTGACGTCAGACTGTGAGACAGGTGCAGAGAAGCCAGCTGCCCCATCCCAGGACACTGACCCATGGAAACTGGGATAGAGCACATGTGGGCTCGTTTACTTTTTTATTTTTCTTAAAGATTTTATTTATTTATTTATTTGTCAGAGACAGAGAGAAAGAGGAGAGAGCACAAGCAGGGGGAGTTGCAGGCAGAGGGAGAAGCAGGCTCCCCGCGGAGCAAGGAGACTGATGCAGGACTCAATCCCAGAACACTGGGATCATGACCTGAGCCAAAGGCAGACGCTTAACCATCTGAGCCACCTAGGCATCCGTGGTTTATAATTTTTTTTAATATGTCTGGTCTTTTTTTTTTTTTTTACATCGTGTGTGTGTGTGTGTATTTAATTTGTTAAAAATCCAATATAATTAACATACCATGTTATGTTAGTGTCAGGTATAAAATATAGTGATTCAATAATTATTCAATATTATTATCAATAATATTATCAATATTATTCTGTGCTCATTATAAGTGTACTCTTAATCCCCTTCACATGGTTCCCCCCCTCCCCCCACCTCCCCTCCCCTCTGGAAACCACCAGTTTGTTCTTTATAGTTAAGAGTCTATTTTTTTTGGTTTGTCTCTTTTTTCCTTTCTTTGTTTTGTTACTTAAATTACACATATGAGTGAAACCATATGGTGGTATTTGTTTCTCTGTTTGACTTATTTCACTTAGCATGATACCTTCTAGGTCTATCCATGTTGCTGCAGATGGAAAGATTTCATTCCTTTTTATGGCTGAGTAATATTCCATTGTATATAGATATCAGTTGTGTGTTGTTTTAAGCTGCTAAGTTTGTGTTCACTTGTGGCAGCAACAAGAGAAAACTATACAACTTCTGGTATCAAAAAAGAAATCCATTTTTTTGCAACTCTGGCCCTGGCAAGATTGGTAATCTACCATTCAGTGCAATGGTACTCTACTTTTTTGGTCTTGGGACTTCTTTGAATTCATAAAATTTACTGAGGGCCCAAAGATATATTATTTTTGTGGTAGTATTTGTTGATATGTATCATATTAGAAATCAAAAGTGGGAATTTATTAAATATTTTAATTCATTTAGAATTATTTCTATTATGTATTAATATAATGCATTTTTATGAAAAATAACTATCTTCTATAAAGCAAAAAAAAAAATAGTGAAGAGAGTAGCTATGTTTTATACTTTTAAAAAGTATTTATTTTTTTTAGAGAGAGAGAGTCAACCGCCCCAGAGTGGGGGAAGAGCAAATGAGGAGCAGGTTAGAGAATCCTAAGCAGACTTGTCAATGAGCGCGAAGCCTGACTCGGGACTGGATCTCACCACCCTGAGATTATGACCTGAGCTGAATTCAAGATTCAGCAACTTGACCAACTGAGCCACCCGGGCACCCTGATTTTACATTTTGAACTATCTTAAATGTTGGCTTTAGCAAGGAGAGCTGAATTATGTATTTCTGCTGCACTCTATCTGATGCAATGTCACATGTCACATTGCTCCTGGAAAATTCCATGGGGCACTCATGAGAGAGGGACGGTGAAAAAGGCAAACATCTAAATATAATTATGAAAATAGTTTTGATCATATGGGCCCTTTGAGAGATTCTCAGACATTCCCCCAGTTCCTGGACCACACTTAAAGAACCAATAACTTAGTATATTCAAACTCAGTCTCCACATTCATAAAATGGTAATGCTGACCAGATTAAACCATGTAGTCAGGATAGGGCATTGGGCACATTTTCTGAAACAAGAGAAGGGCTCAATAATTGTTGCTTATGAATAGTAGAACCCTTCCTCATTTGTATTTACCAGTCCTTACTGCAGATAGAGATACATCTTGGCGTGGGGATCTAGTCTCTCTCAGGGTTGCCATAACAGGTTCCATGGGACTCTACTTCTCAAGCGTCTCAAAGTCCCAGTCCCTCACATGCTTTGATGGGGATTGTAGAGAAGCATGACTTCATAAAACTGTAATCAATTTGAGAGTTTGGGTACAGTAATTTGTGATATTTGTGATATATTCACCTTTTTAACCCTTGAGGTAGTTGGAGGTTTGTGTACAAATAGTGTGATGCCAATATCCACCCTGTTTGTTTCCCAGAATTTTCCTCCAAGGACCATCAGACGCAACCTTAGCTCTCCCCTCAGAGGAAACTCAGGGATTTCCCTCCCCAATCTTAGGAAGAAGATAAATAGGTATAATATCATTTGATCATTCTGGGAATTTGAATTCTCAGTAGAAACTCAAGAATGTTTTTAATTCATCTGACTCTAAAATAAAAGCTATGCTCCTGGGGCTCTTTGAAGAACCTTCAGCAAGTCTAGTGAACGGCTCCTGTACCTGGGATTTAATCCTCTGAAAGCTACCAAGGGAACAGGACCCTACATCCAGTTTAGAGGTACATTTCTCAACTCTGTGGGGTTTATGGTAGGTTAACGTTGCTTCTTGTGAGAAAACCAAGTGCTGACATGTGCTAACGCAGAAGAGATTATTAATTTATGCTGGGAGGTGATTTTCGGTGTGGGTAGCTGATAAAGGACAGGCTATAGGGGCAAAAATGACATTCCTGGGTGAACGTCCCCCCTGACTCACACTGTGCCCTGTAGGCAGATACAATAGGCACCTGGATGTCTCCCTCCCCTACCTTAGGGACCATCTGCCCACTGTGTGGTGGAAAGGCATCGTTGAACTCCCCCAGCATCTCTCTCACCATTTCCTCCTAATGTAACTGAGTGGTGGTCGCAGAGCTAGTACAGATGTGGCAGGGCAGTGTGAGGGGGCTCACACAATGAGAAGCCTTATCCGGCCATTTATCTGAACAAGGTTCCCAAATGGCCAAATTAATGACAGAATTTATGTATCACCTAGCTTAAATGAAAATCTTTTTTAAAATTTTTTAAAGATCTATTTATTGATTTTAGAGACAGAGCAACAGAGAGAGCAAGCCTGGGGAGGGGCTTGATCCTGGTACACCCAGATCATGACCTGAATGGAAATCAAGAGATGGTCACCTAACCAACTGAGCCACCCAGGCACCTGGAAGATCTTGATGTCCAGAGCGACCTGTCTTAATGGAAAAGAATATTCTAGTAACAGTGACAGTAAGTTTTTGCTGAAACACTGTAAGATATAAGTTTGCCATATAGTTATTCTTTTTTGAACCATCTCAGGCTCTCACTCTGTTGTGATGATTTTCACACTTAAAAATCACTGAGGGGCGCCTGGGTGGCATAGCGGTTAAAGCGTCTGCCTTCGGCTCAGGGCGTGATCCCGGCGTTATGGGATCGAGCCCCACATCTGGCTCCTCCGCTGTGGGCCTGTTTCTTCCTCTCCCACTCCCCCTGCTTGTGTTCCCTCTCTCGCTGCTGTCTCTATAAAAAAAAAAAATCACTGAATTTATATACACGTCTTTCTTATCACAAAAGAGGACAAAAGGAATGCCAAAGCTCCTGATGAGATTTGGAGAATTAGATATAGTGCCTTTGATCAAAAAACATTCTGGGGTCCAGACAGCCCAGAGAGAGCCTGTCCTACTGACAGCAAAGTTTTCCTTACTTGAGCTGCTTTTGTTCATTTAGTCCACTGGAGAGGTGAAATTTTAGGTATCGCTACCATGACATTTTCTTCTCTAAGCCAGTACTGTCTTTGCTTAATTTCTTTCTTTCTTTTTTTTTTTTTTTGGTTGATGGGGGGAGAGGGCGAGAGAGAATCTCAAGCAACCTCCACTACCAGCACATAGCCTAATGCTGCTCCATCTCAGGACCCTGAGATCATGACCTGAAGCTAAAACAAGAGTTGGATGCTTAACTGATTGAGTCACCCGGCAGCCCCGCTGCTTAGTAGTTTGAACCTACCTGCAAAGCATTTTTATCCTTTGTGTTCACAGAGTAAATGTGGTTCAGACATTGCTTATTGTATCCTGCCATGCCTCTGTAGAGTTCTGCAATACTCATGTTGCTGTCTCCCACTTTACCTAAGCTAGGCATATTCTTTAATTGTAGCAAAAATCCATGTCACAAACTTAGCGCACATTTACACAGAAGCTTCCCAAAGGCAATCCTACTCATGGAGGTGAAAGAATCTATGATTTTGTCTCTTTAATTTTCCAGTGATCATATTCTAACTGTGAACTTCTCTAAGGAAGGAGAAACCATGTCTTTGTCAAATGAAACTGGCAAATAGAAGATCCTTAGTACCTCCGTTTTTGAATTAAAATGACAACCATCCGTCTAACAAACATGTGCTGAGTGTCTGTTTCATCGAGAACTTTACCTGTTATTTTGAGATCTGAAGATGTTCAGGACATGCTACACACCCACAAGACTTCCTATTTGGTGAAAGAGAATCTCAATCAAATACATGACATTTGGTGTAACTCCCTTTATATCTTTGATTTTATCTTGAGGATTATCCAGATCTTCATAGTGAGGATCTATCTTTTAACTGTTAATATTGACCAAGCCATATTTAATAGGTCCCTGGAGAGCCTCTTCATATGCATCTCCTCTGATGCACAAGAGTAGAAAAGACCCTTTTTACAGGCTGTTTTATCATTAGCCTCTCAGTGGGTCTAGAGAAGATCAAGCAGGCTTCCTTCTTTCTCTGTAGAACCTAGTGGTACCTACAATACAATGGTTCAAATGAGAAGGACTATGACCCCATGGCAACAGCCCATCAGGATTATACAATGAGGGTAGTGATGCACACAGTTCATAACCACACTTATATTTTTGAATGACCCATATGCATTTTCAGGCCTAATATATACTAGATGGAGAATTTACAATTATCTAAGACTGCAGAGAGAGCCTGTCCTACTGACAGCAAAGTTTTCCTTACTTGAGCTGCTTTTGTTCATTTAGTCCACTGGAGAGGTGAAATTTTAGGTATCGCTACCATGACATTTTCTTCTCTAAGCCAGTACTGTCTTTGCTTAATTTCTTTCTTTCTTTTTTTTTTTTTTTTGGTTGATGGGGGGAGAGGGCGAGAGAGAATCTCAAGCAACCTCCACTACCAGCACATAGCCTAATGCTGCTCCATCTCAGGACCCTGAGATCATGACCTGAAGCTAAAACAAGAGTTGGATGCTTAACTGATTGAGTCACCCGGCAGCCCCGCTGCTTAGTAGTTTGAACCTACTTTTAATTTTATTTTTATGTCATTCATTTTTTTAACAGCAAGATGGTAATAATGGTAATGAAAATGAGAATGAAAAGATATCCTAATTCAGACACAAAAATAACCAGGCTAAAAAGTTATTAAACAAATGTTCCCACTGAAAAGTGACGGTTTCGGTGCCTTCAACAGTATTTTTATCCTTTGTGTTCACAGAGTAAATGTGGTTCAGACATTGCTTATTGTATCCTGCCATGCCTCTGTAGAGTTCTGCAATACTCATGTTGCTGTCTCCCACTTTACCTAAGCTAGGCATATTCTTTAATTGTAGCAAAAATCCATGTCACAAACTTAGCGCACATTTACACAGAAGCTTCCCAAAGGCAATCCTACTCATGGAGGTGAAAGAATCTATGATTTTGTCTCTTTAATTTTCCAGTGATCATATTCTAACTGTGAACTTCTCTAAGGAAGGAGAAACCATGTCTTTGTCAAATGAAACTGGCAAATAGAAGATCCTTAGTACCTCCGTTTTTGAATTAAAATGACAACCATCCGTCTAACAAACATGTGCTGAGTGTCTGTTTCATCGAGAACTTTACCTGTTATTTTGAGATCTGAAGATGTTCAGGACATGCTACACACCCACAAGACTTCCTATTTGGTGAAAGAGAATCTCAATCAAATACATGACATTTGGTGTAACTCCCTTTATATCTTTGATTTTATCTTGAGGATTATCCAGATCTTCATAGTGAGGATCTATCTTTTAACTGTTAATATTGACCAAGCCATATTTAATAGGTCCCTGGAGAGCCTCTTCATATGCATCTCCTCTGATGCACAAGAGTAGAAAAGACCCTTTTTACAGGCTGTTTTATCATTAGCCTCTCAGTGGGTCTAGAGAAGATCAAGCAGGCTTCCTTCTTTCTCTTTGTAGAACCTAGTGGTACCTACAATACAATGGTTCAAATGAGAAGGACTATGACCCCATGGCAACAGCCCATCAGGATTATACAATGAGGGTAGTGATGCACACAGTTCGTAACCACACTCATATTTTTGAATGACCCTTATGCATTTTCAGGCCTAATATATACTAGATCGAGAATTTACAATTACCTAAGACTGGTATCCTCTGAAGGGATATACAATAATTCTCAGTATTCAAAAAGTTACTGAATTCATCCTGCACTCAGAAAAGGTACATAAGGGGCGCCTGGGTGGCACAGCAGTTAAGCGTCTGCCTTCGGCTCAGGGCGTGATCCCAGTGTTATGGGATCGAGCCCCACATCAGGCTCCTCCACTATGAGCCTGCTTCTTCTTCTCCCACTCCCCCTGCTTGTGTTCCCTCTCTCGCTGGCTGTCTCTATCTCCGTCGAATAAATAAATAAAATCTTAAAAAAAAAAAAAAAAGAAAAGGTACGTAAATGTAGAGAAAAAGAGAATAAGGCAAATATGAAAGAAATATCAAAATTTGTTGAATCCGTGTAAAGGAATATGGGGTTCTTTGTCATAATTCGTGACACTTTTCTGGGAGTTTAAACTTATTCCTTATGAAAAGTTCAAATCATGAAGCTAACCAATTTTGGGAATAGGGGGATCTGGCAAGTGGGGCCAAATGTACAGCCTTTCTCTGAGCTCATTTTGAGCTAAGTAGCTCCAATTTTCGTCGATTCTCCAGCTCTGCCTTTTCTCACACTTCAGTCCTTGACAAACTGTCTTAAGAAATGGGAAGCAACCAGTCCTGGGTCACAGAATTCGTCTTACTGGGATTCCAGCTCAGCGCAGAGATGGAAGCATTCCTCTTCTGGACCTTCTGCCTGTCCTATATCTTCAGTCTGTTGGCAAATGGCATGATCTTTGGGCTCATCTGTCTGGACCTGAGACTGCACACCCCCATGTACTTCTTCCTCTCACACCTGGCCATCATTGACATGTCCTATGCATCCAATAATGTCCCCAAGATGTTAGCAAACTTAGTGAATCAGAAGAGAACCATCTCCTTTGTTCCATGCATTATGCAGACATTTCTGTATTTGGGTTTTGCTGCTACGGAGTGCCTGATTTTGGTGGCTATGTCCTATGATAGGTTTGTGGCGATCTGCCACCCCCTCCAGTACACTGTCATCATGAACCGGAGAGTGTGCATGGTCCTGGTTGTGACTTCCTGGTCATGTGGATTTATTCTGTCTCTGGTACATGCAGTTCTCCTTCTACGGTTGCCCTTCTGTGGACCCAGGGAAGTGAACCACCTCTTCTGTGAAATTCTATCTGTCCTCAAGCTGGCCTGTGCTGACACCGGGCTCAACCAAATGGTCATCTTTGCAGCCTGTGTGTTTATCTTAGTCGGGCCCGTCTGCTTGGTGCTGGTTTCCTACTTACGCATCCTGTTTGCCATCCTGAGGATCCAGTCCGGGGAGGGCCGCAGGAAGGCCTTCTCCACCTGCTCCTCCCACCTCTGTGTGGTGGGGCTCTTCTTTAGCATAGCTGTGCTGGTTTATATGGTCCCAGACTCCAATCGACGAGAAGAGCTGGAGAAAATACTGTCCCTATTTCACAGTCTCTTTAACCCAATGCTGAACCCCCTCATCTACAGCCTGAGGAATGCTCAGGTGAAGGCTTCTTTGTATAGAATACTGCAGAGAAGACTCATGTGAAGTATAGAGAGAATGTTGTTTGAGTAGGGTTTCCTTTTAAATTATGTGGTTTGCTGAAGCAAAAACACAGAGGAAGTTCCCACTTAGAAGTTAAAATTAAAAATTGTAACTGTCCATCTTTTAGCTTTAAAAATGGGATATATTAAAATATCCCTGAGAAGCATATATTCTAAAACTGAGGGACCACATTAGGGTTTGGGACATCTAAATTGTCAGAATATTTTGTCTTTTTTTAAAAAATTGATTGATTGATTTGAGAGAGAGAGGGAGGAAGGGTGAGCAGGGAAAGGAGCAGAGGGAGACAACCTCAAACAGACTCTCCACTGAGTGCGGAGCCTGACATTGGCCCAATCTCATGATCCATGAGATTGTGACCTGAGCTGAAACCACAGAGCCACCGAGGAACCCCTAGTCTTTCTTTTAAAAAATAGTAAATGTTCTTTATCTTTTGAAGCCAGGAATATTAGTGTATGGAGAAAACAATTAAATAAAAAATTACATCAGCGCATTTCTCTGGCTTTTGTATTTAGACATATCTGACTTTTAAATTGCCTTGTAGTTGCTGGAACCAGTGCAGTAAGATTAATACCATAAGACAGAACTTCCAAAGTAGATCTGAAATTTCAGTACAGAAAATATTGCAGAGTTATGTGAATCTATCTCGCCAATTGTGAGGCCAATGAAATAAGAGTTTAGAGAAACTCTAAATTCCTTGATGGAATAATTTAGGAGTAAAGGGGAAAAAGTTAGGGAAAACTCTAGTCCAAAGAGAAACTATGTAAAAAATCCTAAAATATTTTAAATGCTTAGGATTTGGTGAAATAAAGGAAATTCATTAGTAAGTGTTTAAATGGTTCTAGAGGTAAGAGTTTTGAGCATTGCTCAAATATTACATTTGTTATTGGGTTATAATATTTTCATTTTTTAAAATAATTTCTAATAAGATTGAATTACCTGTTAAAGTTTTTCAAATAGTTACCAACAATATTTTTTGTAATGTTTGAATCAACTTACCTCAAGATGGTTTGGGGTAGCACCAAACATCATGGGACAACTATGATTAGCTAACATCGTCTTTCTTTCAGGGTGGCAGAAGTTCCTCTGAATTTACCAGATTAAACAACTGTCTTCAGGCTAATGGTGATAAAATAAGTAAGAGCTGCTTTTTTATGATTCAATATTTGTCGATATTGCAAAATGATCACCACAATAAGTATAGTTAACATCGGTCACCGTACATAGTTACAATTTTTTTTTCATGTAATGAATACTTTTAAGATCTACTCTTTTAAGAGCAACTTTCAAATGTATAATACAGTATTATTAACTATAGTCACTTTACTGTGCATACATCTCCATGACTTATGTATTTTGTAACTGCAACTTTGTACCTCTTGACCCTCTTCACCCATTTCACCTACTCCCCACACACTGGCCTCTGGCAATCATCAATCCGTTCTTTGTATCTATGAGCTACTTTTCCCTTTCTTTTTCTTTTCTTTTCTTTCTTTTTCTTTCTCTCTCTCCCTCCCCCTCCTTCCCTCCTTCCCTTTTTGGTTCCACATATAAGTGAGATCATATGGTATTTGTCTTTCTCTGTCTGACTTATTTCACTAGCCTAATGCCCTCACGTCCCATCCAGGTTGTCACAGATGACAAAGTTTCCTTCCTTTTTATGTCTGATTAATATTTCATCGTATATATACCACATTTTCTTTATCCATTCTTCTGTTGATGGGCACTTACGTTGTTTCCTTGTCTTAGCTATTGTGAATAGTGCTGCAGTATCATGGGGGTGCAGATAACTTCTTGAGTTAGTGTTTTCATTTCCTTTGGATGAATACCCAGGAATGAAATCGCTGAATCAAATGGTAGTTCTATTTTTAATTTTTTGAGGAACTTCAAAATTGGCTGTACCAATTTACATGCACAAGGGTTCCCTTTTCCCCACATCCTTGCCAACACTTGTAATCACTTCTGTTTTTGATGATAACCATTGTAACAGGTGTGAGATGATATCTCATTGTGATTTTGATGATGACATGTGATGTCAAGCGCATTTATTTTCATGTACATGTTGGCCATCTGGATGTCTTCTTTGGAAAAATGTCTATTCAGATCTTCTGCCCATTTTTAAAATGGATCGTTTGGTTTTTTGCCATTGAGTTACCTGAGTTCTTTACATATTTTGGATATTAACCCCTATTGGATAAATGATTTCCAAATATTTTCTTCCATTTAGTAGGTTGCATTTCCATTTTGCTGATGGTTTCCTTTGCTGTGCAGAAGCTTTTTAGTTTTATCTTCACATGTATCATGACATTATTCTCTATTTTTTACATCATGAAAACTTTATTAACCTCAAGAGTTATAAAATTCTAGCAAAATTAAGCATAATTAACTTTCATTTAAAATATATAATACCCAATTAAAAATATATAGTACTCAAAGTATATAATATATAGTATTAACAATGGAAGCAAATATATATGCTGAGAAAGACAACCAAAAGGTGAAGTCCAGATTGCTGCTCAAGACATTTAATATGCTTGAATAAATAAACACACAAATAGAATTTACTTTACTTGGCATAGGACCATTATCTATGTCCACTGCCTCTTTGTTGCCCATTTTTTCATCATAATTTTATGTCTACGTTGTTCACATGTGCTGCCAATACATGATTGTAACTATAAAAATACAGGCAATTCTATGCTTCTTCTCTTTTCTAAGCAAGATAATTATATTTCCATGGAATATAAATTGTCACCATTTTTAGAGTTAGAAATTCTTCAAAGAACAATTAAGCTTTGCTGAAACATGAAACAGAAGATAGTTCTAGAGAAGATTACAGCATTTCAATTTGGTGCTTCCAATGAGAATTTAAAAATTGGCTTAACTGTTGCCCAAAGTCAATACCTCAGATTCTAAGATGTCAGGCTGTATATTTGAATGAGCTTATATATATTGGGCAATGTGAGCAAACTTTGTAAACTATAAAGTTATTCAAGTGAATCAAATGTTTATTTTCTATATATAATTGAAAATAGGGGAAGTCATATGGTTGTAATATTAAACATGATACACCTTCAAGTAAAAGTTTAAAGCATTTCTCCATTGTCTTATTTCTTGTACAGAAAGAAAGAGTGGAAAAACAGAAATAAAATTATTTAAAGCTCTTAAAATAAGGCGATAAAAACTGTGTTTCTAAACTATTACCTGGTTCAAAATAATTATTTTGGGGGTATAATTTTTAGTAGAATTTCGTTTTTACACTGGTGCTTAGCTATACACTTTGGAGGGGTCAGAGCTATGTTTTTGCTGTTCCAACGTCGTCGTGAATATTGTACTCTAAACTGCATTATAGGAAAGCCTATAGAACCTTCTATCAGAGGAAAAGACCAGCAGTAGCAGTCTTCTGGCGATCGGGGGGTCTTCCAAACGTTATGAAGTTTCTGTGGAGTCACAGCAGGGACAAGCTGTGCCCTACAAGCTCATGGATATCTCTCATTCTCACAAGAGAGCCGTCGAAGACGGAAAACACACACACACCTGGACCCAACACTGGCATTAGAAGAAAGCAATGAGATACCCCAGAGGTTAGTCAGAGTTCAAGAATTCAGAGATATGTGCAGTTAAAGGAGCAGACACCACCACTAGATTGGAGTCAGGGAGACGGGAACGAATCTCATTTCCCCTACTTACTGTGTGGCTGGTGCAAGTACCTAAAATACGGAGTCCTCATCATTAAAACAGGAATAACGCTTCCGCCCCAGAAGATCAAGGCCTGTCACTGCGGGACACTGCATCAGCACAGGGCTGGACACAAAGACACCCCGAGAAAATGACACTCACATACACGGTCTCCAGAGACCACTAGTCAGGCATGAAGACTGAGGACTGTTCCCAACTGCGGACTCAGGATCAGAATCGGGTGGTGTCCCGCTGTTCGGAAGGAAGGCTCTTTCCTCTTGAGCTTCGCTTCAAACAGCAGGATCCCACCATGGGGCCCCTCAAACTTGAAAGAACAGTTTTGTCAGCAGCAGTCCTGTACGTCCTACTGATCACTAGCACAGCTGATCATTATTCTTTCTTAACCCTCAAAGTCCCCAACATGGATTCTTTCATTCGCCTACTACCCGAGACACTGATTTGTTTAAAGCCTCCAGAAAATGTCGGGGGCTCTAAAAACATCAAGGCAGTCATATCTTCCAGCCTGTGAGGTTACATTTTTTCCCTTAGGAATCATGCAGAGAACCCGCTAAGGTGATGAGCAACACAGGAAGCCTCCTTTGCAGAGGGGCTTCTGGAACAACAAGGGTGAAGCACAGCGCCTACGCTCAGATCGGACGCAGAGGGTTCAGCCAGGGACCGAGGGCTGTAACATAAATGGACAAGCATCGGAGCGGGCAGTCCGCACACAGTGCACTACAAGGAAATGACCTAGCTTCCGTTACCTGAACTAGGTGTCTCAGTCCCTCCCACTGGGGCTCTTTGCAGTTCAACTTCTTTAACGTTGTCTAAGGTTCTTGGACCCCTGACAAGGCCAAGCTGATTGCTGGAGAATCAAGCAGAATGACAGCACATCAACTAGTGAGCAGCTCACAGAACACGATCTCTAGAGGCAGCCTTCCTGAGTTCAAATCCACACTTTGCCACTTACCCGCTGTTGACCCTGGGCTAGCTCTTTAACCTCTCTGTCTCTCTTCTATCACCTGTCAAATGGAGATAATTGTACCTACAACGCAGAGTAATCACGTGGACCGAGTTTTTGTAAATGCATAGGGCATGCGTGGCACATAGCAGGAGCTGTGCTGGATAAATGACAAAAATTGCATCCACCATGGGCTTGGTGTTACAGCTGGTATTGGAATCTGAGAATAGAAAATACCTCATATTACCTTTCCCCTTTAATGCATTATGCTGAATTAGTCGGTCATAGATCTCGGAAGACTCTAAAAAGATAATTATTTTTTTCCTAGACTTATTCTTTTATTTGGGTTTGAAATCATTTTCCCCACTTAATAGATGAAGCAATGGAAATTTCAAAAGTTTAAATTACTTACTAAAAGTGAAAAGAAAAAAAGAAACTTAGTGAGAAGAGATGAGATTAGAAACTGAGAAAACAGTTCTCCCAAACCTGCTATGAGACAGAACATTTTTGCGAGATGCCATTCACAACCCCCCCTTAAAAAGTAATTAGAGCCCCTGATAGTTTTCTAATAGACGTTCGTGACATTTCAGGAGCCCTTCTGGGTGTGCAGGGTTACCCACTCAGCTGACAGTTTGGGGGCTTGTCTACATCTTTAATCCATTTTGTGACTAGCCTAATAATCTTTCTTTTTTTCAACCTCCTAATAAATACTTTATTTTTTATTTTGTTATTATGTTCAATTAACCAACATATAGTACATCATTAGTTTTTGATGTAGTGTTCAGTGATTCATTAGTTGTGTATAATCTTTAACCAGACATTTCCAAATCGTATCCACGCTCCTTTTTGTCCTACAGAATGTTTTTACCAGCGGGAGGCAGCACTGAGTTTGGTTCACTCAGCAACCTCTCTCTTTAAGCAGCCTGTTGGAAATAGAAGCCTGAAGTGAGCTCAAAATCACTTTCCCACTCTCCTTCTCTTTCCTCTGCTCTCCCCTTCCTTCCCCTCTCCCATTTCCTCCCGTTCCTTTCTTTCCCCTTTCTTTTTTTAAACAGAGTAACCCAAAGTTAGAAAGGTAAAGCCCAGAGAAAACGAGACAGTCCGTGGTTCTCATACATTAGCTTGCACCAGAATCCCCTAGAGGGCTTGTGACTCAGGTTGCTGGGATCCACCCCTGGAGTTTCGGATTCTGTAAATCTAGACTGAGGTCTGACAATCTGCATTGCTAAATTTCCTGGTGGAGTAGATGGTGCCAATCAAGGAATAACACATGAGATAAACTACAGAAATGGAAAATTCCTTTTGATCATGACCTTTGGACCAGCTATACCTTTTCTTTCATTCTCCACACCCCAAAGCTCTCGTCCCCCTGGGAGAGGGGATAGCCTCAGAGAGACTGAGAATCCCAATCCATGAAGGTGGGAGACAATCCCACTGGAGGGGAGGATGCTGAGTAGATAAGGTTAAAGGTATGTTGGGGGAGGGGTGCAGGGACCGTCCCCTGTGAGAATCAGGTTTTCACCTGAGACGCCACTTCTGAATCTACACCAACTGGTGCTTTTTTGAGGGTTGGATTGTATCCATTTAAACTGGAGAAAAGGATTGGCTGAAGGTTCTTCAAGACTCTCAGGAAAGGGTGGAGGCATTCTTCACTATTTGAGCTGCAGCCCATTTCTCCAGGGAAAGGGGTGAGGAGATCCAGAGATCCAAACTAGGCTCCAAATTCCCACTAGTGTTCCCCAACATCCAGATTCCCTCCCCACACTGCCCTCCCCCCACCTCTTCACAGGCCCTGTTCCAGAGAAAAGGGGAGAGGAAAATGAATGCAGTTTGACTGTAATGTGCCTTCCTTCTCCCCATGTTTTAATTCTTCTAGGTGAGATAGATCAAAAACTTTCCTCCCGAAGTTTCTCCTGGGTAGAGGTTATTTGGGAAACAAGCTTAATTTTACAAATACACCATTCCTCGTTCTCAACCCCAGCCCTCACAACATCTATTAACATCTTGGGAGTTGTTTTTACCAGTGTTCCCAGCTTCAGCTGGTGGTCATAAGTCTCACCTGGAGAGCTATTACAAACCACAAAGCCAGGACTCCACCCGGGACCCGCATCATCAGAATCAGGAGCCTGTGGTCTCTCATAATTGCTGAAGCTCCCAAGTGATTCCAATGGACCTTCCAAGGGTAGAAAACATCCCCGTTTTAACAGTCAGTTACAGCTCTGTGAGCCTGCTGAGCTCTTGCTCTGGGCAGTGAGGAAATGCGTACCGCAGGGCTGGTTTAGGAACGGGAGGCTGCATGAGGGTGCTGTCTCCAGAGGAAAAGACAAGATTGGGGCGTGGGAGACCTCTTGAGAAAAGGGGCCGCCATCACAGACCAAGAACTTCCAGTGTCCAAATTCATCCATGACCTCAATCATGATCTTTCGAGCAGTGGAATGACTGAAAACCTCAGCTTTCCCAACTTGGCTGGTTCCACTCCAGCTCTGAGTCTGCACCGGGGTGAAGGACAGACTGAAGGTAAGTGCTTGAAACTCCCCTCCAACGTCTTCCTATATTATAGGGCATAGTTTGTGTGGTTCTAAAGGCAGCCCCAATTATGGCTTCTTTATAATTGGGGGGCTCAAAGGCATCAGCCCTTGGAGGATGCCCACCAGAGAAGACAGTGGTTATTTCACACAAGATGAGGGTTTTGGTTTTTAACTTTACTAGGAGAGTTGAGGTTTGAATTTCTCCTTGAGGGGATCAGAATGCTTGATGGTAATGTTGGTCATTTGTGCCTTTTACACGGTGATTAGAACACAGATTTGAGATATTTGGTTAAAATCTCTGCTCATTCATGAACTTAAACCCACATGGTGACCCACATAGTGAATAAACCCTACATCCGTAAGCATAAGAGAAGCAATTTCTTAAGCTCTTCTCCTGTTTAGCTGCTTTATAACTAGTTGACCCAAAGAGTTCCCCCAAAATTTCTAGAAAATGAGTTCCTAGGGTGACCATGTAATGCTTAAGTATTTTTCTTAACCTGTACAAACTCTTCATTCATAGAGTTGGCTTTGTATTTTCAACTAATTAGATAGGGCAGAATTTTCTGTTGATCTCTGGTATTTAGAAATTGTGTATTCTATTGTGTTGGTCCCTGGTATTTAGAAATTTTCCTTCCATTTTTAAATATTAAGTGTGTTTTTCTCTATCACAAAGAATGGGTCCAGAATTATTTTCAAAGTAACTTCCCTGTGCTTTGTCATGACTCACTTATAACCCACTTGGTCCCTTCATATTAACGAGGTGCTCTCCGAACCTTCTTTAAATTCTTGTTCTTTCTTCACACCTGTTTTCAAAACCCTGTATATAATATCCCAAGTTCTCTTCTATCAAACCTGTATTCCAATTCTAGACGTTCAAATTTCATCTCCTAGAAGCCCGAGTTTCATTTCTCATGATCTTTCACCAGGGTAGTCTTCTCACTGTTTAAACAGCAAGACCATTGTCTGCTCATCCTCACCTGAGGACTTCATTCACGTAGTTTTCCATGCAGGAGGGGCCCTCCCCTCTCTACCAGCAATGCGAGAGGACCAGTATGACCTCCTCGCCAGCAAAAAAGCTTCTCATTGGCCCACTTGTTCCAGGAAATTGCTGGCCATAGAAAATACGCCCCTCTAACATTGAATAATCCTTCTGCCTTTGGCCCTAAACTGTGTGTTTAGCCCCTTACAGCCGACCAAGGACAGCCTAATGCCCCTTAAGTCCAATTAGACTCCTTGACTTCCCCCCAAAACTCCAAACCACCAAAATAGAATGCTTGCCAACCAGAGACTGTGTTTCCTATTTTTACTGTGTCAGGTTTACTTTCCTTGCTAACTCCTTTGAACCCCTGCTCACATAAAGCAAGAGCAGATGGGGTGCCTTGCCAAAAGTCTATGAATACACAGCCTTTTAAAACTGTGTTTCAAATCTGGCTTTATGTTAGACCCTAACCATCTAAATCCTAGTAACTTTTCAGAAGCAGTTTTGGTTCTAACCCATCTATAGCTGTCCAGCGCTAAATTTCCTCTTTCCTATGTTATCTGCCCCCTTCCATCCCCTGTATAGACCGGCCCCAAGCCACCCCCACACAGGCATTGTGAGGTAATCAGAAGGAATTGAAAGGAGGGGAGCTGTAGCTTTTCTCCCTGTCTGCCCTCTCAGTCGTCTCCCTCTCCCCATACACCTAAAACTGAACCTAAGCTTAAATACATAATGTCCTGTCAGTAAAGTTTTTGAGTAACTTGGGAGAAGGAGCACAGATAGAGATTGAATGGTGATCAAGGCCAATATGGAGCCACAGGTAGGCTGTTCTAATCCCGTTTTTGATGGGCATTAAGTATAGTTAATGTTTGTCAGCTGCAAAGTGGCGACTTGATTGCTAAGCAAACAAAATGTATCCAATGTCCTGTGAAAAGCAACTTTTTAAATTTAAATTATTAAGAATCCTGAGGAGAGAGGAGATAAACCCAAATAACAAGAAATTATTTTTTAAGATAAAAATAATATATCTAGAAAATATTCCATAGCTGGGTTATTAGTTTCAGAGATAGAAACACCCTTTCTAAATTTTTGTAATCTGGATATTATTTTGTATGATATTAGACACCCACTAGGGACTGAAATAGAGACTTGTTAAATGGGGTGGATGAAGTGAATTAAACTCTTCTTCCAGTGATTGATTCTCAGAAACTTCTTTGATGAGGTCATATTCTTTTCTATAATAATTTGCCTTTCTTTCATTATTTTTTAAATTGAAATGTATTTGACATATAACATTGTGTAAATTTAAGGTGTACGGTGTTAACTTGTTACATTTATAGGTTGTAATATAGTTGCCATTGTAGTGATATTTAGCCCTTTTATTACATTACATAATTATCCTTTTTTAATCGTTGAAATAATTAAGTTCTAGTGTCTATTAGCAAGTTTGTCAGATATAATACAATATTGTTGTCGAAATTCACTATACTGTGCTTTAACTCTCCAGAGAATATATACCACTCATTGTAAGTTTGTACCCTTAAAAATATTTGTCCTGTCTCCCCAGTCCCCAACCCCCATCCCCTGGTTAACAAGTTTGGGTATTTTAGATTCCACATAAAAGTGATGTCATACTTGTCTTTCTCTGTCTGACCCCTCTCACTTAGCATAATATGCTCAAGGTCCATCTATATTGTCACAAATGGCAGGATGCCCTCCTTTCTCATGCCTGAGAGTTTCCAATGTATATATACCACATCTTCTTTATCCATTTATCTTTCGGGGCCTTAGGTTATTTCCATGTCTTGGCTATGGTGAATAATGCTGCCGTAAACATGGGAGTGCATATACCTCTTCAAAATCTTGTTGCATTTCCTTGGCTATATAACCGGAAGTAGAATTGCTGGATCATACGATAGTTTGACTTTTAATTTTTTGAGAAGCCTCCATATTGTTTTTCATAGTGGTTGAACCAATTTGCATTCCCTTGTCGGCACTTACTATGTCTTCTTTTTTTTTTTTAAGATTTTATTTGAGAAGGAGAGAGTGCACACACATGCACACAGCATGAGCACAAGTGGGGGGGGAGGGGCAGAGGGAGAGGGACAAGGAGACTTGGTGCTGGGCAGGGAGCCCAATGCAGGGGCTCAATCCCAGGACCCTGAGGTCATGACCTGAGACGAAGGTGGATGCTTAATTGCCTGAGCCATCCAGGTGCCCCTGTCTTGTCTTCTTGATAGCCATTCTAACAGGTATGAGGTGATAACTCCCTGTGGTTTTGCTTTGCATTTTCCCTGATGATCAGTTACGTCGAGCATGTTTTCATGTACCTGTTGGCCATGTAGATGTCTTCTTTGGAAAAGCATCATTTTCCCCCCATTTTTTAAATTGGATTCTTTCATTGTCATTCAGTTGTATGCGTTTTTTATATATATTGATTATTAACCTGTTGTCTGATACATGGTTTGTAAAAATGTTCATCCATTCTATACGTTGCCTTTTCATTTTGTTAATCGTTTATTTTGCTGTGCAGAACATTTAAGTTTGATGTAGTCCCATTTGTTGGGTTTTTTTGCTGTTTTTTTTTTTGTTGTTGTTGTTGTTGTTGTTTTGTTTTTTGCTTTTGTTCGTGCTTTTGGTATCCTATCCAAAAACTTGCAAAATGGCAAAAGGGAAGAGGAAGATACAGGTCCAGCTATGGAATGAATATGTCACAGGAATGAAAAGCAGAGCATAAGGAATATAGTCAAGGATATTGTAATAGTGATGGAATGGGAGAGACGGTAGCTACATTTGTCATTAACATAGCATAATGTGTAAACTTGTCAAACAATTAAGTCGTACACCAGAAACGAATGAAACATGGTCAACTATACTCAAAATAATAATCATTGCCAAGACCAGTGTTGAGCTTCTTCCCCATGTTTTCTTCTGGGAGTTTTGTAGTGTCAGGTCTTACATCGAAGTCTTTGATCCACTAGAAGTTAATTTTTCTGACTGGTATAAGATAGGGGTCCAATTTCAATCTTTGGCATATGGATAGCCCCTTTTCTTAATACCACTTATTGAAGAGCTCATCCTTTCCCTATTGGGTGTTCTTGTCTCCTTTGTCAAATATTAGTTGACCATATATATTGGGATTTAATTCTGGGCCCTCTATTCTGTTCTGTTGGTCTATGTGTCTATGTTTTGTACCAGTACCATACTGTTTTTATTACTACAGATTTGTAATATACTTTGAAAGGAGAACTTTGTCTTTTTCCTCAGGATTGCTTTGGCATTTCTGGGTCTTTTGTGGTTCCATAGGAATTTTAGGACCATTTTTTCCATTTCTGTGAAGAATGCTATTGGTACTTTGATGGGAATTGCATTGAAACTATAGATGCCTTGGGTAGCATGGACTATTTAACAATGATTCTCCCAATCCATGAATACAAGACGTCTTTCTGTGTTTTTTGTATCTTCAGTTTCTTTCAACAAAGTCTTATAGTTCTCATAGTATAGAACTTTCACTTCCTTGGTTAAATTCATTCTGAAGTATTTTATTGTTTTTGATGCTATTGTGAATGGGATGGTTTAGTGAGCTGTTTCATCATTAGTGTATAGAAACGCAATTGATTTCAGCGTGTTAATTTTGCACCTTGCAACTTTACTGAAATCATTGATTAGCTTCAACGGTTTTTTAGTTGAGTTTTTGGAATTTTCCATGTTCAAAATCATTATCTACAATAGTAACAATTTTACTTCCTTTCTGATTTGGATGTTTTTTCTTTGTCTCACATAATTGCTCTAGTTATAGGGCTTCCAGTACTACATTGAATGAGTGGTGAGAGTAGGCATCCTTCTCTTATTCCTGATTTTAGAGGAAAAGCTTTTCAATCTTTCTCCATTGTGTATAATGTTACCTGTGGGTTTGTGGTAGATGGACCTTATTATGTTGAGGTATGTTTCATCTATACCCAATTTGTCAAGGGTTTTATGAAAGGCTGTTGGTTTTTGTCAAATGCTTTTTCTGCATCTATTGAGCTGATTATCTGATTTTTATTAATGTGATGTATTACATTTACTGATTTGCATGTGTGAACTATCCTTGCTTTCCAGGGACAAATCCCACTTGGTCATGGGGTATAATCTTTTTAATGTGTTCATGAATTTGATTTGCTAATATTTTCTGGAGAATTTTTGCATCTAGAGGTATCAGGGATATTGGTCTATAGATTTCTTATATTCTTGTTTGGTATCAGAGTAATGCTAACCTCATAGAATGAGTTTGGAAGTGCTCCCTCCTCTTCAAGTTTTTGGAACAGTTTGAGAAAGGTTGATGTTAATTCTTCTTTAATTGTTTGGTAGAATTTGCCAGTGAAATTATCTGGTCCTGGGGTTTTGTGCTTTGAGAAGTTTTTTGTTACTGATTCAATCTCCTTATTCATTCCTGGTCTGTTCAGATTATCTATTTCTTCTTGATTCAGTCGTGGTAGGTTATGTGTTTCCAGAATGTTACCCCCCCCCTTTTTTTTCTAGAAATGTATCCAATTTTTAGATTACCTAATATGTTGCCATATAATTATTTGTGGTAGTCTGTTATGATCTTATGTGTTTCTACAGTATCAGTTGTAATGTACCCTCTTTCATTTCTGATTTTTAAGATTTATTAGTCTAGCTTAAAGTTTTGTCAGTTAGTCTTTTTGTAGAACCAGCTCTTACTTTTGTTGATCTTTTCTGTTGTTTTTCTGGTCTCTATTTCATTTATTTCTACTCTGATCTTTCTTTCTTTCCTTTTGCTACCTTTGGGCTTAATTTGTTCTTTTTCTGGTTCCATGAGGTATAAAGTTAGGCTGTTTATTTGAGATCTTTGTAATCTTTAAATATATGTATTTATCACTTTTGCAGAATCTCATAAGTTTTGGTATGTCATATTTCCATTTCTATTTGTTTTAAGATAGTTTTTTTAAATTTTCCCTTTGATTTCTTTGACCCATTGGTTATTTAGAAATGTGCTTACTTTCCACATATTTGTGAATTTTCCACTTTTCCTCTTGTTGATTTCTAGTTTTATACCATTGTGGTCAGAAAGTTGGTATGATTTCAAGCATATTTGCTAGGATTTGTTTTGTGTTCTGTGTTCTATCATTTGATCTATCCTGCAGAATGTTTCAGGTGCACTTGAAGAATGTGTATCCTGCTACTGTTGAATGAAATGTTCTATAAACATCCGTACCGTTTGGTCCATTTGTTCTTACGTGTGGTTCAGTTTCAATGTTTCCTTGTTGCTTTTGGTCTGGATGAACTATCCATTGCTAGCAGTGGAGACCAGAAATCCCCTACTATTATTGTACTGTGGTCTATCTCTCCCTTTAGATCTGTTGGTATTTAATATATTTCAAGTGCTCTGCTATTAGGTGTGCATATACATATGAATGTTTTATCTTCTTGCTATAGTGCTACTTTTATCGTTATGTAATGACCTTCTGTGTCTCTCATTTGCACCTTTGGCTTGAAGTCTATTTTGTCTGCCATAAGTATGGCTACCCCACTTTCTACTTTGTTTTGGTTTCCACTTGCATGAAATACCCGCTCCCATCCCTTCACTTTGAGTCTATGTATGTCTTCGGAGTTCTAATGAATTTTCTTTTTCTGCATTCCTATAGCTCATTAAAATGAGCAGCATCAAGAATCTAAGAAAAAAATATCTCCCATAAGAGAAAACAATCTGAGAACTACTTCTTTAAGTTATTTTTAAATGGATGGTTTTAAAAGAATATGCGTAGCAGGAAGTGATTATTCAGTCTGATAACTGATACAACAAAATAAAAACCTCTCTTCATTGAGGCCAAATGTCACCCCTCAGAGGCCAGCTCTGATTACCCTTGAACAAATTGTTCTCCATCCACCTACACTGCTCTATTTCATCCTGCACCTGTTGTTCAAGTGTGTATCTTCCCTACTAAAATGTAAGTTCCTGGAGGAATAACACTTCATCTCCCCTGCTTATCATTGTATCATTAGGACCTAGAATTGTGCATAAAATATTTATTCAGTGAATGAATAGTTGGATGGATGGATAGACTGCTTTATGCTGTACCTTTATACAACCATTAGGTGAGAATTATTAAGACATCTGGGGCTGATACAATTGTTTTGGGGACAAAAGGTAGCACTTAAGTAATTTACTTTATCGTATAGTATTCTACTAATATTCACTCTCTATAAATGAATATCTTCATCCTCTTTTTATTGTGTTAATGATGATTGCTCACCTCTGATCTCCTAGAGGGAATTTTGAGAAGAGACCTTTCTTCCCTAAACCTTCCTGATGATGTGGGGATTGGGTTGGGTTCTTGTGTATATGGCTACAATTCTTGTATATCTGTAACAGGATGTACCAGATTCAGAATGAAATATGCATAGACCAAGAATGGGGAGATGTAGTAAGTTTAGCTGAGATAATGTACGGTTTAGCTGAGTAGTAGGAGATAAAGCTGAAAATGAAGACTGAGGCCAAAAGATAGAGGGTCTTGGGGAGAGGATAGTGGGTAAGAAATTTATATTTATTAAGTCAAGAATGAAATCCACACGCTTACATCCCCCTCACCCCCAACCAGAAGTAAATGAAAAAAATTAGGATTGATTACATGTAGGGGAGAGAAGTTCACAGAAGCAGAACTGTCTATTTCTTCATCAATAGGACATATCTATTTTTTTTTCTTTGAGGAAAATGACCATTATTATGTTATTGTGGTCTGTTCTTGGTGCTGATGAATTATACTGTTAATTTTATAACAATATTTGCTCATGTATGGCTCTTTCAGTATTGAAGAACTCCTGATGTTTAACAAAAAGATATGCTAAGTAGGTAATGAAGATCTGAAGCAAATGTACCAAAACGTTCCTATTTTCTTTGACATAAATTATAGTTACTTTGAAGCCTTTGTATGTAACTTCAATATCTGTGCTGTATCTGGGACCACTTCTATTGAATCTTTAATTTATTAACTTTTCCTACTTTTTCACATGTTGAATGATAACCTATAGCCTCTACGCTGTTATCATATAAAGATTATAGAGGCTTTTTCTCCCTATAAGAAATCTGTTGAAGATACCCTTTTTCCTTTTGGGAATTGGTTTTAGATTTGTTAAAACTAGTGTGTATATATATATATATNGGGAACACAAGCAGGGGGAGTGGGAGAGGAAGAAGCAGGCTCATAGCAGAGGAGCCTGATGTGGGCCTCGATCCCATAATGCCGGGATCACGCCCTGAGCTGAAGACAGACGCTTAACCACTGTGCCACCCAGGCGCCCCCTATATATCAGTTTTATTGTACTGGTTTTCCACCATTTTTGTGCTTATATCAAGGTCTTTATAAAGATCTTTCCATTCTAGCTAGATTGTAACCACAATATCTCATGAACACTTCGCTGTTTCTGTGGAATACCTGTTCAGCTCTGTTCATCTTTTGTTGGCTCTTAGCCTCCCAACAACTGTTTTTTGCTGGGCCATTCACATTTTTTGCAACTTAGGAGGACCTGGACAATGCCTAAGAAATTCCTATATATATTTTTGGGACTCCTTTTGCACATGTACTTCCTCCTTCAAATTTCCTCCCTGAGAACCCCAGCTTTCTTATTAGCTCATACCTGCAACCCCTGTTGCTTATACCCTGTGAGATTTCAGCTCCATGTTTGGCCTCCATTTTCTTGATTTATTGTTTGGAAGATACCTCTTGGAAGGAAGCCTGTGTGAATGTGAGGCTTACTTGTACTTTAAACAAGCATCACAATCTTATACAATCCACCAAAGACCCACTCGTTCAAAGCTTAAAAACTTACTTTTGATTATTTAAATAATTTTATCTTGCTAAAAAAAAAACACTAAATATTGTGAAAAAATTTTTGGAAAATTCTTTAGCACATAACAAATGGTTTTAAAGCAGATTAATAGGTAAAGCAGGAAGAAAATAATAAACTGCACTAGTTTGAAGAGGGTTTGGCAAGGACAGACACATATAATTTACACAAGCATCAGATTGTTCCAGTGAACAATTCAGTTTTATTGCCCTGTCTGTATGAGTAGGTAGGTAAGAGCAGGGGCAATATAATCCTGAGTCCAAAAGATAAGATTAATCAGAAATATGGACTCATATACCAGAGAAATGTTAAGCAGGTTGATTTGTGACTGTTTACTAACAGCATGCTATGTATGATTTTCATTGATTTAAGAGAGCCGTTCATTGTTATAGGCATAATCAAATGTCAGTTAACCAAGTGCCAAGCAATGCCATATAGAAGTCAATTATCAAATATTACATTGAAGAAGCTATTGGAAAATTCCCCATTATGGAATAAAAAACATGACAAATAGTGCATTTATTTCAAGTTTGGGAACAAAAACTTTCTCAACTGTAAAGGTCTTATCACTGGGATCTCTTGGAAAATAGGATTATCCTTTGTATCATTACACAAAAATATTTTTTATTTTTTTATTTTTTCTTATTCAAATTCAATAGGCAACATATAGTACATTAGTTTCAGATGTAGTGTTCAATAACTCATCAGTTGCATATAACACCATGCTCATCACATCACCCAATTACCCTATCCCCCACCTACCTCCCCTCCAGCAACCCTCAGTCTGTTTCCTATAGTTAAGAGTGTCTCATGGTTTTTCTCCCTCTCTGATGACTTCGCCTTCAGTTCTCCCTCCCTTCCCTTATGATCCTCTTCCCTGTTTCTTATATTCGACATATGAGTGAAACCATATGATAATTTTCTTTCTGAGTTATTTCACTCAGCATAATACCCTCCAATTCCATCCACGTAGATGTAAATGGCAAGTATTCTTTCTGACGACTAATATTCCATTGTATATATGTACCACCTTTTCTTTATTCATTTATCTATTGATGGACATCTCAGCTCTTTGCACAGTTTGGCTATTGTGGACATTGCTCTTATGAACATTGGGGTGCACGTGCCCCTTCAGATCACTACATTTGTATCTTTGGGGTAAATACCTAGCAGTGCAATTGCTGGGTCATAGGTGGCTCTATTTTTAACTTTTTGAGGAACCTCCATACTATTTTCCAGAGTGGCTGCACCAGCTTGCATTGCCAACAGTGTAAGAAGGTTTCCCTTTCTCTGCATCCTTGCCAACATTTGTTGTTTCCTGTCTTGTTAATTTTAAGCATTCTGACTAGTGTGAGGTGGTATCTTATTGTGGTTTTGATTTTGTATTTCCCTGATGCCAAGTGATGTGAGCATTTTTTCATGTGTCTGTTGGCCATGTGTATGTCATCTTTGGAGATATATCTGTTTATGTCTTCTCATTTCTTGACTAGATTATTCTTTGGGTGTTGAGTTCGATAAGTTTTTTTTTTTTTTAAAGATTTTATGTATTTATGTGACAGAGAGCCAGCGAGAGAGGGAACACAGCAGGGGAGTGGGAGAGGAAGAAGCAGGCTCCCAGCAGAGGAACCCGATGTGGGACTCGATCCCGGAACACCGGAATCACACCCCGAGCTGAAGGCAGAAGCTCAACGACTGTGCCACCCAGGCGCCCCTGATAAGTTCTTTATAAGTCATGGATGCTAGCCCTTTATCTGATATGTCATTTGCAAATATCTTCTCCCATTCCACGGGTTGCCTCTTAGTTTTGTTGACTGTTTCCTCTGCTGTGAAAAAGCTTTTGATGAAGTCCCAACAGTTCATTTTTGCCTTTGTTTCCCTTGCCTTTAGAGATGTGTCTTGAAAGAAGTTGCTGTGGCCAATGTCAAAGAGCTTACTGCCTATGTTCTCTAGGATTGCTTACTGCCTATGTTCTCTAGGATTTTGATGGATTCCTGTCTCACACTGAGATCTTTCAATCATTTTGCATTTATCTTTGCTTATGGTGTAAGAGAATGGTCTAGTTTCATTCTTCTGCATGTGGTTGTCCAGTTTTCCCTGCACCATTTATTGAAGAGACTTTTTTCCATTGGATGTTTTTTCCTGCTTTGCCAAAGATTAGTTGCCCAAAGAGCCAAGGGTCCATTTCTGGGGTTTCTACTCTGTTGCACTGATCTATGTGTCTGTTTTTGTGCCAATACCATACCGTCTTGTTGACTACAGCTTTGTAATATAGCTTGAATTGTGGCATTGTGATGACCCCAGCTTTGGTTTTCTTTTTCAATATTCCTCTGTCTATTTGGGGTCTTTTCTGGTTCTATACAAATTTTAGGATTATTTATTCCATCTCTGTGAAATGTTGATGGTCTTTTGATAGGGGTTGCTTTGAATGTATAGATTGTTCTGGGTAGCATAGACATTTTAACAGTATTCTTCCAATCCATGAGTATGGAATGTTTTTCCATCTCTTTGTGTCTTCCTCAATAACTGTTCTGTAGTTTTTAGAGTACAGATCCTTTACCTCTTTGGGTAGGTTTATTCCTAGGTATCTTATGGGTTTTGGTGCAATTATAAATGGGATAGATTCCTTAATTTCTTTCTTCTATCTCATTTTTAGTGTATAGAAATGCAACTGGTTTCTGTGCATTGATTTTATATCCTGCTACGTTGCTGAATTCCTGTATGAGTTCTAGCAATTTTGGGGTGGAGTCTTTTGGATTTTTACTTAGAGTATCATGTCATCTGCAAAGAGTGAGAGTTTGACTTCTTCTTTGCCAATTTGAATGCCTTTTATTTATTTTTGAGTGATTGCTAAGGCTAGAACTTCTAGTACTATGTTGAATAATAGTGGTGAGAGTGGGCATCCTTGCAATATTCCTTTTTTTTTTTTATTTTAAGATTTTATTTATTTATTCGACAGAGATAGAGACAGCCAGCGAGAGAGGGAACACAAGCAGGGGGAGTGGGAGAGGAAGAAGCAGGCTCATAGCGGAGGGGCCTGATGTGGGGCTCGATCCCAGAACGCCAGGATCACGCCCTGAGCAGAAGGCAGATGCTTAACCACTGTGCCACCCAGGTGCCCCTCCTTGCAATATTCCTGACCTTAGGGGGAAAGTTCTCAGTTTTTCCCCATTGAGAATGATACTCACTGTGGGCTTTTCATAGATGGCTTTTATGATATTGAGGTATGTTCCCTCTATCCCTACACTGTGAAGAGTTTTAATCAAGGAAGGGTGCTGTATTTTGTCAGATGCTTTTTCTGCATCGATTGAGAGGATCATATGGTTCTTGTCCTTTATTTTATTAAGGTGAGGTATCATGTTGACTGATTTGCAAATGTTGAACCACCCTTGTAGCCCAGGAATAAATCCCAATTCGTAGTAGTGAATAATCCTCTTATTTTTAAATTTATTTTTATTTTTTGAAGATTTTATTTGAGATAGAGTGAGTGCAAGAATGGGGAGCAGCAAAGGGAGAGGGAGGGGGAGAAGGAGACTCCCTGCTGAGCAGGGAGCCTGATGTGGGGCTTGATCCCAGGACCCTGGAATCATGAGCTGAGCCGAAGGCAGACGTTTAACCAACTGAGCCACCCAGGTGCCCCATGAATAATCCTTTTAATGTACTGTTGGATCCTATTGGCTAGTATCTTGGTGAGAATTTTGGCATCCATGTCCATTAGGAATACTGGTCTCTAATTCTCCGTTTTGGTGGGGTCTTTGGCTGGTTTTGGGATCAAGGTAATGCTGGCCTCATAGCATGAGTTTGGAAGTTTTCCTTCCATTTCTATTTCTTGAAACAGCTTCAGAAGAATAGGTAGTAGTTCTTCTGTAAATGTTTGGTAGAATTCCCCTGGGAAGCCATCTGGCCCTGGACTCTTGTTTGTTAGGAGACTTTTGATTACTGCTTCAATTTCCTTGCTGATTGTGGGTCTGTTCAGGTTTTCTATTTCTTCCTGGTTCAGTTTTGGTAGTTTGTTTCCAGGAATGTATCTATTTCTTCCAGATTGCCTAATTTGTTGGCATATAGTTGTTCATAATGTGTTCTTAAAATCGTTTGTATTTCTTTGGTGGTGTTTGTGATCTCTTTTTTCACTCATGATTTTATTAATTTGGGTCCTTTGTCTTTTCTTTTTGATAAGTCTGGGAGGGGTTTATTGATCTTATTCTTTCAAAGAACCAGCTTCTAGTTTCATTGATCAGTTCTTTTGGTTTCTATTTCATTGATTTCTGCTCTAATTCTTTATTATTTCTCTTCACCTGCTTGGATTAGGCTTTATTTGCTCTTCTTTCTCCAGCTTCTCTAGGTGTAAGGTTAGCTTGTGTATTTGAGACTTTTCTAATTTTTTGAGAAAGGCTTGTATTGCTATGTCCTTTCCTCTTAGGACCACATTTGCTGTATCCCAAAGGTTTTGAAAAATTGCATTTTCATTTTCATTTGTTTCCATGAATTTTTTAGTTCTTCGTTAATTTCCTGGTTGACCCATTCATTCTTTAGTAGGATGCTCTTTAACCTTCAAGTGTTTGAGTTCCTTCCAAATTCCCTCTTGTGATTGAGTTCAAGTTTCAAAGCACTGTGGTCTGAAAATATGCAGGGAATAATAGCAATCCTTTGGTATTGGTTGAGACCTGATTTGTGAGCCAATATGTGATCTATTCTGGAGACTGTTCCATGTGCACTAGAGAAGAATGTGTATTCTGTTGCTTTAGGATGGAATGTTCTGAATATATCTGTGAAGTCTATCTGGTCTGTTGTGTCATTCAAAGCCCTTGTTTCCTTTTTGATCTTCTGCTTAGATTATCTGTCCATTGCTGTGAATGGGGTGTTGAAGTCCCCTGTTATTACTGTATTATTATCAATGTGTTTCTTTAATTTGGTTATTAATTGGTTGATAAAATTGGTTGCTCCCAAGTCAGGAGCATAAATATTTATAACTGTTAGATCCTCTTGCTGGATAGACCCTTCAATTATGATACAATGTCCTTCCTCATCTCTTATTACAGTCTTTGGTTTAAAATCTAATTTATCTGATATGAAGATTGCTACCCCAGCTTTCTTTTGAGGTCCATTGGCATGATAAATTGTTCTCCACTCCCTCACTTTCAATCTGGAGGTATATTTAGGTCCAAAATGAGTCTCTTGTAGACAGCGTATGGATGGGTCTTGCTTTTTTGTCCAATGTGATACCCTGTGTCTTTTGATTGGAGCATTTAGCCCCATTTACATTCAGAGTAACTATTTACAGATATGAATTTAGTGCCATTGTATTACCTGTCTATACAGGTCCCTGTTTTTGTAGATTATCTCTGTTCCTTTCTGGTCTTTGTTACTTTTGGGCTCTCTCTTTGCTTACAGGATCTCCTTTAATATTTCTTGCGCGACTGGTTTAGTAATCACAGATTCTTTTAGTTTCTGTTTGTCCTGGAAGCTCTTTATCTCTCCTTCTATTCTGAATGAAGCCTTGCTGGATAAAGTATTCTTGGCTGCTTGTTTTTCTCATATAATACCCTGAATATATCATGCCAGCCCTTCCTGGCCCACCAGGTCTCTGTGGATAGATCTGCTGCCAGTCTAATGTTTCTACCATTGTAGGTTAAGGAGCTCTTTTCTCTGGAGTTGCTTTCAGGGTTTTCTCTTTATCTCTGAAATTTGCAAGCTTCACTATCATATGTCGGTGTGTTGATCTGTTTTTTATTGATTTTTTTTGGGGGGGGGGTGTTCTCTCTACCTCTTGGACTTGAATACCTGTTTCCTTCCCCAGATTAGGAAAGTTCTTAGCTATGATTTACTCAAATAAACCTTTCCCTCTCTTTCTTCTTCCTCTGGGACCCCAATAATTCTAATACTGTTTCACCTTATGGTACTGCTGATTTCTCGAAGCCTCCCCTCACAGTCCATTAGTTGTTTTTCTCTTTTCCTCAGCTTCCTTGTCTTCTGTGTCACTGACTTTCTTCTTACCCTAGCTGTTAGAGCATCCAATTTAGACTGCATCTCAGTTAAAGTATTTTTAATTTCAGCCTGATTAAATTTTATTTCTGCACCAAGAGATTCTCTTGTGTCTTTTCCTGAATTCCATCTCTGACACTTTACTTATATCCATATCAATTAGACCTGTCACAGAGAGTACTACCTCTGGTTCTTTCCTTTGTTGTGAATTCCTCCTCCTAGTCATTTTGCCCAGAGAAGAACGGATGAATGAGAGAACAAAATCAAAAATATTAACCATGACCCAAGCAAAATACACACTAGACTAATCTGAAGAGGTCAGAAACCAAAAAAGAAAAAAGAAAAAGAAAAAGTGGGGGGGGGGGGAATACAATCTCCCAGATGGACAAAACAGGGTGATCCACTTGGTCCTGGGTGTATTTTGGTCTATTTGTTAGAAGACCCAAATTGTAAATCCCAAAATTGTAAAGAAAGGAAAACTTACATATATACAAAAATAAAATTGATTACAGTGAAAGGAAGCAAAAAATGAAGAATATATCTATAAAATGTAAATGTAAAAATGAAAGTTAAAAAAGACTTAAAAACAGTTGATAAAAAGGAAATTAGTTGAAAAGGAAAAAAAGAAAATTATAAACTGAAAGATTAAAGAATCATGAGAAAAAAACCTCAAATTCTTTATACTATTTTCCCCTAGGGCTAGAGTTTTGCAGTTCTGTGTGCTTGGTAAACTTGGTATTCCCTGATGTTCCAGCTGGTCTTCTGGGGGAGGGGCCTGCTGTGCTGATTCTTAGGTGTCTTTGCCTGGGAAGGGTTGTACCACCCTTTGCCAGAGGGCTGGGCTCAGTGTAAGCTGCTTTGAGTTCTTCTATGTGGCTTTTGTTCCCTGAAGGCTTACTCCACCACTTCAGAGGATGAAAATAAAAATGGCTGAGCCCCAGTCTCCAACCCCAGAGCTGAAAATAAACCCTCAGGAAAAAGCATTCTTCACTTTTGTGTGCACCAAACTCTGCAGACTCCTGCAGCGTGCACCTGTGCCTTTCCCCTGGGGTAGGGAGGAGGGTTGCCCTAGGCCTGTAGCTTGCAGGGCCCCTGCACAGAAAAAGGTTTCCTGATCATGCTGGTGTTCATGGTTTATGGAAACTGAGCTGAGAGCCCACTCCCAGGCTCACTGATCATAGTTGGTTTTCCCACTTTAATGTTTGGGAACTATGCTGGCTCAGGCATGGAAAGAATAGGGTTTCCATGACCCCGGGGATCCTGAGACCACACTGTTCCACCTAGGATTCTGCCCTACTTTGCCACCTGATCACCTCTCAGGCAGGGACATTTCTCACTGGAACAGACTTCTACAAGTTCCAGTTTTGTGCTTTGAGGATATATTACTTTCCAGTAGCTGGCTTACAGAGGCATCCTCCCCCTCCCCCTGCCATTTATCTTCCAATATAACCCCTCAGTTTCACTTCTCTGCACTTCCTACTTTGCAAAAAGTGGTCACTTTTCTATTTGTAGAATTCCAGGAATTCTTTTCTTACATCTCAGGTTGAATTCATAGGTGTTCAGAATGATTTGATAGTTATCTTGCTAAATTCAAGGGACCAGATGAAATGAGGTCCTCTACTACTCTGTCATCTTGCCTCCTTCCAAAAACCAAAAATATTTTAGGTATTTCTAGTTTAACTCTCACTTTATGAAGTCACAATATCAAGATTCCTTCAGTTTCCCAAGCCTTGCATTTCTCTGAGATCATTTAAAAGGGGCACATAATCATAATTTACCTTAAATTTTAATTAAAACCATGGGGACATAAATGCCATCATGTGAACAAATTGTATGTGTGTGTGTGTGTGTGTGTGTGTGTGTGTGTCTTTTTCAATCAGTAAATCAGGTTGATGATGAGCAGCTTGAATTAAAAAGAGTAAAAAGGAATCGCCTCCATGCTAAATCCTCCCCAACTTTATGTCATAAACACCCGATACAGTTGGGCAGGTGCAGCACAATTTGGCACAATTCTGGTTCATCAGTGCCAGAATCGAGTTCTCAGGCTCCTACACAGGAGTATGTGATATGAAAGGCTGGAAAAGGTCCTTCAGGTCTATTGAGCTTATGTAGTGTAAAGAATAGTATGCTATCTCTGCACAGACACAAAATATACTTTAACAAAAAGCAGTGGTCAGTAAGAGTAACAAGTGTAGCAACATATACATAATAGGAGTCCCAGGAAGAGAAAAAATTGGAAGACAAAATATTTAAAGTAATAGTAGCAAAAATCTTCCCAAATTTGTAGAAGAGCATTAATATATACTTTTAAAGATATCAACAAACATCAAATAGGACAAATTCAAAGAAATAGGACTTAAAAGACAAGAACATACATAAAATTTTAAGATATGTGTTAATAGACCTATTTAAGATATAATTTGTACAATAATCTAATACAAAGGAAAAGGAGGGAACTGAGCTATACATGAGCAGTTTTTGTAAATGATTGAAATAGTTGGTATTAATGCAGACCAGATTATTACGAATTCAGATGTTAGTTTTTTTTTAAAGATGTATTATTTATTTTAGGGGGGAGAGGGAGAGAGAATCTCAAGCAGAATCCCTGTTAAGTGGGGAACCCAACATGGGGCTTGATCTCACAACCCTGATATCACAATCTGAGCTGAAATCAAGAGTCAGATGCTGAACCAACTGAGCCACCAAAAATCAGATGCTAATTGTAATTGCCAAGGCAAAAACTAACTCCTATGTAACAAAAGACAAAGGAATTAAAATAATCCACTATAACGTATTTCCTTACAAAAAAAGGAGCCAGTAATGGAGGAACAGATGTACAAAAAAATAGCAGTTACAGTCTAAAATGTTGATGTTGGGGTTAAAGCAAGGTACTTACACCCTCATTATAGAAATGTGGAATTAAGACTAAATTTTATCAACATCAGAGAATACAACGTACATTTTCAAAGTTTAATTAGCAGTACAAAATATATATAAACTGATAGCAATCACCAAAGACCTCTAGAAGAAGGGGGGAGAGAACAGAAGGCATAGACAGGGATACAGAAGCACATTTCTAAATGTATACAATGCATCAGTCTCTACATAAAGCAGGCACTCTCTCAACAACAACAGAGGGAAGGCATGAGAGGGAAGCTTATAACTGGGGTCTTGTAGAGGCTTTACAGATGTTGGATTTTTCTCTCTTGAGATAGGAGGTCCACGAGCACTTCTGATTCACACTGACGTGCACTAGGCTAACATTCAGTCTGGATCACTGCATTTGGGAAGAGGCCTGGCAGGACATACTAATTTAAATGTTAACAGCATGTAAAATGCAATGAAATTCTTGGGACTGATGAGGTCCCATAGAAAGTGAACAGAAAATAGATACAAAGAATAAACCTTGGAAAATGCCAATATTCATAGGAAAAATGAGGAGAAACCCACCAAGGAGACAGAAGAGGTAGAAGACAGGTAGAGCCAGGAAGGTAGAAGGACCACAGGGGGAGGAGAACATCATGAGAGTCGAGGGAAAGGAGTGTTTCAGAGAGAGCACCGTTGACTGGGTTAAATGGTGTTGGCAGGTCAAGTCAGATAAGGACAGAGAACTGGTCATTGGGTTTAGCAGAGTCAAGATAATTGGTGTCTTTGAGAAAAAGAGCTTCACAAGCTGACTGGATGTGTTCAAGGGAAAAGGAGCAAAGACATTTGAGACAAATTGCTGGAGAGAAGTTCTCGAGTAGGCAGGAGGGATGGGATTCGCAGCGTAAGTGGCAGGCTGTCCTTCATGACGGTCAAAACCAGGAACTTCCCAGGAACAGCAGAGGAGTTGGGAATGAATGCAGATCCAGGATCCTGGTCAATGTTCTAGTTAAGATTGTGAATTATCATCTGGTAGCTTCTGTGTTCCCAGTGACTCTGAGTCAGTAGCTGGGACTGTGGGTGGGAGGACGCCTGAGAGGTTTAAAGAGAGAAAATATGGGGAAAAATCATCTTAAAGAGGAGACTAGGGGAAGAGGATGAGTTCTGGTGGCATCAAGTCTGACTTGATGAATAGTCATGAATTTAAAGGGATCTGAGTCATTATGGCTGTGTGTTTCCCTCTAGATGTGTGCGTGCTAACAAAGCCATTTATCATCTTAATTTACCATTTCTCATCTAAATTCTTATAGAGGGCACAATGGCCTCTCTACTGTAGAATGTATTTTTGGGGAGAAATGTTTTAGAGATGGGACAAATACTTGGGCAGTAGCTTGAAATCAAAGAAGATAGGAAAGCACTGATAGGATGGGATTCAATCTCCATGAGTTTCCCAATAAAAATTAATATTTGCAATAGAAATTCCTGATAATTATTTCACAGTAACACTTTTCAGCAGGCAGAGATTTTTCAATTCCTAAAGAAAATATAATCCTTTGAGACTGCCTTACATTCATCATGAAACTTTCCAGAAGTAGAATATGGAGGCAGGAAATGTCAAGATCAAGTACACAATACATCATAACCTTGGGGATTGTACTAGGTGACATAATAAAGTAGGACTTATCTGTTAAATTTTTATACCAAGATCTTCTTTAGTACAGATACCCATCATAGGGAAGACACAGAAAGGTGGGAAGATACTTTGTAGTTTCCATAGGAATGTCTCTGGGGAATAGGTTGGTTCTAGGTGATCAGAGTATAAAGCCCTCAGGTCTGGAAGCCTCCTGAACACCCTTGGGTTCTGTCCTAGTGGTCAGGGCAGAAAGAGTATCTGGAACTCCCCATTCCCTAAAACTGCTTCAGGGAACAGGTGACTCAGCTCCAACCTTTTCCCGTCTCTGTATGTTTTCCGTACATCAAAGCCCAATTTGAGAAATACAGGAAATAGTACTTCTGTTTGTCTAAGTCATTATTCATATATTGGTTAATAGTTTACAGAAGAGCAGGGCAGATTGCTGGCAGAAATTATCAGGTTTAGGAAGGAGAAAAGGCCACTTTGGTGAAGACGCGTTTTTCCTCACTACATTGGGAGACTCAGAGCAGTATCTGTTACCCACGATGGTAGGTGTCTGACTCTTCTTAATCCCACTCTGGTCATTCATGGGAAGGGGTTGGTGGCACTAGCTGTGCCTGGCTCACACTGAAAGGGGCAGAAGAGCCATCTGATCCTCTTATCTCACATTACAAATAATGGTGAACTCAGAGGTTTCATGTCATTTGTCCTTGACCTATATTTCATTTCTTCCCCTGCTGAGAACCAGGTGTTCCTACTGCATCCTGGAAATCTTCTCCAGCCAGGGAAGTAAGGAACATTAGGGTCCTTTTCTTTGTTGCCCAGGAGGGAAAAGATTCCATAATTATTTCTTGTAGCACTGTAACTGGTACAGGTGCCAGAATAGCATTTCCCCCCCCTTTATTTGATGGTCCTCAACCTAGGGAAACCCTTTGTCAGATCCCAGAGTGGGATAATGTGACCACCATTGTCATATACCAGATCTGGGGGAAAGTTCTAGCTGGTGAAAATATGGTAAAATGTCTTTACTACAGAAACAATTTCTCTGATTCACATGTGTTTGGACCTGGCAACATATTCCATAAATACCTTTGCTTTTTATGCTTTTCACCTTTATTTTAAGCCCCCTTTTAAAAAATAGAACAAATGAAGACATACACATATATATATAATATATACATATATATAATATATACATATATATAATATATACACACATATATATACATATATAATATATATTTGATTTAAAAAAATTTTTTATTTAGGGCTCATTTGATTTTTTTAAATTTTTTTTATTTAGGGCTCATATCTGAAATCAGTGTATTTGTTTTACCCCAATATAATATATATTATATACATATTTTAAATTTTACAGGAAACAAAAGGAAAATCAAGAAAATCAAGGAAAATCCTGACAGAGCTTATAATGTTGGGATGAAGCACAGAATTTCTTTTCTTTTTTTTTTTAAAGATTTTATTTATTTATTCGACAGAGATAGAGACAGCCAGAGAGAGAGGGAACACAAGCAGGGGGAGTGGGAGTGGAAGAAGCAGGCTCACAGCAGAGGAGCCTGATGTGGGGCTCGATCCCATAATGCGGGGATCACGCCCTGAGCCAAAGGCAGACGCTTAGCCGCTGTGCCACCCAGGCGCCCCGAGGCACAGAATTTCTAACACGTTCCTCTAAACTGCAATAATGTGGTTATTTTTGTCCATATTGTCAACATTCTTATACTTGAGATTCAAGTTACTACTTATTAGGCTAAAAGAGTTTTTATATTGATATTAACCCACTTTTGCTCTGTAAAAGGAGAGCACTGATGATCTGTTAACAGGAAATTACTGGAAAGACATTCTAGATAGCGCCTGCTGAGCTCTAAGCCATCAGAGTTCACCTAGGTGGTATGAGGTGTTAGAACCTAAAGGGTTTCACTTCTGCAACAAGTCAGGGAAGGCAGTGATCAATTCTCTGTAGACATGAGGGAGGGTGGGAGAAGTTCTAGGAAAATTAAATATTAAAGATAAAGCCCTCCAGTGATCATTTTATAATATAATTATTAATGCTGTTTATTTTTGTGTTAAATAAAAATTCTAAATATATACTAAAATTATGTAGACATTTAAATACAATAACTGAATCTCCTATAAGGTAGATTCTTATATACAATGTGGCAAATGTATTCTTTTAATCTATGAAGACAGCATGCCTGAAACATACAATAAATTTTAGAGCGATTGTATCTTTTGAGAGCTGAACTTAGAAGCTAATAGCAGATAATTGGGAGCATTGGAGAGAGACAATAAAGAAGGATAGCCATTTGAAAGTCCCAGTCTGCTCTGAAAGCCAAAGAACCAAGCAATGTCATCGGGGTACTATTAGTAAGAGGGAAAAAGCTATAATTTTGATTTATGTATAAATTTACGAATTTGTATGGAAGGGATTCTACATTAAACTAAGCAGCTAAGGCCCCAAGCAGTCCCAACTAAGGACACAAGGGCAGACCAGAATTAGCAATTAAAGCCCCAGCCACCGTGGAGGCTTTTAATGGTTGGGCTGACATTAATAACGTTTAAAGGTTTAATGACATTAATTGTAACATTATTACCTAAACTTTGGATGTTAAAGATATGCACTGAAATTGGATGAAAGCCTTATAATCATTTTAACTAGTTAGCTGACTCAATATTGCTTGAGGGACTCATAAGCTATCATTAAATAAGAAAACCTCTGGCCTCTTCTCACTGGTATACAACAGAGAGATTTGTCAGTATAAGAAGTTAATTGTAAATCAGTGCCTGCAATATGCTGTATTTGCTATTTTATTTTTTTTTTAATTTTTTTATTTAGGGCTCATATAAAATCAGTGTATTTGTTTCACCCCAATGACAATGCTATAAAAATTAGATTTTTCTGCAGTTTCAGGTTTTGAAGGATGATTTCCTTCCTTCCTTCCTGTCCCCTGAAAATGAACATTATATATAATCTATACACCATCCTAAATGTACCTTCCTAATTGTTGATAATCTGTTGTCATGTGATAAACTGGAAACTTTAATTCATTTACACAGATTTGCTGCATCATTCTCAACAGGTACTGAATATGCAGAAATATTTTTCTCATTTATGGTGAACTACAGGAGCTAAAGTTAGATAGTATCCCACAAATGTTATCCAAACAGAAGTTTTATAAAATTCTTTAGGTGTGAAACACACATAATAGAGGCTAGTAGGTTGTGTATAGGTAAAACCAACTTTTGAAATTAAACTGTATTTTTACCTAACTATGGATACATATCTATGCTATTGTAATTTTTTAAAATCATTAAATATATATATATCTTTTTATAATTAATCATCTCCTTTAATTTAGAACCAGAAAATCACACCTATTCCCCTGCCTGATGTCCAGATTTTGATGTGATACACTATAATTTTTAAAATCCTCATTTATACCATTTTACTCATATAATAAAGACCAACTAAATCATGTTAATTGATGTTCATAGATTCTGAAATCAGAGAAGCCCCTTATGGAATTCAGTATTGATCACACAATTTTGCATGGATTTTGCAGCTGGTGCTGTGGGTGCCCGTCCATAATTAACCTTGCCTTCCTCCAGTGTATACCAGTCTGACTTCCAAGTGCCAGCATTTGAATTTCTTTGCCTGATCACTTCCTCTGGCCTCCAGAGCCACTTTTCTAGCCCATTGGACTGGGAAAGAAAGCCCAATGCTTGGTGCTTCCACCCCAAGGCCGTCAATCAATACACTAAGTAGAATCAGTTATCAGTTCAGCTTCAAGGAAATCCACCTTCCTTGCCCTACAGGTAGCTTCACACCAAGATGCATAGTCTACACGGGCTCCAAGATCTTCCCTTTAGACTCAAGCTTCTGTTACTATGGTTTTGGCCTACTTGATCACCTACACGTCAAGAACTGGCTCTTCTTGATTCTCCCCCTTTCCCACACCCCTTCCTGTATTTCCTGGGATTACCTTCTAAAAAACACCTTAGATGATTAATTGTTTCGGGGATGGCTTCTGGAGGAACCCAAACTAAGACAGATACTGAAGTAGAATCAATATTTATATTTATTTAATTCAGAATAAGAGAAGATCTTCACAGATGACAGGGAATTTTGAACATGGAGGGAAACTTGACATGACGATTTTTATGTTTACAAATATGAAAGCTGTTTGTAGAATTCTGGGTATTCTAGCATCAAAATATTTGATTGTCAGAATATATTGCATTGCAATTCTAAAAATTCTCATTTATACCATTCCTTTAATAACTGAATAGTGTTAAATTGATGTTCTTGAGATTCTCTCCCTCTGTGCCTCCCCCACCACACGCCCCTGCCGGTGTGCGCGTACTCTCTTTCTCAAATCTTTAAAAAAGAGTACCATGAAAATTACATAACCAGATGAAATGGGCAAATTCCTAAAAACACATAACCTATGAAGATTCCACATGAAGAAATAGAAAATTTGAACAGATCCATAACTAGTAAAGCATTTGAATCAGTAATTAAAAACTTCCCAGCGATGAAAGTCTGGGCCAGATAATTTCATCGGTGAATTCTACCACTGTTAAAAAAAAAAAAAAAAAAAAAAAGGGATCTTTCATAAATTTCTCTGAAGTATTGAAGATGAGGGAACACTTCCTAACTTATTCTTTGAGGCCAGTATTACCCTGTTACAGAAGTCAAAGACGCTATAAAACGAGAAAACTGTATCTATAAAAGTAGGTAAAAATTCCCAATAATCAAAATCTGGATCCAGGAGTGTACTAAAAACGTCATACAGTATGGTCAGTGGGGAGATGGTATTCCTAGAAGTGGCCTTGGTTCCACATACAAAAATCACTCAGCGTAATATACCCTATTTGTACAATGAAGGGAAAAAACACACGTTCATCTAATTAATGGAGAAAAAGCATTTGACAAAATTCAATACACTTCAATGATGAAAAAAGGAGAAAACAACTCCACAATCTAGGAATAAGAAAGGAACCATGAGAAAAACCATAGATGAAGCCTCTCCTACTTCTTGGTCTGTTTTCAATCAATGGGGTTGGGTTTCACAGGAAAATTGCAGACCAAGGCAATCCCCTTCTGGGATGTCCATGAGACCCATGCAGAGAATCTAGATCTGCATCAGGACTTCCAACTCACGGAAACTGTGAGATAAATAGTGTTTTAAGCTGCTACATGTGCAGTGACTTGTTATGGAAGCAATAAGAAAAACAAAAACCAATGTGCTTTGAAATCAGACATCATTTGATGGCAGCTCTGGCCTGGGCTGATTGTTGATGGTTCTTTACTGCAATGGTCCTTTTAATTGTCTGGTTTCAAGATAATTTCACAATTGTAAATATCCTTGAGGACCCAAAGAGATTTTGTTTATGTGGGTATGTGTTGGCATTTATCATATTAGAAATTGAAACAATTTTAAAACACTTAAATCACTTAAAAGATAATTGCATCATATATATATTTAAAGCAAGAGTGAAAAGATGGCATTGTTTTATATTTTTTGTAAAGTTCTTTAATGTTTATCAAGGAAAGCTAGATTTTTGTATCTGCTTCTATATCCAATCTTAAAATAGAAATGTAGCCTTTGAAAAACTCCATTATACCCTCACGAGTGAATGAGAGTAGAAAAAGAGTAACATTTTAGATTATTATGAAAATAATTTTGACCTCATGGACCATTTCAGAGGGTCTCAGAGTTCCCGAACTAAAGGTTAGGGAACTGCTGACTTAGTTTACTTAAACTTGAGTCACCCTGGCTGTAAAATGATTAGATTAAGCATACATATTCCATATAAAGCATTTGGCAGGTTATCTGAAATAGAATAAGGACTCAATAATTATTGCCTTTCGTAATTGCACATATCACACTCTCTTGCAGATAGAGACACCTTGACTTTGGGATTTGTTCTTTCTCAAGTTTGCCCTAACAGATTCATGGAAACTACCACTCAACGATCAAAATCCCAGGCTCTCATAGGTCATCGTGGGGTCTGAAGAGAAGCATGAATTCATAAAACTGTAGTCATTTCGAAGGATTAAATATTATAATTTGTGATATCTCCCTCATGTTTTTTTTTTCCTTCATGAGATATTCAAAGTCTGTGAGTATAAAGAGCGTGATGCTACGATGTGCCCTGCCTCTTCCTGGAATTTTCCTCCAAGGTCAATTTAGACAAAATCTTTGCTCTCTTCCAGAGAGAGAAGTTTCAGGGATTATTCCCCCCCCCCACCCTTGTAGGGAGAAATACAATCCATAATGTCTCATGGTCCTTCTGAGCATTTGAATTCTTAGCTAATTTTAAATAAAACTTTTACTCCTAGAGGTTTTAAATAAAACTTCCTATTGCGTTGCAAAACCACCAGCAATTATAGTTAAGTGCTCCTGAATCTGAGATTTCTCATTTTATGTAACTTACCTCTGAACGATCTTATTTTGGTCGAAGTAGATTCCCAGGGAATATCCAGTGCTTACATCTGCTTACGTGGAGAGGTTCATTCGCACTGTGGGATGATTTTCAGTACGGTAGTCGAAGTCGAANAGGGTGGCAGCAGGAATCAGCCTGAGTATGTAGAGAGGGATGATATTCCTGAGTGAAATATCCTGAGTTGCTCCTGACTCAAAGTTTATGTTGCAGACAAGCGGGCTAGATAGCCAGAGTCCATGCGCATGCAACTCCGGGGGCTTCCACCTGCTGAGCTGTGTGTGGCCTGGACCATGTGATCCCTCCATAGCTTTCTCTTCACTTCCCAGCTGAGGGGTGGGCTCCAAATTAGGCCACCTCTATTGTTAAGGAATCTGGAACATAGGAGAGCCTTCACATGCAGACATTGACCCTGGATAAGGCTTTGATGTGGCCAAAAGAATCAAAGGACCTTCTATTAACTAACATAGAAGAAGATATTGATAGTCGCCTGTTCATGGAAAGCAAAATTCCAGTAATGGTTGCAGCAAAGTCTTTTCCTTGCCTAAATCCTGGAAGAGGTAGTCGGGTTTGTTTCTTAACTGAATTTTCCTAGTCTGTCACTCAATCGTGATAATTATTAGGCTCAGGAATTACTATGCTTGATGCAAATATTTGTCCTACCACAAAATAGGATAGAATAAGTGCCAATACCTCTGGCTATAGTTAGAGAAATAGCATAAAGCTCCCTAGCTCAGTGATAGGACTGCCCGGGAAGAGGAGAATTCCTCATACTGCCCGCTCAGACCTTAGTTTTCTGCGCTGCTGTTAGCCTAAATAAAATCTCCCCTTCCTAGTACAGAATAAGTTATCTTAAAATTGTCTTCTCTATTTCAGTGCTGCGTTACTTAAAAGATTTAATCTACTTTCACAATTCTAAAAAGTATTTTTAAGAGAAATAAAAATACAGTAATGAAGACGAAGGGAAGCGTTAATTTGTTCAGACACAAAAATACCTAACCTAAAAAGTTAACATGTTACTATGCCAGTTTTACACACTCTAATATTCTGTAGTTGTAGCAAAACTTGATAATGTTACAAACTTAATGCACATTTATAGAAACCTTTGCAAATACAAAGGTTCATATTTATAGAAACACAGGCATCTAGGACCGTCTCGAATCTTGTCCGACCCGTTGCTCTTAAAGGGCCACTACCCTCCTAACTGATAGCTCCTTTAGGCTGCTATTTTCTCAAAGGTTCTAAATGCTGCCACTTGTGTCTTCAAGTTTCCTTCTTAGGTTATTTTATTTCCTATAAACTAATTTTTCAATAAAGCAGTTTGCCTGGAACTTTCTTACAGGCATCGCTTTAAAGCAAGTGCCAGACATAATTCATTTAGGTGTTGGCATATTATCTGCAGATCCACGACTATCTATACTTCAGAGCTTATTCAGCACACCCTGTAGAAGCAACATATTAAAGTTACCAGAATGGTTCAGAGCATGTGTGTAAGAAACCAGTGTTCAAGTGATTAAATTTCTAATTTTGAACTACTTTCTAGTAAAGTAGAATTCGTGTCTTGCTCCATAGGTAGAAGATGCTTCTATAGAGAGATAGACAAATTGTAGTGAAACATGAATTCATAAAACTAGAATAATTTTGAGAGTTTGGATAGATGTGTATGTATATGTGTGTATATATATGTATATATACACACAAATTCTATTTTCCATTTAACGAACACTTGAGTGTCTGTTTCATCAAGAGTTCTACCAGCTATTATAAGACATTCTCCCCAGGGATATATTATTATAATTATATATAAAATAATTTTCAGAATATTTTTATTACTAATTCTAAAGCATAAAAGAAAGTCAAGAAATAATTAAAACTATAACCATCTCTCAAGAGATTGGTCTCCCATTATCTGGAAATATGTTAGCTTTGTAGAAAATGCCTTGGCCATGTGTGGTAAAAGTCTATCACAGTTATACAACATTTCATATCAAAGAGCTGTGGTGTAGATTGTATTAAAATATTGTTAACTTGAATGACTGTACAGGTAAAGACGTCTCCGTGTAATGGATGATATAGACCTTAAATAAATACCAAGTTGTTCCATGTCATCATTCATCTAGGAAACAGAGGAGTACCTCTTGGGCCACAAACTGGAATTAAAAAAAACCAATAGGCGGGGCGCCTGGGTGGCACAGCGGTTAAGCGTCTGTCTTCGGCTCAGGGCGTGATCCCGGCATTATGGGATCGAGCCCCACATCAGGCTCCTCCGCTATGAGCCTGCTTCTTCCTCTCCCACTCCCCCTGCTTGTGTTCCCTCTCGCACTGGCTGTCTCTTTCCTGTCGAATAAATAAATAAAATCTTTAAAAAAAAACAAACAAACCAATAGGCAGAAACAAAGTGAGAACTGTGTACCTTTTGGTCTTAAACAATACGTAAAAAGATGTCTAGGAAGAAAGTCCTGGATAGTTGGTGTTGGGATAACTACATCCACATGGAGTCATTTGGGCAGTATGAGACCCAGGCAAATGTGCCAGTTGTAATCAGCTCCCTGAGATTAGAGGGTAGGTGGCTCTCAGCTGTAAGTAAAGGACAGAGTTAACCCAGTAAACAAGAAGTTACCGACATTCTAGTCAGATTATTCTTAAGCTTTGTGAAGTCTCACTTTCCGGTAACTATTCTTACTCTTTCTCGGTATTTAATAAAAAGATGAGAGAATGAACCAAAGGAAGTACATTTTATACCAGGTTGGACTAAATCATATAAAAACTTGAGAGTCAGCATGATAGAAACTGAAAAGCTGAAGTGGGACAACTTCATAGAAAAGGTGAATTTGGGCTTAGAGTCATGATTATGACAGATTCTTTCCCTCTGATTTCTTCTGGTGATGATATGTCTGGCTTTTTTTTTTTTCTTGCTTATTTGATTTTTAGGCAGAAGATGACAGAGAGAGATTTGACTGAGAACTTCCATGTCTAAGAAATAATAAAAAATACACAAAATTTGTAGATTTAGTCAGCTGCACACAATTTATATTGCATACAATGTTGATAGAAGGTAATCTATTAAATCAGTTAAAATAAAAAAATAGTATGCAGCTGTCAAAATACATTGTAGAAAAATAATTTGTCATGGAAAATGTACATGAAATGATTCTAAAAGAAATAGTACTGTTCAATTAATTTTTTATGATATATGAAATATATGTACAGTAAGTAATGAAACACTATAGGCAAATTATTAACAATGATCACCTTTGGCTATGTTTCACAGTATTATTGAATTTCATGTTTTCCTGAAATACTTTTGAAAATTTGTTGTCAAGATCACATGGGAGGTAGGTAGGCGCCTCTTCATTCACAGAGTGAACCAGACTATTGAAACTAATCCGTGAATCTGAAGTTACCAAGTCTGTGAGTATCTAAATGTAAAGAAAAACAAAAAAATTAAGCAAGATTGTAAGATTCTGGGATTATAACTATCCTTTTGCCCAAAATAAACCGCATAGTATCGAGATCATTTTCTTTAATCTTAATATTTATCAAATAAAATAGATTTGGCTCTCCAAAGGAAGTCTGTAAAGGTGTATTAGGATTAAACAAATAATTCATTATCCCCTTAACAGTTTGTGTGCCAGATTATATGCTCTACCAATTAAATGAGGCTATTAGAAATCTGACAACAATCATGATAAAAATGTTGTTAGTGACCTAATAAAATCAGATATTTTTTTGAAAATATGATTCTTCACTAAAAGGAACTAGACCTTTTTTGTGAAATAACTGATTTCTAGCTGAGTGGGAAATGTACAAGATGAGGCTATAACAACTTAGTAAACCAGAAGTAAGAAAGTGTTTTAAATTCTGTTGTAATTTTACAGTGGAGATAACCTGGAGACACCACCTTAACCAAGAGAGCTACATTAGAATCACCAATATTGGGACAAATTAACATTAACTGTGTATTAATGGAAGCCATTAAGAAGACTCTTTTATATCCTATCAGAAATGTATACTTTGAACTAAAAAATGAGCAATCGATGGAAAACCCAAATCAAAAGGCATATAAAATTAGTCTATACTCTTCAAAAATATCATTTTTAAGGTAAAGTCTGAGTGATTATTTCAGATTAGAGGAGATAAAATACGTGATATTGGATTACATCTTGGACCAGAGGGGCAGAAAATGCTGTGTCTAGAATAGAGAACCATGTTAATGTTATATCTCCTGATTTTGGTTAATTATCCTGAGAATAGATAGTGAATGTACTGTATGGTGACTAACATAATATAATAAAAAAACATTAAAAAAAAAAGAGTTTAGGGACAAATTGACATTGTGGCTGCACTTTAATCTCATGTGATCCAGGAAAAAAAAGTGTATATAGAGAAAGAAATGATAAACTTTAAAGCAATTTGGTAGGGGCACGTGGGTGGCTCAGTCGGTTAAAAGTCTGCCTTCCGCTCAGGCTGTGATCTCAGCGGGGAGCCTGCGTCTCCTTCTCCCTCTGCTGCTCCCCCTGCTTGTGCTCTCTCACTCTCTGTCAAATAAACAAATCTTAAAAAAAAAAAAAGTTGGTAAAATGTATATAGTAATATTGTTTTAATTTTTGGATACTGATCTGAAAGTTTGAATTACTTCAGAACAAAAATTTTAAACTAAAAAATTGAGAGAAAAAGTCAAGTAGGGACAAGCGTACAAGCTTCCTCTGAGTTCATTTTGAGGTAAATAACTTCAATTTTCATTGATATCCAGCTCTGACCTTTCTATCCCACTTCAGTCCATTGTAAACTACCATCAAGGAATGGGGGCAACCAATTATGGGTCACAGAATTCATCCTAGTGGGATTCCAGCTCAGTGAAGACGTTGGAGTGCTCCTCTCTGTATCTTCTGTTACATTTATTCAACCTGCTGGCAAATGGCATGATCTTGGGACTCATTTGGCTAGACCTCAGACTGCACTCCCCCATGTATTTCTTCCTTTTTCATTGGCTATCATTGACACATGCTATGCTTCCAGCAATTTGCCCAATATGCTGGAAAACCTAGTGAAACACACAAAAAACCCTATCTCCTTTATCTCCTGCACTACCCAGATAATTTTGCTTGTGACTTTTGCTGGAGTAGAGTGCCTGATTTTGGTAGTGATGGCCGAGGACCCGTTTGTGGAGATCTACCATCCACTCCAATACGCCGTCGTCATGCACTGCAGAGAGTGCATTGTCCTGGTCATCGCTACCTGGGCATGTGGGTTTTCCTGGCCCTAGTGCGGCTAGTTCTCTTTCTAAAACTGGCATTCTGTGGGTCCCAGGATGTGAACCACTTCTGTGAAATCCTCAAAGTGGCCTGTAGTGATGCGTGGATCAATGAAGTTTTTGTCTTTACTGGTACTGCGTTTATCTCAGTTGGGCCCCTTTCCCTGATATTGGTCTCCTACATGCATATCGTCTGGGCCATCCTGAAGATCCAGACAGAGGGGTGCAGAAAAGCCTTTTCCACCTTCTCCTCTCACTTCTGTGTTTGGATTCTACTTTGGCATAGCCGTAATGGTTTATTTGTTTCCAGACGATAGCCAATGTGAAGAGGAGCAGAAAATCCTTACCCTGTTCTACACCCTCTTCCATCATTGCTGAATCCCCTCATTAATAGTCTGAGGAATGCTCAGAGGGCAATATAAAGGAGGGTAGAATTTTGCATCAGGGAACTTTTCTCCTTAACAGATGTGATTGGTGGTGCAATAAAACACTAGGAAATTCCCCCAAGAAGAGGCATGATTTGATGATGAGAATTACCAGAGGTACATTAGCCAGGTAGCAAAATAGAAATCCCTGGGCCCTCGTTCTTCCATGGAGGCAATAATCTATAGATCGAATTGCCATTGTGAAAACAACAGTTAAGAGTCTGCAGCACCCAGACAAGCACAAAGCCAAGAAGAGATACGGTGAAGTGATCAAGCCAATCTATGGCATTTTTCCTGCCCTCGTCACTCCCCGTCCCTGACCCAGTGTGGTACGCTCAGATTCCTAACTCTGCTTTCCCTCTGGAGGGAAGGAGATGAGTGGACCATGGGTGTTACGTTCCGGCTTTCAGGGGATGGCCTGAGGAATTGGTTTCCATCTGGCGTGATCTAGAGCCCTGATGGGAATGGCAGTTTGGAGGTCATGTGGGGGCCGCTGAGAAACAAGGCAAACATTCCAGTTTACCGCCAGTAGGGATATTGTAGCACCTCGGACAAACACCAGGGAGAGCAAGTGTTGATAGGCTCCAGAGAGCAAACCTCCTTAACTGAGAAAATACGTGCACCAGCTCAGAGAAGCTACGTCCCCACTAAAGGTTGGAGGGTTCCCCGGAAGCTCTAGCAGCGCAGATTGCCCAAGATCTTACCCTTCGCGAAGCCAGTAAGGACTAGGAGAGGCAGCTGTTTTTCCAAAAGCCCAAATTTCAACTAAAATTCACAAGATGTGCAAAGAAACCAGGAAACCATGGGCCAAAGGACCAAAATTCACCTCCCAAAACCACCACTAAAGAAATGCAAATTTATGAATTACCCGACAAAGAATCCAATATAATTATTCTAAAGATAGAAGCTCAATGATATAAAAGAGAATTACATAAACAACAAATCAAGGACAATGGTACGTGAACAAAATGCAAATATCACCAAGAGATGAAAACGGAAAGAGAACAGAACAAACTCTGGAGCTGAAGAATACAATAACGGAAGTGAAAGATTCACCAAGGGACTCGAAGGCAGAAATTAGAAACTAGCTGGAGAGAGATGAAAACAAATCACAATAGGGGCGCCTGGGTGGCGCAGTTGTTAAGCGTCTGCCTTCGGCTCAGGGCGTGATTCCGGCGTTGTGGGATCGAGCCCCACATCAGGCTCCTCTGCTGGGAGCCTGCTTCTTCCTCTCCCACTCCCCCTGCCTGTGTTCCCTCTCTCGCTGGCTGTCTCTGTCAAATAAATAAATAAAATCTTGGAAAAAAATTATTAAAAAAAAAAAAACAACAAAACAAAACAAAAAAAAAACAAATCACAACAGACCAAGCTGGGATGTTACAGAAGCAATACTAAGAGGGTGTTTGTAGTGTAAACGGCCACGTTAAAATAGAACAAGGGTTGCGAATCAGCAGCCCTAATCTATACTTCAAAGGACTAGAAAAAGAAAATTCGAATCCTGAATTAGCAGAAGGAAGGAAATAATAAAGATTAGGGGAGAGGTGAATAAACTAGAGAATAGAAGAACCCTCAGTAGAAGAAGAAAATGAAAATACAAATTGGTTTTCTGAAAAATTCAACAATATTAGCAAGCACTTAGCAAGCTGACAGCAAAAAAACGATACCTAGAATAGTCAGAGTTATGGAAACAAATAGAATAGAGGTTACGGGGCCTGGGGGAGGGAGGAATGGGGAATTATTATTTAATGGGGACAGAGTATCCGTTTGGGATGAGAGAGTTCTAGAGACGGATGCTGGTGATGGTGATGATACACGATGTGAATAATTTAATGCCACTGAACTGTACATTTAAAAATCATTAAAATTTTATGTACTTTTTCCACAATAAAATATTAAATGCTTCAGTTGATAACTACACAAAAAGCTGTCTTTATTGATTGTATCACCATAAGGAGAGGTGCTCCATCTGGCTTCATAAAACCATAATTTTAATAAAGATAATACTGAAGAGCAATATGTTTCTATCTCACCAATTGTGAGGACAGTGAAATAAACAATGAAGAAACTCTGAATTCGGTTTGAAATAATATCCAAGTAAAATGATTAAAAGCTGGGGAAATCTTTAATTCAAATGGAATTATATAAACAATTTTAAGATACATTTCAAGTTATGATAAAGTCAATGGAAGTCCATTTGAAAATGTTTAAATGGGCCTGGAAGCTAAGACTTTGAGCACTGATTTACTTATTTTTTTATAGTAATTTTTTATTATGATAGTCCCCATACAGTACATCCCTAGTTTTTGATGTAATGTTCCATGATTCATTATTTGCGTATAACACCCAGTGCACCATGCAATATGTGCCCTCCTTAGTACCCATCACCGGCCTAGCCCAGTCCCCCAGCCCCCTGAGTTAATGTTAGCATTTATTTCTGGCTTATGGTAATCGTCAGTATGGTAAGATTGGCTCACCTGTAGAGATTCTTGGATAAATTTTCCTACCAATATTTTTAGTGCTTGAATCAATTCATCTTAAAATGGTTTGGGGTGACACCAAGAGATGTGAGATAAGTTTGAAATAACTAACAGCACTTACCTTTCATGGTGGTAAAAAGCCCTCTGGATTTGCGAAACCAGAGGGAGCAATACTGAGGCTAATGTTTTGGTAGAAAGTGCGTTTTTCTGTAGACACGAGCTAAGCACTTCCTTTAGTTTTGAAAGCTTTCTCTTTATTAAGGACTTTGACCTAAATAACAGATTTAATTTGATGTTCAATTGTTTGCTAGATAAGTCATTAATGTCCTTTTTAAAAATTAATGGCTTTATTTTTAGGGCAGTTTTTGGTTTACACAAAAATCCAGCGCTAAGTTGAGAGTTCCATATACTCCCTCATCCCTCCCCGCACAGCTTTCCTATTTGTAACGTCTTGCATTATATGTGGTACATTTGTTATAGTTGATGGGCCAATATTGGTATATTTTTTATTTACTGAAGTCCACAGTTCACATTAGCATTCACTCTGTGTTGTACATGCCATGAGTTTTGACAACCGTATAATGACATGTATCCACCATTACAGTATCCTACACACTAGTTCCCCTGCTCTACCAATCGGCTGTGTTCTACCTATTTATATACTTTTCGTCTCTCTGCCCAAACCCCTGGCAACCACTGATCCTTTATTTTTTTTAAGTTTTTATTTAAATTCCAGTTAGTTAACATACACTGTAACAGTAGCTTCGGGTGTAGAATGTAGAGATTCAGCCCATTCCGTACACCTGGTGCTTATCCCAGCAAGTGCACCACAGGACCCCATCACCTATTTCACCCATCCCCCATCCACCCCCCCTCTGGTAACTATGAGTTCTCTATAGTTAAGAGTCTGTTTCTTGGTCTGCCTTTCTCTTTTTATCCCCCCTCATTTGTTTTGTTTCTTAAATTCTACATGAGTGAAATCATATGGTATTTGTCTTTCTCTGACTTATTTCGCTTAATACTCTCTAGCTCCATCCACATTATTGTGAATGGCAAGATTTCATTCTTTTTTGATAGCTGAGTGATATTCCATTGTGCGTGTATGTGTGTGTGTGTGTGTGTGTGTGTGTGTACACGTACCACATCTTAATCCATTTATCAGCTGATGGACACTTGGGCTGTTTCCATGATTGGGCGATTGTAGGTAATGGTGCTATAAACATCGGGGTGCACGTATCACTCTGAATCAGTATTTTTGTATCCTTTGGGTAAATACCTAGTAATGCAATTGCTGGGTCATAGGGTAGTTCTATTTTTAGCTTTTTGAGGAATCTCCTTACTGTTTTCCAGAGTGGCTAGACCAGTTTGCAGTCCCACCAACAGTCGAAGAGGGTTCCCCTTTCTCCACATCCTCATCAACAGCTGTTGTTTCCAGTGTTGTTGATTTTAGCCATTCTGACAGCTGTGAGGTTGTAGTTTCGATTTGTATTTCCCTGATGATCAGCATCTTTTCATGTGTCTTTTGACCATCTGTGTGTCTTCCTTGGAAAATGTCAATTTTGTCTTCTGACTACTTAATTGGATTATTCATTTTGGGGGTGCTGAGTTTGATAAGTTCTTTATAGGTTTTGGATACTAACCCTTTATCAGACATGTCATTTGCAAATATCTTCTCCCATTCAATATGTTGCCTTTTAGTGTTGATTATTTCCTTCACTGTGTAAAAGCTTTTTATTTTGATGAAGTCCCAATAGTTTATTTTTGCTTTTGTTTCCCTTGCCCCAGGAGACATATCTAGAAGGAAGTTGCTATGGCCAGTGTCAAAGAGGTTGCTGTTTGTTCTCCTCTAGGAGTTTCATGGTTTCCTGTATCATTTTTAGGTCTTTAATCCATTTTGAATTTATTTTTGTATATGATATAAAAAAAACAAAGTGGTCCAGTTTCATTCTTTTGCATGTTCCTGTCCAGTTTGCCCAACATCATTTGTTGAAGAGACTGTCTTTTTTCCCATTGGATAGTCTTTCCCGCTTTGTTGAAGATTAATTGACCGTATAGTTGTGGGTTCCTTTCTGGGTTTTCTGCTCTGTTCTGTTGATCTGTTTCTTTTTGTTCCAGTATTGTCCTGTCTTGATGACTGCAGCTTTGTAATATAGCTTTAAGTCTGGAATGGTGATGCCTCTGGTTTTCCTTTTCCTTTTCACGGTTGCTTTGGCTATTCAGGGTCTTCTGTGGTTCCATACACATTTTAGGATCGTTTGTTCCAGCTCTGTGAAAAATGCTAGTGGTGTTGTGATAGGGATTGCATTAAATGCATAGATTGCTTTGGGTAGTTCAGACATTTTAGCAATATTTGTTCTTCGGATCCATGAGCATGGAATGTCTTTCCATTTCTTTGTGTCATCTTCAATTTCTTTCATCAGTATTTAATAGTTTCCAGAGTACAGATCTTTCACCTCTTTGGCTAGGTTTATTCACAGGTATTTTACTGGTTTTGGTGCAGTTGTAAATAAGATCAATTCCTTAATTTCTCTTTCCGCAACCACTGATCTTTTTAATATCTCCATAGTTTTGCCCTTTCCAGAATGTCATATAGTTGAAAGCATCAGTATGTAGCCATTTCAGATTGGCTTCTTTCACAAAGAAATATGCTTTTAAGGTTTCTCCATGTTTTTTGTGGATTTATAGGACATTTCTTTTTATTGCTGAATAATATTTCATCGTATGGATATACCACAGCTTGTTTATCTACCTATTAAAAGACATCTTTGGAACTTCTAAGGTTTGATAATTATGAATAAAGTTGCTACAAACATTTATGTACAAGGTTTTTGTGGCCACAAGTTTTCAGCTCCTTTAGATGAATACCGAGGAGCAGGACATTCTGTATCAAATGGTAAGAGTATGCTTAGTTTGGTAATCAATCAGCAAACTATGTTCCAAAGTGGCTGTACCATTTTGCAATCCCACCAGCAATGAATGAAAGTTCCTATTGCTCCACATCCTTGCTTGCATTTGGTATCGTCAGGGTTTTGGACCACGGTCATTCTAACAGATGTGCAGCGAGTGGTATCTCACTCTTGTTTTAATATGAAATTCTCTGATGATATATGCTACCGAGGGCTTCCTTGCCATCTGTATATCTTGATAAGGAGTTTCTTCATATCTTTTGCTCTTTTTTATTCAATAAACTTTATTTTTAGAGCAATTTTATATTCAGTAAAATCGAGTGGAAGGTATAGAGATAACCTATATACTTCCGGCCTCCACATATGCATAACATTCCCCACCAGAGTGGTACACTTGTTATCGTTGCTAAACCCACATTGGCACATCACTCTCACCCAGATGCATTGTTCACATTAGGGTTCACGCGTAGTGTGCAGACTATGTGTTTGGACAAGCGTATAATTATGTGTATCCACCAGTATAGTATCATACGGAAAAGTTTTACTGCCCTAAAAATTATATGTGCTCTACCCCTTCGTCCCTCCCTCTCTGCTAGTCCCTGGAAACCACTGATCTTATAACTGCTTCCATAGTTTTGGCTTTTCAGAGTGTCACAGAGTTGAACTCATACAGTCTGTAGGTCTTTTCAGATTGGCTTCTTTCACTAGTGATATACGTTTAAGTTTCCCTTCTATGTTGTCCTTGCTTGATAGTTCGTTTCTTTTTAGTGCAGAATCTTCCATTGTTTGGCTGCACCACTGCTGATTTGTCCATTTGCCTCCTAAAGGGCTTCTTGTCTGCTTTCAAGTTTAGACAGTTGTAAATCTGCTTTAAACATCTGTGTGCGGGTGCCTGTGTAGTTATAAGCTTTCGGATCATTTGGGTGAATACCAAGTAGCGCGTTTGGTAGGTCACATGGGAAAAGAAAGCCTAGTTTCGTAGTAAACTATCAAACTGCCGTCCACAGTGGCCGTGCTGTTGTGCATTCTCTCCAGCAGTGAAGGAAAGTTCCTGTTGCCCCACGTCCTGGCCAGTGTTTGGTGGTGTCCGTGTTCTGGATTTTAGACATTCGAATACATGTGTCGTGATATCTTATTGTTTTAGTTTGCATTTCTCTGATGACATCTGTTGTGGAGCATTTTTCCATGTGCTTAATTGCCATCTGTATATCTTCTTTGAAGAGATGTCTGTTAAGGTGTTGGCTCATTTTTAAACTGGGTCGTTCATTTTCTTGTTGAGTTTTGAGTTCTTTGTAAATTTTTGAATCAAGTCGTTTTTCCTGTATGTGCAAAGGTTTTCTCCAGTCTGTGGCTTGGCTTTTCATATTTTTAATAGTGTCTTTCACAGAGCACAACTTTTTAATTTTAGTGAAATGCAGCTTGTTAATTTCTTTTTTTAATGACAAAGAGTTTTTAGTTCTCAGTGTGTTCATATTTTTTCTTCTGTGAAGATAGGGCTGATCACTTCCCAGCTCTCTCTAGGCTCAGACAAAAACCAGAAATCACCAATTTCTCTTTGAATTTTTATTGGGGTGCCAGAAGTCAGAAATGGATTTATTTTTATAACAATGCTGAAAATAAAACATGATCATTCCTGTGTTATTTTATTATTACTGCTGAAACATATTACCACAAACTTAGTGGCTTAAAACAACACGCATATATCCTGTAATTCTAAAGGTCCTAAGTCTAAAATGGGTCTGCAGGGTTGTGTTCTTTTTGGAGTCTCCAGGGAACAACTTATTTCCTTGTCCTTTAGATTTTCCAGTCTACCCACATTCTTTGGTTCCATTCTGTGAGCCAGCAGCTAAGCCTGTTCTCTTCCTCTCCGACCTCCTACTTCCCTCTTACAAGGACTCCTGTGGTTATAGTGGTCCCTGTAAATAATGCATGATGATCTCTGCATTTCAAGATCTTTAAATTCCTGGAATTCGGATGTCGACATCTTGGGGGGGGGTGCAATATTCTGTCTACAGATGCCCCAAAGATGCACCTACAAATAATAAAGATGTTAAGTCTCAAAACTTTAACAATGAATTATAAAAAATATATATTATCTCATTTGATTAATATTAACAAATAATTCAAAAAGTTAATGTGCTAGTGTGTCACACTAATTCTCTGTCTCTGATTCATCTGTCTCAACCAACAAGTCACCTCATTTTCCTGTTTTGCATTCTGCTTATAAGCCTATTTGAAAGAACTAATTTGCATGTCTTGCATAATCATGTTTATATCTTATGTGGATGCAACTCTGCTGGGATAAATGAATAACGTGGACACCTAATATGACATGCCCAGCGGAAGAGCACTGGGGCAACAATCCTAGAACTACAAGACAATGCAAACATTTTGAAGACATTTTTGAGATTAGATTCATAGAGTGTAATCTGAAGAATCGTACAGGAAGAGACAGAAAGAGAAGTCATTCTCTTCTGAGATCATGAGTCATCCCAAGGAAATATGAGTGGGAATTCTGGAAGGATTACAAAACCAGTAAGAGTTCATAAGGATTGAGGAAAGCAGGTGAAGGCTTTCTGAGAGATCACTTGAAGAACTTTTGAAAATGAGTGTATCTTCAGTAGTTAGAGCAAAGGATTTAGTATCTGTCCTATTCTTGGTGCTGGTGGTTGAAAGACCGTGGACAATTTACGTATTTCTCTCACTTCGTGGTCCACATCTATAATGTGGAGATGACATTAAAATGGTATGTGTGATGTATATATCTGAGGTCCTGAAACACAATAAATGCTAAATCAACACCAGTGTCATTGTGATCATCTCACTGCTTTACAGCCCAGTCTGATTCTTCAGTAGATGAAAATATGCACCTTCTTGAAAGGATTTGCTCCTCTTAGACGTGGCAGACCAGGCTCTATAGGCACCCATTTATTAAATATTAAGGAGACACAGATCTTATAAACCACCTTGGGGATAAGAACTTGGAATTAGCAGAACTATTATACATCCAAGTGTTACGTCCTATAAATTGTGATATTTGCCTCAGGTTATATAGCCTTTGAGATGTTCGCTAATCTTTTTGCATTCTGTGAGAATCTATCTGCTCTTGCCCTTCCCAGATATATTTCCTCCAGAGACAAACATAAATGACCCTTGTTTCCATCCAGGGAGGATATATAGCAAAACTTTTTCCCTTAGGAAATAGGCATATATGTATAATGAGTAAGGCACTCCCCACCCCACCCCCACCCCAGGGAAAATCTAAGTTCCCGAGAGAGTCATGAAAATTGTGTTGAGCTGATCAGAAAATAAGTGCAGAGAACAATAGCTACATTGTTCTCCAACATCGTCAGGAGGTGCGGTAAATATTTTCAACCCTGGGATTTCTTACTTTGGAGACTGCTGGAAGAAGAAATAGGTCTACCCTCTGTGGGACTGCCTCTAAGTTGAAGTAGAATGTTCAGGTAACAGCCAGAGCTAACACCACCGCATGTGGAAGAAACTTCTTTGCGTTGGTAGGTGGTTTAGGATATGGATTATTGCCGTAGGACGAGGAAACAGCAGAAATCACCTGGGCTATGGTGAAAGAAAAATCATATCCTGGTTGTCTGCCTTCCGGAGTCAGAGTTTGTGTTAAGGCAGGTGCAATGGCAAAGAAATTCTCATGGGGAGCTCTTCTTAGCTGGGCTGCAAGCATGCGCATCCTGACTCCATTTGACATCACTGTTCACAGTATCTCCAGCAGTGTGATTGGGGGGGAGGCCAGACTGGGGGCTCATGTGAAAATGAGTAGGAGGCAAAGAAAATAAGAGAGAATTTCTGTCTGAACTCAGCCACAGAGATGAAAGGACTTCACACACCTAGATGAAGGTATTGATGCACAGAGATGAAAGGATAAGGTTAGGAATATGTAGCTATGAAGATCTCCGCCAGCGGAATTTTCAGTGTACAATTTCCTACTAATCTCGGTATCGCTAAGTGACTAACAATTAACCTAAAAACAAAAGTTCTAATGAGAGTGTTTATAAGCAATATTTTATTGCCTTTCACGAAGCAATGATGTAGTTAAGGGTGACTTATAGTTATGTCTGAGTTATAGTCTCCCAGTTTATCTAGTTATTGTTTTAGATTTATTTGAGGCGGGGGAGGGGGGAGCAAGAGAATGCAAAAGCATAAGTTGGGGGGAGGGGCAGAGAGAGAAAGAGAGAGAAGCAGACTCTCCACTGAGCAGGGAGCCTGGCTCAGCACCGGGCTGGATCCCAGGACCCTGGGATCGTGACCTGAGCCGAAGGCAGATACTTAACCGACTGAGCCACCCAGGTGCTCCTCTCCCCGTTTGTTTTTGAAAGTTACTATATATCATACTATGGTAGCATCTGTCTTTTAGGAAATATTTTTCTGCTCCCAGGGTAGGGATGGATACCAATGCTGCTGGATTTTCTGAAACTACCATAGGGATGGAGATACATAGTAAAACTCCTTAGCTCGTGAGACATTTTTTAGGGGTTCCTGTGTTGTGCAGTGAAAACACACCAGGTGAGGAAGTACTTTTACCGTTTTTCTTGAACTGATGTACTTTAATCCCAACAATTGAGAAATTGGTTGTTCAACCATTGAATGTTTTCATGTTTTCTTCTCTCTTCTATTGCTGTAATGACTTTATGTTCTGCGATATCCAAACTTTTATTTTTAGCTTTGGTCAATTTTTTAAAAAATAGTATCGACATAATGGTAACCAAAATGAGAAATAAATGATTTAATAATATAAATAAAAAATAACCACAATTGAAAGAAAGATAGTCTGGAAAGTAAGATTGTGTTGTAGAAGAGGCAAGTGTTCCTAATCAGTGGAAATAGGTTTTTCTTACTTAAATTAACTTCCCGGTTTAGAGATTAAACATATTTTAATTATTGCTGATTGTTTCTAGTGTCTAAAACGATTGATATATTCCTGATGTTTCGTAACCAATTCTGAACTCTAGACAATAATTTTTGCAGCTAAATTTAATACCATGTATCTAATGCACTGTTATATAGAATCCTCCCTCGCTTGATTATATTTATAGCAAATAAAGCGTCTAGGGCACCTGGGTGGCTCAGCCAGTTAAGTGTCTGCCTTGGGCTCAGGTCATGATCCCAGGGTCCCAGGATTGAGCCCCGCATCAGGCTCCCTGCTCAGTAGGGGAGTCTGCTTCTCCCTCTGCCTCTGCTCATGTGCTTTCTCTCGCTCACTCTGTCTCTCAAATAAATCTTAAAAACAAAAAACAAAAAACAGTGTCTGTGTGAGCTTTTGCCCACAAAGAGACACTACTCCATCTTAACTGATGCTTCTCTCACATTCATAGTTTAAAAACTGAAAAGGTCTGCCATGCACTGAAACTGTAACTTCAAAGTTACTTTAAGCAGCTCTTCTTCTTTTAATTAATACAAACTTTTCTTCAGATTTCTCCAAACTACAACTGCATACCAGACATAAACTACAAAATGCATTTGTTATTTTTTCATAGGTTTGTGATAGTCTAATATAAGAGACCAATTGCAATTTACACTCAGGAAGCAATATATTCTAAACTGATTAGCTGAATTATTATAGTTTTTCAAATAAAATTGTCAAATTATTAACATCTATAACAGTAAAAATTGTCTTTAAAGCAAAAGTCACAACTTTGCAAAAACACAAGATCTACTCCTATTTAGCCCTCGACGTATGTGTTTTTCGTTGAATCTGACATCCATTTAACAAAAGCTTTGGTGTCTTTTCCATAATAATGAACAGGGTGATCACTCAAAAGGACAAAATGATGTATATGATAATACATATTCCCAGGATTCATTTTATGTGGTCAACACAGCATGTGAATTCAATCGAATGGCCTCTGTATCCCTTTTCTCGCTATTTCATCGATTGTGTCTTTAAAAATGACGAGAGATTTATAATGACAGTATAATTATTTTTACTGGTATCTTTGACCAAGACTGCACGTTAACGATCAGCTTATAGAGACTCTTCACTCATAGTAAGTTGGTGCCCAGAACAGCCTGAATCCTCCAAAGCAGTTAGGACCATCTTTACCCAGACTGTTTAAGCCTAGAAACGACGGGCTGCCTGCCTGTCTTGTTCTTTATGGTAATTACCTTTGTATAAGCAAAGAAAGCTCTTGAATGAAGCAAAAAGTCAAGGCTCAGAATATCACAGGACTTTCATGCGCTTTAAGGCATCCCTTTGAACTGCAAATGGTCAGTTGCCACACAGTGGATAAACAGTGAGTACCCATGTGTGTCCAAGATGGATCCCACAGCACTCTCCATTCAAGACACTTCCATCTTAAATATATGGAAGAACAATCATTGCCGATATGTTTCATTACTCAGATCATCCTATTGCCTGGGTCTTAAAAAAAAACCCAAACAATCATATATGAAGAAAAATTGCAATTTTAGTACAAGTGAATTCAGCTCACAATGATGTACTGAGAACTATTTATGTAGAAAATTTGCAACTGTGCAAAATAAAAGAACGTCTACCATGTATATTTAAATGTTATGACACTACGCTAAATAATACATGATAAACTGATTCTTTTCTGTGCAGCAGATGAGATCCAGTTGAGAGGTCTTACTTTTGATGTCAGTTAGATAAAGAGAGTAATTCTTAGAGTAGACCCCTAAAGTTGAGAGAAAAATCACTATGTTGGATAGAGTTTTAAAAATATTGTTGTGTGCGATGAATGGTAAATGTTTCACAATGAGCTTTCTAGGGAGAAAAGGGGCCTTATTTATAGCGTTTGCCAATGTCGTAGTGTAAATACTCTTACCAGGGCCAATTTCAAGCAACCACTGTGTCACCACTGAGCATGAAGTGGGGAAGGCACGAGCGTAATCGGTGTTAGGAAGCCAATAAAAACCAGTTCCATCAAATATTTGGAAGTTACAGACAGAGGTTATAAAATATCCATGTAATTCCCTGTATTTACTAGGCTTCCTTGAAATTAGAAGGAATATATAGGATTGTTCTGGCCTAAAAAAATTGAGACGTGTTGTGCGCCACTTCCAAGCTACTGTGGTCGTAAGCAGGTATGCATCTTCCCTCTATTTCCCTGCTGTGGATTATCCACTAGGAGAACTCGTGTTGCATAAGGCACAGCTACAAGATGAGCGAGGGCTGTCTTGCCCACGTCTGACTTTGTGTAAGAGTAAAGTATCTATCAGTATAAGGCACTGAGGACTTCGGGTGTATCTGTTGTGTTGTGGCAGCTGAGTATCGTAGAGGAAGACTAAGGGTGGTGTATGTGATGGAGTTGCCACTTGGAAAACTCCAAAAACCTAGAAAGTCAGATACTAAGACAAGGTGTGTCTGAAGTGTGTCGAGCCCTTTGAGATTCAAGGGCAGGTAGGTCAAGGCAGAGGGTAAGATGAGACAAGGTCTCAAGGCTGGTAATTCTGGGGTTGCCCGGCTGGTTCAGTCAGTAGAATGTTAGAATCTTGATCTCAGGGTCATGAGTTCAAGCCCCATGTTGGGTGTAGAGATTACTAAAAATTATACATAGATGATTGAATGATGGATGATGATAGATGATAGATAGATGATAGATAGATAGATAGATAGATAGATAGATAGATAGATAGATAGATAGATAGATAGATTATGGGAGAATCAAGGTCTGCTTGTTGGTTAGTCAGATTATCCCAGAGTGGATCCTCCAGAAGTGGACTCTGAGATGGAGCTCACCAGCAGGGTATTTATTAGGGATCAACAGTTGTAGAAGGGAGGTGGAGGCAGGAAGCCTACAGTGGCAGTGCAGCAAAGGCCCATCCAAGCCCACAGGCACCTCTGAAACACACATGGCCAACCAGCTGCACCGTGATGCCTGGGCCTTCGTATCATCTCCGAGAAGCACATGCACCAGGATAAGCATCGCGGCTGCTGAGTCAGCCCGAAGGGGCTGATAGCGGGCTGCTCTCTACTGGCAGCCAGAGCGAAGCAGTCTTCCCTTCAAGTGAGGACTCTCCCTGTCCACCGGGTTGAATTCAAGTTTGAGGAGCCTCTATTTTTCTTTCTTTGCTGCTGTTTTCTCATTTTCCTCTTATCGGGTAATGGTAAGAATAATCACAAGAGAGGATATTATTCCTAGTTGGAGTCAGAGACTTAAAAAGGATGCTTCTCAGGAGCCAGCATGCTAGAAGTACCCATGGTGGGGGGGCTGGGTGGTGCGGTGCAGTTGGTTAAGCCTTAGGGTGGAGCGCAGTTGGGCTCTGCACTCAGCAGGGAGTCTGGCTGAGATTCTCTCCCTCTGTCCCTCCCCCCACTTGTTCTCTTTCTCAAATGAATAAAATCTTTAAAAAAAAAAAAAAGTTCCCATCAGATAGGACAACTACAAGGGAAGGATGAACCTAGCTTTACGAAGTTGAAACTGTGGAGTCAGCCACATTTCCCAATGAGGAATTCTTGTCCAAGTTAAGCTTTGAAATATCTGTTTTTCTTGCTTTTATTTGTCTCTTAACAAGAATATGAAAGAAGTGTCCTTTGACTCAGCCATTCCACTCCTAGGAATATATCCTAAGCTTTTAATTTAAAAGAAAACAATTTTTTTTTAGATTTTATTTATTAGAGGAAGCGTGTGTGTGAGGGAGAGAGAATCTGAAGCAGACTCCATGCTGATTTTGGTGGCGATGTCCTATGTTAGGTTTGTGGCTGTCTCCCACCCCTTCCAGTACACTATCATCATGAATTGGAGAGAGTACACAGTCTTGGCCATTGCTTCCTGAATGTGTGGATTTATTCTGGCTCTGGTACATGCAGTTCTAAGATTGCCCTTCTGTGGGCCCCAGGAAGTAGACCATGTCTTCTGTGAAATCCTATCTGTCATACTGGCCTGTGCTGACACCTGGATCAGTGAAGCTGTCATCTTTGTTGCCTGTGTATTTATCTTACTTTGGCCTGTTTGCTTGGTGCTAGTTTCCTATACAAGCATCCTCCAGACCATCCTGAAAATCCAGTCAAGGGAAGGTCAAAGAAAAGCCTTCTCTACCTACTCTTCCCACCTCTGTGTGGTTGGGCTTTTCTTTGTCACTGCCATGGTGATTTATATGATCCCAGACTTTACTCAAAGAAAGGAGCGAGAAAAAAAGCTCTCCCTATTTCACAGTCTCTTCAGTCCAACATTGAATCCCTTCATCTGCAGCCTCGGGAACGCTCAGGTGAAGAATGCCTTGTACAGAGCATTGCAGACAGGGTCTGTGTGAGGGGAGGATAGAACTTTTAGCTAGGACAAGTCTTTTCCCTTTGAGATGTTGTTGGAGAATGACTTAAAGGCCAGAAAAATGACCTAACAGTAAAGTCTGATTAAAAAAAAAAAAAAGTGAATTGTCCAAGACTCTACCTGAAAGTAGAAAACATTTTGAAGTGCTAGGATAGTCTCTGGTGCTGAGCATTTCTGTTCAGAGATGAAGCATCTGGATTATCAATATACTTAATACTATAAAAATCTATAAAGCCTATTTCTTTAAGAAATAAATTAGTATCTTAATTAAGATAATATTTTTTAATTGTTGAAACAAAATGACAACACATTGCCCTAAGTAATCAGTTCAATCATAAGCCTTCACATCACCCGGTAACAAGCAATATTTTTCAGAGAAATGAGCACCAGAAAGAAAATCTCTGACTACAGTAACTTAATATATACAATCATCGCCGAACTGTGTATTTCTACAATCCCACCAGTGAGTCATATGAAGAAAGGACTGAGACTCATTGCTGAGGAGCTAATAAATTCCAAGTATTCTTACTAGAGTTGAGAAATTCTTCGTATGTAGCAAAAACAAACTAAAACTATCTCACAGATCTTTATAGAAATATCTCCATCCCTCCTCTTCTGTGCTTTCATTTTCCCTTCCCAACTACTTTCTCCCTTGCTGTCTCCCACTTATGTTTTACAACACGTGTAATTAAAGACAAATTTATTCTCTAAGTACCTCACTTCCACATTATTTTTGTATCTCTTGACAAGGTTTTCCTCAAAGCTTCTGCCTTTTTTATTTTCCAGAGCAGCAAAGTATTTCAGGCAATAATATTTCACCTTGTCATGCCTTTCAATCATTAAAAAAAAAAACCTAGCAATATAAATTAATAAATATGTAGTGGACTAGAGTAACATAGTAGACTTGGCTTCTCGATGGATAAACTACATTAATAATCATGCAGGGGGTTGCTTGGGTGGCTCAGTCTGCATTCAGCAGGAGTCTACTGGAGATTCTCCCTCGCCCTCTGCCCCTCCCCCCATGAGGGTGTGTGCTCGCTCTCTTTTTCTCTCTCTCAATAAATCTTTAAAAAAAATAATCATGCAGGGACTAGGACTTCCAGACAATATCATCAAAGTGACCAAAACATTTAAGACATACTTTTCATTCCTAAATGAGTCTCTTTTCTTATGAAATTAAATCATTAAGACCCCTTTTCTTTGGTAATCTTTAACTATATTTTTAGTTACAGTTTTAAGTGCAGGAAAAAGATTTTATAGATTTGCATTAAAAATAGTATGTTGTCTTGAAAAAAGTAACTGGTGTCAGACTTATCCTCCTGCTGTAAAAATTACTTGATCTCAACAACCTATAGTAAGCAAGGTTTGACAGTCTTTGAAATAATGGAGAAGATGGATGTGAGGGAAGTACCGCATTACCACAGCTGCCCCAGGAGGGCGTTTCCCTGGTTTTTGTGCAGGAATATGGAGTCCAAGCAGGGATCAGAGAAAGCAGTGGTCACAGTTCAAGTCTGCTAGGTGAGTTAGGAACTGGGGGTCAGTGTACCACAGAAGGGAGAGCAATAAAGAGAAAGTCCTAGAAACATAAAGTGCCATTTGAGCTCTTTGTTTTCTCCTTAGCTATGTGAAAATGGGCTAAGGAAATGGGTTAAGAAAGAGATCTAGCAGGAAAAAGCTGCCAGGAGACCGAATTTAGAGCAGAGAATCCGGAACTAACAAATAGAGGGGAAGATACTGGAGTTCAGATCCAGCCAGAATGGGGAGATACTGGTAAAAAAAACTTAGGAACTTAGTTGGGACTCCAGAAATCCCACATCTTGGGTGAATTGCCATGTCCTAGGGCTAGATGTTATATCCCAGCAGTAAGGGAGAAAATGGAATATACTCACCATCACACAGCCTAAAATTGGCCATAAGAGGAGCAAGGAGATCTTCAAGTAATTTAACAGCTCTCCAGAAAAAAAAAAAAAATCTCAAAACCCTTGAGAGTTTCTCTAGCATATAATTTATAATGTTAGCATAAAATTAAAAAAATTCCTAAACATGTAAAAAAGCAGGAAAAATTAATGAGATAAATCAGTTATCAGAAACAAACTCACAGATCATCCAAATTGGAATTAATAGCCAAGGATATAAAAATACCTATAATCAATATAAAGAAAATTTTAAAATGAATGACAAAGCAGAATATGTCAACAGAAAATAAGAATCTGTTAATCAAGTGAGCATTCTAAATCTTCTTAAAAAAAATAACTCATTAGATATATTTTACAGAAGACAGGATACAACTGAAGCCAGGATTGGTGAACTCAAACGTAGTTCAATATATATTACCAAAGCTAAAGTAGTGGGAGAAAAAAGAATGGAAAGAACTTGAGAACAAAGTAGAGTTGTGGGAAATACTCCAACGGTCTAACCTTAATTTCCTAGTCCCTGAAGGAAAAAAAATAATGGAACAGATGAATTATTTGAAGAAATAATGACAAGAACCTATAAAGTCTGATAAGTGATATCAATATACAGATTCAAGAAGCTCAAAAGAACTCAAGCAGGATAAACCTAAGAAAGCTTCACTAAAAATACAGTCAATGATATAACACATTGCATGGTAACAGAGGGAAGCTATACTTGTGAGCACAGCATAACGGATAGAGAAGTCAAATCACTATGCTGTGTACCTGAAACTAACATTGTGTGTCAATTACACTCAAATTTTTAAAAAAGGAAAAAGAAAACCTCAATGGAAATGCACTAGTCAAGCTACTGAAAATGAAAGATTAAAAAACCTTACAATTGGTCAGGGGGAAAATGCATTACTTTCAAAGGAACAGTAAGATTTTAGCTGACTTCTTACCAAACATCATGGAAGCCAAAATATAATGGAATGCCATCTAAAAGGAGTGAACTTAAAAAGTATCAACATAGAATTCTATACACTACAAAACCGTTCTTTAAAAGTGATATCTCTAAATAGAAATTTTAGAAAAGAGGGAAACCGGGAATATCAGGAAGAAAGAAATAGCAAGCAAAATAAGGAGAAAACTCCATAGGCTTTCCTTATCCTCTTAAGTTTCTAAATTGTTTGATGGTTCAAGCAAAAATTATAGCATTAGCTGGTGCTAAACTTATGTAGGAGAAATCTTAAGGACCATTATACTATAAATTGGAGAGAGTAAAGACATAAAAGGAGATAAGGTTTCTATATTTAAACTGGTAAAAAAATGGCATCATTTGAATGTGATGATGTATATGTAATATCCAGAGCAACCACTAAGTTATGAAAAACAACCAAAAAGCTATACAAAGAGATACAACAAGAGCACTGTTGCTAAATCAAAATGGACCTCCAAAAAAAAAAAAAAAAAGTAACCCACAGGAAGTCAAGAAAAAATCTTAAAAATAGTTGAGACAAAAAATTTAAAAAATGAAATATCAGACTTAAGTCTCATTGTACCAATAATTAGGTTAAATATAAATGTCTACATATAACAATTTAAAGACAGAGAATGTCAGAGTATGTTAAAAAGCACAACCCTTCTGTTTCTTGCCGTCTGCAAGAAACTCACTTCAGATACAACAATATAGGTAGACTGACATAAAAGGACAAAAAAAGATACATGCAAACATTAATAAAAGGAAGGCAAGAATGGCCATATTAATACCAGAGACAGCAAAGTATTAGAAAAGGATATGATACAATGACAAAAAGTTTAATCCACCTAGAAGACCAAGAAGAAGACCTAGCAATCCTAAATGTCTATTTGCCAAAGAGCAGAGCTTCAAAATACGTGGAGGTAGAACCGAAAGGGAGATCTAGACCAGTTCACACATGGTTAGAGACTTTCGTGCCCCATTTCAACAACTGATAGAACAATTAGAAAATCAGCAAGAATATGGAAGAACTCAAGAATGCCATCAATCTAAAGAGTCTAATTGGCTTTTATAAAACACTGCTTCCAACAACAGCAGAATACACATTCAAGGACTGACAAAACATAAACCAAGATAAACTTAGTCTAGGCCATAAAAAATATCCCCACAAATTTAAAAGAAATAAAATCACACAGAGTGTGTTCTCCAACCACAATGGAATCAAACTAGAAATCAATATAAGAAAAATAGAGAAATCCCAGTATTTGAAGATTTTAAAATTACTTTTAAATAATCTATAAGTCAAAGTCATCCCAAGGGAAATAAAAAAAAATACATTGAGGGGCACCTGGGTGACTCAGTTAAGTGTCTGACTCTTGATTTTGGCTCAGGTCATGATCTTAGGGTCATGAGACTGAGCCCCATATAGGGCTTCATGCTGAGTGTGGAGCCTGCTTGGGATTCCCTCTCTCTCTCCCTCCTTCTCTCTACTCCTCCCCTGCTCATGCACGCCCACTCTCTTTCTCTCTCTCTCTCTCTCTCTCAAAGAAAAGGATAAAGTTTAAAAAAATACATTGAACTGAATGAAGATGAAAACATATCAGTATCGAGAGGGAACTATTTCAATAAATGCTTATATTACAATAAACATGCATTAGGAAAGAGGAAAAGTCTCAAAGCTACAATGAGATATCACCTCACACCTGTCAGAATGGCTAAAATAAAAAACACAAGAAAAAGTGCTGGCAAGGACGTGGAGAAAGGGGAACCCTCTTGCACTGTTGGTGGGAATGCACACTGGTGGAGCCACTGTGGAAAACAGTATGGAGGTTCCTTAAAACATTAAAAACAGAACTACCCTACAATCCAGCACTCGCAGTACTGGGTATACATCTCAAAAATACAAAAACACTGCTTCAAAGGTATACAGGCACATCTGTGTTTGCGACATCATTTATAATAGCCAAATTACGGAAACAGGCCAAGCGTCCATTGATAGACGAATGGATAAAGAAGATATGTTATATATATATATGTATATACACACACACACACACTAGAATGTTATTCAACCATAAAAAAGTGAAATCTTGTCATTTGAATGACATGGATGGAGCTAGAGAGTATAAAATAAATCAGAAAGACAAATACCATATGATTTCACTCATATGTGGAGTTTAAGAAACAAAACAAATGAGGAAAGGAAAGAAAGAGACAAACCAAGAAACAGAACTTTAACTCATGGTTACCAAAGGGGAGGTGGGTGGGAGATGGGCGAAATGGGTGATGGTGATTAAGGAGGGCACTTATTGTAATGAGCACTAGGTGATATATGGAATTGTTGAATCATTATATTGTACACCTGAAAGTAATAACACCATATGTTAACTATATTGAAATTGAATGAATAAAGGGTGCCTGGGTGGCTCAGTCGTTAAGCATCTATCTTCAGCTCAGGGCGTGATGCTGGGGTCCTGGGATCAAGCCCCGCATCGGGCTCCCTGCTCTGCTGGGAGCCTGCTTCTTCCTCTCCCACTCCCCCTGCTTGCGTTCCCTCTCTCGCTGGCTGTCTCTCTCTCTCTCTCTGTTAAATAAATAAAAATAATCTTTAAAAAAAATGAATAAATACAAAATATGTAAATACATAAGTACATAAATAAGGAAAGTCTCAGATGAACAATAGATATGCCTACCTCAAGAACCTAGAAAAAGAAGAGCAATATAAATTCAAAGCAAGTGGGGTAGAGGAGGGAATTAATATAAGAAGAGAAAACCCTGAAATTTAAAACCAAAAATCAAGGCAAATCAATAAAACAGAGAGTTGGGTTTTTTTTTGAAAGATCAATAAAACTTAGAAACCTCCAACAGTACTTGTAAAGACACAACTTAAAAATATTGGAATGAAACGGGGGATGTCACTGCAGACATCAAAGGATGATAAAGGAAATTACAAAGAACTCATATTAAATTAACCACTTCCTTGAAAATCACAAACTATCACAACTCACCTAATATGAAGAGTTCATTTGTATAATCCTATAACTACTAAGGAAATTTAATTCATAATTTTAAAACTACCAAAACATAAAAGTCAGGAAAATGACATACACACACCAAAAAAACCCCAAAAAACAAACAAAAAAACCCTGTACTCAAATGTAGAAGATTTTCTGGTAAGAGCTCAAAACAGAAACAATCCAGATGTTCACCAGCAGGTAAATGTTTATACTGTTTGCAGCCACACCACAGAGCATAGCTCAGCAATAAAAAAGAGCAACTATTGATACATGCACAACCTGGATGAATCTCCAGAGGAAAAAAAGCCAATCACAGAAGATTATATACTGTATGATTCCATTTATGTAACAGTTTCGAAATATCAAAACTGTAGAAGCGGAGAATAGGTTGTGGTTAAGGACAGAGTGAGGGTGGGCGGGGAGGTGGGCGTGGCTGGAAAAGGCACCAGGAGAGAACCTCGTAGTGATGAAAACGTTATGCGCCTCGTCTGAAGCAGTGTCAATACGCGGGTTGTGATTTTGTATCACAGTTTTGAAAGATGTGACGAACGGGAAAACAGTAAAGAGTGCACGGTATTATAATTGTAATATAATAACCCTTGTATTATTTCTTACACCTGCATGTGAACCTACAATTATATCAAAATAAAAGTTCAACTAAAAAATGAAAAATGTTAAAGTTAAAAACAAGTATTAATAACATAATTCTGACAGAAAAATTCACATGAAAATTTAAGGAAAGTATCAAAGTAATTTTGGAAAGAACAAAATTCAAAACTTTACACTTCTGGTTACAAGGTTTAATATATAGAGTTGTATTGCCCATATTAGTTTAAGAATAAATCAATAGAGCGAATAGAGAATACAATAATAGATCCATATGTATTTCACCAGTATCTTTGACAAAGTTGTCAATGTAATTCGATGGGTCAGTAATTCATCTTTGCAGTTGGACATCTTTATAAAAAAATAAACTCAACCCACGTTTCATCCCGCACACAAAGATAATTTGAGGTGCATCTTAGATCTAAACATGAAAGCAAATGATTACTCCTCTAGGAGAAAAATTGGAGTATGACCTTTGGGTAGGTTGTTTTCTGAAGCAGGAAGCTAAAAGCACTAATCATAAAAGAAGAAATTAAGCTGGATGCCATTAAAAGTAATAATTTCTGTTTATCAAAAGAATCGGTAAGAAAGTGCAGAGGCAAGCCACAATCTGGGAGAGGATAGCTTTAGTACTCATGTTCAACAAAGCACTTGGATTCAGACTCTGTAAAGAATGTCTACAAATCAATGACAGAAAAATCTCAAAAACTGGACAAACGATTTGAACAGGTACTCCCTAAGCAAGGTTATTCAAAAGACCAATAAGCATATGATAATGGGTTCAGTACAATTAATAAAATCACAAATATTGCAATGGCTAATATAAAATTAATATCAACTGGTGGGAAACTAGAATTACAAAATCATACTGGAAAACCATTTGGCAATATCTACTAAAATTAAACATATGCCTGTGCTAGGACTTGGCAATTCTATCCTTGGTATATATCCACTGGAAACATGTATAAGAATATTCATAGTGGTGCCTGGGTGGCTCAGTCGACTAAGTGTCTACCTTTGGCTCAGGTCATGATCCCAGGGTCCTAGGACTGACCCCGCATTGGGCTCCCTGCTTAGTGGAGTCTGCTTCTCCCTCTCCCTCTACCCCTCCCCCCAGCTCATGCTCTCTCTCTTTTTCTCTCTCTCTCAAATAAAATATTTTTTAAAAAAGAATATTCATAGAATTTTTTAGTTATAATAGTCAAAAAGAATTAACCCAAATTTCCATAATAGAATAGTGAACTATTCATATTGAATATCATGCAGCATAAAAAATGATACAACAGCATGGATAAATGTCAAAGACATTATATTTGGTCACAGAAGCCAGACATAAAAACACACACACCAACTGTGTAATTTATTATATGAGACTCAGAAACAGGCAAAGCTAATTTATTGTAATAGAAATCAGAATTCCTTCCTCAGAGTAAGGAAATGATTTGGGGCAGGGATGCTGAGGTAAGGATAGAAGAAAAAGGAATTTTCTGCTGTGATGAGGATGATTGGCATGGGGCTTACACAGGTATGTTAATATATACAAAGTATTGGATCTAGACCCTTTACAGCTCTAGCACGTGGGCCATTTGATCGGCAGACCACATGGGCTGGAAGGCATCTCTAATAGATGGAAGATGTCACGTGGAGTCCCTGGCAAGCCCCAATCAGCGAATCGTAGCACAGGCAACAGGGGCCCCGCATCAGGGTCTTTCCTTCTATACCAGAAGACCACACACATTTCAAAACACAACTCTTGACGTACTACTGAGCCTTAGCAGAGACTACGCATAGAGTCTCAAGTAACTATAACTGCAGGATTGCCTACCGTGAGCTGAGACGTTATACGACCCACCAAGTCACGAGATCGAGCGACCATGGCAGCCGTGCGTCACACGAAGAATGTGGTATAACTCAGGGTGAGCAAGAGCAGAAGACGAAAGTAAGCAGAATGGCCCAGATGCTCACATCCCTTATCACCTAGCTCACTGATGATTCTTGCCTGTCTGTGCAGTGTATCTGCCACTCGGGTGGGGCCTTAAAGGAAATTGATAAGGGTAAATCTATCATTGCCCAGAGCTGGCAATTCACCTAGTCATTTACCTTGTGGGGACAGAAGTTGCCAGAAGTGAGAATATGCACAGACTCCTGGAAATTGGCAAATGATGTGACTGGTTGGTCATGGACCTGGAGGAAGCAAAGTGGGAATATGGGGTGAACTGAGCACAAAGTAGGAGAACCTGCATATCCCACATTAATGCCAAACAAGCGCGTGACTCTGTGTGACATAAATGCAGAATGGCCTAGAATGTGGGACCTCTCTTGGCAAGGCCAAGTGGGATGCCCAGAATGAGCTGAAAGGGACTTCCAAGGGAGATGCCATGAAAAATTACACATACGAAGCAGAAGATCTAAAGAAAAAATAGATAAGGGACTGGATTTGGCTACTAGGCACACATTTCCTCTAACCTGATGTAATGCCTTGTTTTTCTAATACTGTGGACAAAGTCCAATGATGAAAATAACTGGTTAACCCAGTTCCTCAAGACTGTCCAGGATATAATTCTAACAGATTATGGCCTGAAGTGACTTCTGAGTAGTTTTTATCCGTAGACAAATTAAAAGTGCATTTGTTAAAAACCCATCATTAAACAATCAGGTACAAGACGGTTCAGTCCGAATGTCAGCCAGCCTTTGTTCTTGGCCATCCCAGTGATTGCAGAGTGAGCACACCAATGCAGTAGCCATGGCAACAGAGATGGAGGCTTTGCATGAATCCAACAGCATAGGCTGCCCCTCACCAAGACTTCTCTACTCTGCTGTTCTGCTCAGCTGAATATATGTTCTGTCAGCAGCAGAGACCAATGCTGGGCTCTCAATATGGCACTCAGTATTGGTCTCTTAAGGAGACCAATAAGTCAGCCGTTGGCATTCCAATTCCTTCCACCCTATATGGAGCAATGATCCATCATGATTGTGGAAGATACACATTGCAACTATGAATTTCCCTGTCTTGTCTGCAGTACCTTGGTCAGTACCTCTATTGGAGGGCAATTAGAATATCTGATTTCTGATTTGCTTTCCAACATAACATCACCTTGGTCCATTAGACCTGTTTCACAGCTAATGAAGTAACAATGGGCAAACGACCAAGGGATTCACTGCTCCCAGGTTACATTGTGTTACTCAGAAATTGTGGGCCTGATAGAAATTGTGCCCTGACACACAGATTTAGGGCACTGGGTTATGGATAAAATCCTGCAGAATATACTGTGATAGTATATGCCTCCTTCGGTAGGTGGATTACATATTTAGCCTCATCCATAAGGGTAGAGAGGGTAGGAGTTGGCCGTCCACTTTACAAAGCTCTATCTATCCCATGAGGGCAAGATATGAAGTTACCAAAAAGGGAAAATTTTCAAAAGTAAACGTTGCTCAGCCCTTGTGCTCATCTGTTCTTCCAGAAAGGTCAACAAACACCAGGGCATGTCTAACACCAATTCCCAGCATGAATGTCCACACATCTCTAGATCTATGCTCCAGAATGTAGGATCTGAGTTGCTGTCTAAAATGGTGTAATGAGGGATGCCTGGGTGGCTCAGTTGGTTAAGCATCTGCCTTTGGCTCAGGTCATGACCCCAGGGTCCTGGGATGGAGCCCCAGGTCTGTCTCCCTGCTCAATGGGGAGCCTGCTTCTCTCTCTGCCTGCCACTCCCCCTGCTTGTGTGTGTGCTCTCTCTCTGACAAAAAAAATGAATAAAATATTTTTTAAAAATTAATGTAACAATTAAGACCTTTGAATTCAAACTCATTTTCCTACCACCTTCAGGATGGTTGGAAAATTAGACTACACTAAAGGAAATAAGGCTGCTTCTTAATGTCAAGGTTCTATTTCACTATCAAAGAATAACTGGGCATAGGTTGTTGAATCTCCTGAATGTTTAGGACCTGGAACAACATAAAAATTCATGAAACTGTAACAAATTCGTGTACTTGGGTAGCTGCAATATTTATGTGGTTCCAGAGTATGACTTCATATGTGTGTATTCCTTTAATTATGAAGGGACTTCTTGTTTTTTACCTTAATTTCCAAAGATCTCACTATCTCTCTGGCTTCCTGAAAGACAGAAGTAGACAGGGACTGCCAGTCTTCTCCCCTCTCAGGAGAATAACAGTGGCTGAGTTCTTCATGTCTCTGTAGGGAGCATGCTGGTACAACGGAGACCTACCGTCTCGTACCCTACACAGATCTCTCATGGCGATTGGGAAGGTACCTTGTGGAGATGATAAATTAATAAAGCCTTCTCTTAAAGGCAACTTGAAGAGCAAAGATCTTTCCTTGGCAGGCCTTAGATGAGCAAAAAGGCTTCTAGCACCATCAGTAACTTCAGCCACATTAGATATGTTTGCCTTTTCTGCATGAAGATTTACTGGGGTCTTTATACAACAGTCCTCTCTAGACACACAGGTTTCCTAATTGCCTCTGTGAGTTCTGGTCAAATATATTTTAAAATCATTTTCGTTGCCTCTTAGCTTCTACTATCACTATTTAATATCATACAAAAGTACATTGTTATTGATGCTTTAAGTTTGCTCATTGATAGTTTAAATAATAGGATATTCTGAGTAAAATATATTATTGAACTATCAATATATCAATACAATCAATGTATTAGTGGCTATTTTTGACTAGTAGCTACTTTTAAGGTAAGGAGGTAAGTGTGTTTAAGTGACTTTCTGGTAGACATTTAATATTAAACAAAAAAACCAGCACTTCATTATTAAAAAATTAGATTTAGAGTGTCACTCATAGAGGGAAGTCAAATATCTAAATATCTAAGGAAGACTATCTGGAGTTATTGAGTAAGTGCACAAATGCTTATCTATTCACTATGTGCGGTAGTAGAGGCCGGAGGGCCAGCAGTGAGTAGGAGCTCGGAGCTCCTATCATGACGGCTCCACCCGCAGAACAATGGTAGGTACAACACAGGAGATCAGTAAATACTTGAAATTATTTCCAACATCCTGCACATGACACGTATTATTGGAATGGTAATAAGAGAGTTTCAGTGCAAATGAGATCATTTTTAAGCAGGCTTATAACTTTGTAGCCATTTAAATTAAGAATTTATTGCTCATCCTCACTGTCTCCAAGACAAGATGATCTTACATAAAGAATGGGAATAAAGTTTACGTGAGAAGCACGATATCATGTTTGTCCTTACATTTTCCTGTGGAATCATAGAGTCAGACAGATGATTTAGTTCACTCTCTCAAGGACTTCAGAGACCCCTTCTGCAGTATCCTTCACAGTAGCTATTGTCACCTGCAGAGACGGTGTCTAAAACTGGGTGTTTCTGGAGTATTTATCAATATTGAGTCGAAATAAAAAAAAGTTACTGATTCTATGTTTAGATCAACAATAGTATAAATCTATTTGGTCATTACATAAATGTTCATCTAAATATTGTGGAAATCTGAAAAACACAAGTGAAATTTTAGGATGAAAATAAGTCTTTATACTTGATCAGGAGGAGATTTGGTGGGGTATTAGTTGTGGAGGTGACAGGAGATGCAAGAGTGGAAAGTGTGTTAAGACAGGCAGGTGAGAGGTTAATGGCTAATGGCGAATACGGTCAATGGTATATCTAACCCTAGTATATTCTATCCTTACTGATCCCTTCCAACTCGAGATTAGACTTATTGCAGTTTAAGGACTTGAGCATGCCTATCAGTTAAGAGTCATTATTTTTGAAAAAAAAATCAGAATAATTCTAATACAAGCAAAGAAAGGCAGAATTTATTCGAAGGACACGGTGTAGCTCACTGAATGAAACAAAAACCATGTATTTGATTAACATGTGACAAAATATTTATTTTGAACATTTAGCCTCTGCCAAAAACATTAACAACAACAAAGGAAACATGTATTTGTGTGTGTATATCTATTTTTAAATTAATTTGGGGGCTACTGAAGTCTTGAAACATTCATTAAACTACATAAAAATTTATTGAAAGTGTTTCTGAACACTTTTCTATCCTATAAAAAGGTTTCAAACAAGTTAACATAAATCTATTTTTAAAGATTTCGTTTAAATATAAATATTAACTCAATTTATCCTGTCATAGGGATATGGGAGACAATATGACATCTATCACAGAGTTCACCCTAATGGGATTTCCCCTTGGCTTGAGGGTTCAGCTTCTTCTCTTTGGGCTCTTCTCCCTCTTCTTTGTCTTCACCCTGCTGGGGAATGGGCTCATCCTGGGGCTCATCTCGCTGGACTCCAGACTGCACACCCCCATGTACTTCTTCCTCTCCCACCTGGCCATCGTCGACATAGCCTACGCCTGCAACACGGTGCCCCAGATGCTGGTGAACCTCCTGAATCCAGATAAGCCCATCTCCTTTGCTGGCTGCTTGACACAGACCTTTCTCTTTTTGACATTTGCTGTCACAGAATGTCTTCTCCTGGTGGTGATGTCTTATGATCGGTATGTGGCCATCTGCCACCCCCTCCGATATTCTGTGGTCATGAGCTGGGGGGTCTGCGTCACCCTGGTGCTGACTTCTTGGACCACTGGAGTCCTTCTGTCTTTGATTCATCTCATGTTACTTCTACCCTTACCCTTCTGTAGATTCCAAAAAATCAATCACTTTTTCTGTGAAATCATGGCTGTTCTCAAACTTGCCTGTGCAGATAGGCATATCAATGAGATTGTAGTATTGGCTGGAGCAGTGTCTGTGCTAGTGGGACCCCTCTCCTCCATTGTAATCTCATATATGTGCATCCTCTCTGCCATCCTTAGAATCCAGTCTGGGGAAGGTCAAAGAAAAGCCTTCTCCACCTGCTCCTCCCATCTCTGCGTGGTTGGGCTCTTTTACGGCACAGCTATTATAATGTATGTTGGGCCCAGGTATGGGAACCCCAAGGAGCAGAAGAAATATCTCCTCCTGTTTCATAGCCTTTTCAATCCCATGCTCAACCCCCTGATCTATAGTCTGAGGAACTTGGAAGTGAAGAATGCCTTGAAGAGAGTGCTGGGAACAGAGAGAGACTTATGAAAAGATTATGGCATCAGGGTTGACAGTGACCTAGGAAGATATTATCTCAAGAGGTTCCAACCCCAACTTAGCATGAGAGTGATCTGAGACAACATAAAATAAGATGAAAACACGGAGGCAAACCGTAAGAGACTCTTAACTCTAGGAAACGAACTGAGGGTTGCTGGAGAGAAGGGGAGTGGGGGGATGGGGTAACTGGGTGATGGGCATTCAGGAGGGCACTTGATGTAATGAGCACTGGGTGTTATATACAACTGATGAAGCACTGAATTCTACCCCTGAAACTAATAATACACTGTATGTTAACTAAATTGAATTTAAATTAAAATTTTAAAAAATAGAGCCATCTTCTGCATCACCACTTAAATCACCAAATCAGCAGATGTGGGATGTATCCTAGAGATCTCTATCTTCAAATATTATCAATAGCCAATTGTAATGCAGCTGGCCCATGAACCAGGATTTGGAAGCTGCAAATCCAGAACAATACCCTTTATAATATCTTCAAGCTGTGGTCTAGCCTCATGCCTCCCAACATGCTAGCTTCTTAAAACACTAGCTCCTCAAAGGCTTTAAAAATAAATTCTACGGGCAAGTAAGTTTGAAAATTACTGCATATTAGATGCCTTACTTTAGAGCTCACAATTCATATTAGCATAGTGAAAACTAAAAATTTCTGTGATGAAGATTTTTATTCCAATTTTTAATCAATGTTTTCCAAATTCGATTGATCACATAAAAATTTTTTTCATAACACTAACAGTTTCCTGGAACAGGAAATCTTGATCTTGATTGACTCATTGTGAACACTTCCTATAACCCCCTTCTAGAGAAAAATTACTTTTTTCCTGCAAGGTGACCCTCTAAAGAGGTTGTAGGTCTAAGCACAGTACCCTGATTCAGCCTGTGAGAACGTGTGCTCTCTTTGAGTAAAGAAAGTGAAGGTCAGTATTTCTCCTCTTCAGTCCTAGGTCATCTGGAGGTAATGAATCCAACCTTCTCCTTCATCTTGGGTCAGCATTCCTAGGCACACTTCATGGGATAACTTCATTCAATTTCACAATCTTCAAATCTGAGATTTAAGAATGTGTACATTTCCCTGTTTAACTACTACACTCAAATCTATTTTTTCTCTCCTCGGTTTTAAGGATAAAACCAAGTTTCTCACAGAAATCTGGGAGGATTTGCAAAAGCCATCACCTACGCAGCGTATAAGCTTTAGAAAGATTTCTCCACTGTTGTGTTTAGAAAATAGAGATATGGGAGATGTTCTAAAGAGAAAGTTCACAGGAAAGGTACACAATGAATGATGGATACAAAGGAAATGAGTAAAGGATAGAATGCCCAAGGGGCTAGTTGATCTTTTGAAGATTAAAAAGGAAACAAAATAGGGACAGTGCATGATTTATTGTATGTTGGTTATTCCTGAAATGAACAAATCTCAAATAACCTCACACACAGGAATTGCCTGATACTCTATATGGAATGCCATGTGCACTACTGTGATCTCAAAACAAAAAGGGTTAAGTGAGAACTAAGGAACACATGGACAGTCCTCAGTGGCTCAATGGATCCTAGAAAAAGGGGGGAAAGGAAAGTCAAATCAACTTCTCTTAAAACAACAACAACAACAACCTTAGGGGCTTAAGTCCTGGTCATCAGTTTGGTAGATCCATAAACTAGTTTTCTATCAATTAACCTGGAATTGATCAGAATGGTCAGAACTTAATGACCTTCATAAAACTCACGAGATGATCATGGTTAACCCAGATGCCAATTTCAACCTTTATAATGAAGGATGTTTCTCCCCAGGGAAAGTAGTGCCAGTACCCATGATTCAAGATAGTCCAGTTCTCTTTTCAAAAATTGGAGAAATAAAACAAAAATGTCTCAAAGAGGCTAGAATCAGAGCAAATGGAATTGAATAATATAGAAGAGTATTTCTTCAAAACTGAACAAAAATTCTCCCCAGGAGGTCACAATTCTCATAATGAACCTAGATGTCTAAGGTATAGAAGTTTCTATATCTTAGATATAAACAATAACAAACACAATAAAAATAAACTTGAACAAATTCTGCCTCTTTGTTTCCCCAGTTTTCAAGATTCCAAGTGAAACATTGGTAATAACAATTGTTATTTTCCATCAGTTTTACGTCTTATGACTTTCTGAAGATATGTTCCTTCTTGATTCAGACCCTTATTTCATCAATTAAAAGCCAACATTTTGCCAGCCGATTATTGAGGCAATTTACTTTGGAAAGTGTCTAAATGATCTGTGTATTGATATTTATTCTACTTCCAAATGGAAATCATGTCCAAATCCTGGTGGACCTTGCTATAATCACAAGTTATAAATGCAGGCTGAAATAACATCAGTGCTTATAGAAAATGACCAACGCTGGCAGATAATGTAAATATTTGAGAATATATGTGTTGCATTTAAGAGTTCACTATGTTATGTGTTACTTTCTATACATTTATGTTTTATATATGTTTATGTTTTACTCTGACCACTTTTTTTTTTTAAGTAAGCTCTACGCCCAACATGGGGCTTGAATTCATGACCCTGAAATCGAGACTTGTGTGTTATACATACTGAGCCAGCCAGGTGCCCCTACTCTGACCACGTTTAGAATTGTCCAGAAGTTAAAGCAACGTGACCTCAATATGCATTGGAAAACATGTAATTTTGAGATGATGCTTTCCCAAAGTTAAAGTTTGTTTAGTATCATAAACATTTACATTTAACTTTCTTATTGTCTTAGTTCAAAGGTTTTACTTTTTTATAAAAGATGGTCATACAGTGATAAACTAGAGAACTCTATCCCATTGTTTCCAAGATTTCAGTTTGCTGTTTTTTTATATGTCAGTTTCCAGATTTCCACATTTTTTGCAAGTCACCTGAAACTATAAAAAAAAGAAAGAAGGTCCCAGTATTTATGGATTGCCTAGTGTGCCCCAGGATTTTCACGTGATCAAGAGCCATTTTTTATGTCCCTGAATGTGTGTTTCTTTCCATAGTGGATATGTTCTCCAAACTTGATAACTGTGACCAGTTTTCCCCCAAGTTTTCATGATAACCCCAGCAAGACAGGAATCACACAGTAACAAACTCATTAGTTTGTAAATCACATGACTGACTGATAAGAGATTTCCCAAATAACATTTTGGCCTCCCTACATCCACTATCAGAAAACAGTGGAATATAAATAAATATGACAACATCATAGGTAGGAAATGTTCTCCTAATCCCAGAAGAGCAGAAAACATCGAGGGGATGCTGCCTTGGAGAGGGTTCTCTGCTCCCCTGCCCTGAGGGACAGGACCCGGAGTCTCCTTTCAGAATGGAGATTAGAGAGTACTTCTAAGGTTGACCTACCTGGCTGGCTTGTGCCCTAGCAAACCCCTCCTCAGGCACGTTCTAATAAGCCCCAGTGGGACGCCTTGGCTCTCCTTGGCCTCCCCACTCTGCTCCCTGCCTCCGTTGCCTGCTCTCTCCAGCAGCTCCACACCTGGGCTTGTTGCTTGGAATCAGCTGAGTTTTCAGGGACCTTTCTTCCCGCCTCTGCTGCTCCACTAGGGCCCAGGTCGCAGGGGGAGCAGCTGAAGGACAGAGGGGAAGGCCTGGGGCTTCTTCACCGCCACACCGGGTCGGCTTCCTTACAGGTTCAGCGGGACTGTCTGCAGGTTTGGGAATTAGGGCAGTGCTGGGATTCAGGAAATCCAAATAATGCCGAGTATTCGGGACTGCAGTGACTGATGCTGTCTCAGAGGGGTGCTCTGTGGCTGGCTGCGTTGTCTAACCGTGGGTCCTGCTGGGGATGAGCGCAGAAATAGAGAACCGCTTTGTGTCTCCTTCCCAGGGGAGGTGAGCATGCGTGCGTCTCACAGCCCACCCTCCAGTGAGCCCTCGGGCCCTACCGACCAGGTTGAGGCCTCGGAGAATAAAAGCTCCTTTTCTGAGGATTCTGCCACATTTTCCATCAGGCACAGAAGTGAGGGTCCTGCAGCTCCCACAGAAGCTTCCAGAAAGCAGAATCCTGCCCAACCTTCAGGTGCTTTTCCCTCTGAGTTCCTTGAGTCCAAATGGAGCTAACCAGGTTAGCTTGTTATACTTCATCGTTAATTCCTGTTAGACAGAGGGTAGCATCTACCCTTTGTGGACTGTTTCTGCCAATCTTTGTTTAAGCGTTGGAAAGAGAAAGAACTATTCTTTGTTAATGTTAAACATATATGCTCACCTTTCACATTCTGTATGAATAGTTTCAGGGGAAATTTAGATGCACATTTTATAGACAAATTATATAAAGATGTTTTTTATTTGCTTCATTTGTTTCACGGTGGAGAAATACCCATGTGATAGATATTTACTTGAAAACGACACTAACAAAAGGAATAAGAAATTTCTGTGTCATGGATTTATATAGAACATAAGGAGGGGCATCTGGGTGGCTCAGTTGGTTAAGTGTCTGACTCTTGATTTCGGCTCAGGTCATGACGTCAGGGTTGTGAGATCGAGCCCTGCATCAGGCTCTGCACGGGGTGTGGTGCCTGCTTAAGATTCTCTCTCCCTCCCTCTCTTTCTGCCCCACTCATGCTTTCTCTCTCTCAAAATAGATAGATGATGATGGTAGATAGAGAGATAGATGATAGATAGATGATAGAACATATGGAATGATATTCCTAGCCAAAGAAAATTACAGTAAGTTATATTACAGGATGATGTTATATCAGGAAAATTAACATGTTGGTTATTGTATAAATTATGCATTTACATAGTGTCAACATAGGCGCAATTTATACTAGATCTATGAGATATCTACTGCAATGGAATAGGAAGCCAAATGGTTACTAAATCTATGTCATATGCTTATCTTACAATATGCTTAGCATTAAGGACAGCTAGAATGTATTCGATAAATGTTAGATTTTTCATAGTTTGGAAGATTAGTTTTAGGGATGGGAGGGAAGAGGATAACCTCGTCAATAATACTTTGTTTTTCTTTTTATATATAATTTTATTTTTCTAGGATTTTTATGTTTAACGTACATCTTTTTATTTATCGCTGCTCTTTCTCCTGAAGCACATTTTTACAAGAAAATTTTCACAAAGCTCAGCACCATCGAGCTGCTTTACTCTATGCTTTTTTTTTTTTTAAAGATTTTATTTATTTATTTGACAGAGATAGAGACAGCCAGTGAGAAAGGGAACACAAGCAGGAGCAGTGGGAGAGGAAGAAGCAGGCTCCCAGCGGAGGAGCCCGATGTGGGGCTCGATGTGGGGCTCGATCCCATAACGCCGGGATCACGCCCTGAGCTGAAGGCAGACGCTTAACCGCTGTGCCACCCAGGCGCCCCTTTACTCTATGCTTCTACAGGGCCCAGTACATAGGAAGCACTCAGTAGTATGGTCAACTATTAACTTTTAACAGATTCTTGAATAGGCTATCATTACACGGAACTGACACTCAGTTCTTCACGGGTCACAATAGCTCTTGGCAAAGTCTTGGCTTAAAACTATACGAGCAATACGATGAGTTCGTTTTCAGTCTGTCCTTGCTACTTGTAGGTAAGCAGCCCTATAGTCCGGCTGAGCTATGGATTCACAACAGGTGATTATTTTAGGAATTCTGCTTCCCCCAAGTCCACTACTTGAGAAGAGAACTTGCCACCTCACCACCCTTCAAGGTTGACTTTTTAAAACATAGGTTCCATCAAGTTCTGATGTTTGTGTAGGAAATGATTTCCTTCTTAGATCTTTATTTTAGAACTTCAGTTCTGCCTGATTATTTATTAACCAGACGACAGTTGACCACTTTTGAAATTCTGAAACTGTACACATGTATATTCATGTACATCTCTGTGCCCCAAGGTGACATTTGGACCTGGAACACATCACAGGGTTGAGGCCCCACCTTAACCCCCACCAACACAGAAGAAATTTAATCTGTTTGCATTTCATTTGATTGCTTTTAACTGATATATGTCATATAGGTATCAAACAAAATTTTTTAAAAAGAGAAGTATAATCAAAATTCAATTGTTCAAAACACTTTGTAAATCCTTCAGTGGGTCTTATCAAATTTTTAAAAATCGATTTTAATACGTATCTCCAGGGATGCAATTCTACTCAATTGTTATACTTTACTTCCCTGGGAGGAATGGGCTGAACTTGGCATGATTATAGTAGAATATTCTTTAAAAGAAATTGAATCTAATATGAAGAAATCAATAGTTAGATGTTTGTTCATTTGTATTCCTTTATTTGTCCCTTTGACAAATGTTTATTAACTGCCAGGATATAAAAATTAACCAGTCCATTCCACTGCTTTAAAAGAAATCAAATTTGAAACAGAGCTACTGTACTGAAAGAATATTAATGTACCCCAACCTCCTTTTTGTCTTTAAATTTAGCTGTCAAAAACCCATGGTTTGTACTCTATTTTCTTTTTTCATTTAAATTTTTCATGTTGAGAGAATAAAGGAAAATTAGGAAAAGAAATTACTATTTTATAAGTGGGTAGCTTAGTGAGTATCTCATAGCCAAATATTTTCCTACGCCTACGTGTTTAAAAAATTAATTTAGAAGGTTTGTTAAGCACACAAATTGTTAATATTAACAATCAAAAAATCAAAATCAAATAAACCCTGGTTCTATATGAGGCATTTTCAATATATTATTTAAATTACTTCTATGTCCTGGGATCCAGCCCTGTGGCGGGCTCCCAGTGGGGAGTCTGCTTCTCCCTCTGCCGGTCCCCGGCTCATGCTCTTTCGCTCTTGCTCTTGCTCAAGTAAATAAAAAGCAAATAAATAAATAATATGTACAAGCACATGGATTTGACTTACAAGTATTGTGAAATGACTACCACAGTAAGTCTAGTTAACATGTATCATGTCATAGCTATACAAAAAAAAAAAAAAATAGAAAAAAGAAATTTTCCATTTCATGATGAGAACTCTTAGAGTTTACTCTCGTAACAACTTTCAAATACACCACACATCATCATTAACTCTAGTCTTCATGTTGTACCTGACATCCCCAGTACTTATTTTATAACTGGAAATTAGACCTTTTGACCACCTTCATCCAGTTCCCTCTCCACCCACCCGCCTCTCTGGTAACCACAGATCAAATTGTTTTTCCCTATGAGTTTTGTTTTGTTTGTTTGTTTTAGATCCCCCATATAAGTAAGATCATAGCGTATTTCTTCCTCTGATTTATTTCACTTAGCATAATGCTCTCATGTTGCAAATGGCAGGATTTCTTCCTTTTTATGGCTGAATAATAATAATCTATTTATGATCAGTGGGTACTTCGGATGTTTCCATGTCTTGGCTCTTATAAATTAATGCTGCAAGAATATGGGGGCGCAGATAGGTCTTCTGCCTTGTGTTCTCTTGCAGGTATATTCCCAGAAGTGGAGTTGCTGGATCATGGGGTATTACTATCTTTTAATTTTTTTTTTTAAAGATTTTATTTATTTATTCGACAGAGATAGAGCCATCCAGCGAGAGAGGGAACACAAGCGGAGGAGCGGGAGAGGAAGAAGCAGGCTCATAGCGGAGGAGCCTGATGTGGGGCTTGATCCCATAATGCCGGGATCATGCCCTGAGCCGAAGGCAGACGCTTAACCGCTGTGCCACCCAGGCGCCCCTAATTTTTTAAGTAACCTCCGTACTGCTTTCTTTAGTGGATGCACCAATTCACATTCCTACCAACAAAGCACAAGGGCTCTCTCTGCTCCAGCATTTGTTAACTCCTGTCTTTGATGCTGACCTTTCTGACAGGTGTGAAGAGCTATCTTAGGGTGGGTGCGATTTGCATTTCCCTTATGATTAGTGATAATGAATGCCTTTTCATGTATTTGTTGGCTAACCGTATGTCATCTTTGAAAGAATGTCTATCCAGGTTCTTTGCCCATTTCGACTTGATTATTTGGGAGCTTTTCTGTTTTCGCTGTAGTTTTTGCTACTGAGATGTATTAGTTTTTCATATATTTTGGATATTAACCCCTCATCGAATATATGGTTTGCAAATATTTTTTCTGTTTTCATGGATTGGCTTTTCATTTTGTTGATCATTTCTTTTGCTGTGCAGAAGCTTTTTCATTTGATATAATCCTACTTGTTTATTTTTTATTTCGTTGCTTGTGCTTTAGGCGTTATGTTTAAAAAATCATTGCCGGGGTGCCTGGGTGGCTCAGTCGGTTAAGTGCTCGACTTATGATTTCAGGTCAGGTCACGATATCAGGGTCCGGAGATGGAGCCCCGTCCCACTCCATCTTCAGCTGGGAGTCTGCTTGAGATTCTTTCCTTCTCCTTCTGCCTCTCCCCTACTTGCGTGCACACTCTCTCTCTGTAAAATAAATAAACAAATCTTTAAAAAATAAATCATTGCCAAAACACATGTCAAGGAGCTTTATTCCTGTGTTTTCTTCTAGGAGTTTTATGGGTTTGGGTCTTAGATTTAGGTCCTTCATCCGTTGTGAGTTAATTTTTGTGAACAGTGTGAAGTAGGGGTCTAGTTTCATTCTTTTACATGTGAATATCCTATTATTCCAGCACCATTTTTGGAAGACAGTGTCTTTTCTCCATTCAGTATTCTTGGCTCCATTGTCAAATATTAGTGGAGCATTTTGTATGGGTTTATTGCTGGGCTCTTGATTCTTTTTCACTGGCCTGTGTGTCTATTCTTATGCCGGTATCATATTGTTTTGGTTACTACAGCTTTAATATCTAGCTTGAACTCAAGAAGGGTAATGACTTGCTTTCTTCTTTCTCAGAACTACTTTGTCTATTCAAGGTCTTTTGGGACCCCTCAAATTTTTGAATTTTTTTCCTACTTCTATAAAAATGTTGTTGGAATCTTGACAGGGATTGCATTGAATCTACACATGGCTTTGAGTAATAATAACATTTTAACAATATTAATTCGTCTAATCCATGAACATGGGATTTAGATTCTGAGAGTAACTCAATCATGATTTCAGCTGACACAAGTAAAATTGTTTTCTTTTCTGGGATCATACTAATTGAAAGCTCCTCTGTTACTGATTATTTCTACTATACAGAAATTCTCCTACAGATTTGTACATATGTAGCTCTGAGACAAGCCATATTTCATGATTATTTTCTAATCCATCACCGTGTCAGTGGCTCAACGTAGGTCATCACTGGTGACATATCCCCCTTCTATAAAACTAGATGTTAGATTAAGAATTTAGCTTAAAGTCAGACTCTTCATTTAAATTTGTTTAAATAGGTAAATCAATCATTCTTTTTCTTCTTTTCTCTTCTTTCTTTCGTTCTTTCTCTCTCTCTCTCCTTCCTTCCTTCCTTCGTTCTTTCCTTCCTTCCTTCCTTCCTTCCTTCCTTCCTTCCTTCTTCCTTCTTTATAATTCAGTGAGTTTTTAAAGTTGTTTCCTAATAATGTTGCACACACCAAAATTTATGAAACAATAAATAAAAGAGTTGTTTTAAAATATTTGTGTCACATAGCTATCTGGTTCTCTCCCTAATAGTAAAATGGAGAAAAATCAAACAATGGTTACAGAATTCATCCTACTGGGATTTCGTCTTGGTCCGAAGATTCACATATTCCTTTTTGGGCTCTTCTCCCTGTTCTACACCTGCACCCTACTAGGGAACGGGCTCATCCTGGGCCTCATCTCGCTGGACTGCAGACTGCACACCCCCATGTACTTCTTCCTCTCCCACCTGGCCATCGTCGACATAGCCTACACCTGCAACACCGTGCCCCAGATGCTGGTGAACCTCCTGAATCCAGATAAGCCCATCTCCTTTGCTGGCTGCCTGACACAGACCTTTCTTTTCTTGACTTTTGCTCATACTGAATGTCTTCTCCTGGTGGTGATGGCCTATGATCGGTACGTGGCCATCTGCCACCCCCTCCAGTATTCTGCCGTCATGAGCTGGGGGGTCTGCGTCACCCTGGTGCTGACTTCCTGGGCTTGTGGCTCTCTCCTGGCCCTGGTCCATGTGGTTCTCATCCTGAGGCTGCCCTTCTGTGGGCCTCATGAAATCAACCACTTCTTCTGTGAAATCCTGTCTGTCCTCAAGCTGGCCTGTGCTGACACCGGGCTCAACCAAGTGGTCATCTTTGCAGCCTCTGTGTTTATCTTAGTCGGGCCCGTCTGCTTGGTGCTGGTGTCCTACTCGCGCATCCTGTTTGCCATCCTGAGGATCCAGTCCGGGGAGGGCTGCAGGAAGGCCTTCTCCACCTGCTCCTCCCACCTCTGTGTGGTGGGGCTCTTCTTTGGCAGCGCCATCGTCATGTACATGGCCCCCAAATCCCGCCACCCCGAGGAGCAGCAGAAGATCCTTTTCTTGTTTTACAGCCTTTTCAACCCTCTGCTGAACCCTCTGATCTACAGCTTGAGAAATGCAGAGGTCAAGGGCACCCTGAGAAGAACAATGTGCAAGGAAGGTCATTCCCAGTTGGAGTGACATTGGAAACACCAGCCTCAGTGTTTGCTGCCTAAATCCAGAAAATTTCACTGCTCTCATCTCAGATGTGCCTAAAGAGCACAAGAGCTAGCCTTCCCTCTTCCTTTGAATGAAAAGATTTAGATACATTGCATTCATTGATCATCTTGCAAAGTGTCATTTTATCAGATATGATTTTTTTTATTGCTCATTGAATTTAGTATCTGCGAAATTAAAAATTGTTTTAATTCATTTTCTAGGTCCCAGAAGTTGAATACATTCCATCTACCTCTCTAACCTAAGGATTTAAACTCTCTATTTTTTTAATGATTTTTTATTATATTATGTTAGTCACCATACAGTACATCCCCGGTTTCCGATGTAAAGCTCGATGATTCATTAGTTGTGAGTAACACCCAGTGCACCATGCAATACGTGCCCTCCTTACTACCCATCACCGGTCTATCCCATTCCCCCACCCCCTTCCCCTCTGAGGCCCTCAGTTTCTCAGAGTCCATAGTCTCTCATGCTTCATCCCCCTTCTGATTACCCCCCCTTTCTTTATCCCTTTCTTCCCCTACCGATCTTCCTAGTTCTTATGTTCCATAGATGAGAGAAATCATATGATAATTGTCTTTCTCTGCTTGACTTATTTCACTTAGCATTATCTCCTCCAGTCTCGTCCATGTTGCAGCAAATGTTGAGAATTCGTTCTTTCTAATAGCTAATATTCCATTGTATATATGGACCACAACTTCTTAATCCAGTCATCTGTTAAAGGGCATCTCGGCTCCTTCCACGATTTAGCTATTGTGGACAATGCTGCTATGAACATTGGGGTGCATATGGCCCTTCTCTTCACTACGTCTGTATCTTTGGGGTAAACACCCAGTAGTGCAATGGCTGGGCCATAGGGTAGCTCAATTTTTAACTCTCTAAATGCGTATATCATAAGACTTGGAAGAAAAAAGAAAAAACTGCAGTGAAGGACAGTCACCCCTGAAACCCAGAGGCACACTTGCCCATTCTCCTAAAATCGTACTTGCCCTGTTAAAGATAACTGCTAAAGAACAGCTCAGAAAGATATTTATTTAGTGTGTTGCATGATGGTGAGAAATTTTGGATAAAAATTATTGATTCAGGAAGTAAATGAGCAGGTCGAGTGAAGGAACAAAATTAATGCAAGATATATAGGACAAAGGAGAGGAGAAGAAAAAAATCTGTAGACAGCATGAGAACCGTGCATATTGTTTACAGCTTCAGAGATAAACAGGTTACTAGTTGCAAGCAAAGGAGCCAAACTGGGCATTCTCTCCTTGAATGGGCCGATAAGGGGTATCAAAGAAAGCAATTTGGGCTGTTTATGGATTCTCCAGAAAATTTTGAGTGTTGAGCTATAAATTATGTAGATGTACAGACTATTCCAATATGTACTTTTCTGGTGTCTTTTTATCAGCACGTCCACCTGGGTTGGTCCACATGTGATTCATTTCCCTCTTTAGAGGTCTTACCCTTGAAATAGGGAACTTGACCCGAGAGTGTAAGTGGCTAGTTTAGTATAGCTGGCCATTCTGGTTTGGTAGTGGATTGATTTTTACTGACTCATTCTACAGTACCGATCCAACGACCAGGGATGAATCCTGTACATTTCAGGTGCCTTTCTAGGGTGTTACCTATAAGATCCACCTTCTCTTTTAAAATATTTTATTTATTTGTTTGAGAAACACAGGGACAGAGGGAGAGTGCAAGTGGGGGGAGGAGTAGATGAGGAGGGAGAAACAGACTCTTGCTGAGCACAGACCCAATGCGGGGCTCGATCCCAGGACCCTGAGATCATGACCTGAGCCGAAATCAAGAATGGGACACTTAACTGAGCCACTCAAGCACCCCTAAAATCTACTTTCTAACCTGTCTTGAGACAAGGATGTCCACTTGCATCCAATCTTTCACAATTTCACGGTAAGAGTGAACAAAAGACTTGTTCAGAAGAATAAATGTGTTGCTCTTCATTTGAGAATCAAAAATTACTCAACCCAACTCTTAGTTACTGTGTGTGGACAGCAGAGTTCACTGACTGTAAGAACAAAATGGGGTTTTATAATATTAACATTTCAGTTAACTGCTCTCCCAGTTCTATACACTATGTATTGATAGCACTTTCCATGGACCATTTCATGTAGTCATCACAAAGCAGCTGCGAAGAAGGTCCTATTATCACTGTTATATGCACACACACCAGAAACTAGCAAATGTCAGGCTTTTGCCTTGACAGTCTGGCTCAGTCTGTTGTGGTTAAATTAAGCCCTCGGTACCTAACCACAACAATGTGCATTGTCTATACCATCAGTGTCATCAATAAAGAACAAACCTAAATTGTCCCAAAGATGGATGTGTTACGTGAAGGAGGGTGTACTTCCGGCCTCATGTGCCACAGTGAGCTGACCTATGCTCTGTAAGGCCTAGAAGATGAGACCATTTATGAGAAGCTGGTTGTCATGGACAATGACTCCTAAGGGCAGAGTCACCAAAATCTTTGGACTTCTGGAGGAACACAGAACATAAGATGAGAATAAAGGCCACTCTTACTGAGATTGGTGATTGAGTTGAGCTAAAACCCAGAACCAATACACCAAGATAACACCACCATAATCTCTCTCTCTTTCTCATTCCCTCTCTCTTTCTCTCTCTCTCTCGGTCAGTCAATGTACTTTACATATGTGTCTTATTTAATCCTCAAAACAGTCCTTTGAGGCAAAAAAGAATATCCCCACTTTATGTAAAGGGAAACGGAAGTGCAGGGAGGTTGAGTGACTTGCCCAGTATCATAGATGCTGACTGTCCAGTCCAGGATTGAACTGAGGCAATCACATTCTTGACCTTATAGTCATAACCGCTGGGTACCATGGCCTCTTTGGAGCTATCTGTGGATAATGGTCAGAGAAATCAAGGCAGTGAAACAAAACCAGTGACTAAGATCAAGTGACGGGCTAGGCTTCAGACAGAAGCTTTCATTTGCTGGAGGAAGCACCTTGACTGTAAACTGAAATGTAAACAGTGGGTGTGGTAACAAGGAAGAACTTGACTCCAAGGGTCAGAGACCAAGGAGGGCCCTGACCATGAGCAGCACAGGGAGCAGGAAAGTGGGGGACAGATGATTCAGTTTCATGTTGATGGAGTAGTGATGGAGTAGAATTTGAATGGATGATTGACAGTATTTTATCTAAAGGAGCCCTTTCCCAACACAAAGGAATTTAGATTTCATTTTTTGGTGTTGCAAATTGTTATGATCTTTCAGGTGGAATTTATAGAACATCCCGAGAGAGCGGGAACTGGAATCTGTCTGCCACTTTTTCATCCACACTAGCACACTGCCTAGCCCATAGGAGGCCCTCAGCAAGCACCGGTCAGGTACACTCATGAGCCTTTATCACTTCACTACACACAGTCTTCAGTGTTAAACTATCTTAGAACTCCCACATTTTCCAAAATCCTTTTATTTTAGGAAATAATTGTAGCTAAAATGTAGTTAGTAATGGCTGTGTACCAGACACTACGTTAAATTCTTTAGTTGTGATCCTCACATCAAAGCTGTGAAGTATTAATGGTATTTTCCATTATAGAAGGGAAATCGAGGTCTGGAGAATTAGGTAACATACTCAATGTCATAAAAATATTAAGTAGTAGAGTCAGAATTCAGATCCAGTCAATCCAATCTAGATTAACTGTGAATGGCCTTTGGTTAAGGACCTACTGATACGTCTTCAATGGCTAGACTAGGCTCACGTCACAGTAGTCAATAAATGCTGACTGAAGTGATCATTTAGCCTAGACTGCTATCCAAAATTAAAAACAAAAAAAAGAATGTAGCTTCATAAAATATGTAACTTAAATACAGCAGCCATTACCCTTTCAAAGTTAGACATCTTGTCCATTAGTCACTTTTAGTTTCGAATGCGCTCAGTACTTGCAGAAGTGTCTCCTTACGGGGTGAACATTAATGATTAATTGTGTCTCATTTGCCAGTGATTGCAGAGGAATTACAAACCTATTAGAAGGTATTTCCTCCTTAATATAAAAAAAGAGTTACGTATGTTCATTTCTATCATGGGGAACAGAGGATATGAGCCTTTTAAAAAAGAGCATGCCGAATGGCGGAAGCCTCTGCTGATGCTATGCCAGGAGGGGCTTGGGCTCGCTGAGCCACCAAGCAGAGGGTGCGAATCCTGTGTCTTTAAAAATGGGGGAGAATTAGGGGCTGTAACTACTGAAAATGATAGGGTGGGAGGCTGTAGGTGGGAGCGAGTTCACACGCCATTTGCAGTTGGATTCCCCAGTGTCTTTGGCATGGGGAGGGGCGCTGACGACCACTGACCCGTAGGATGATTGTTCATTCTTTGTCAGATGGGGGAGACCAGCGCCTCTCTGGTGTTCGCGTGCATACAAGTCATGGAAGATCTTGCAGAAATGCAGGTAATGATTCAGCAGGCCTGAAAGGGATGAGAAGAGAGTTGCATTTCTAAGGATCTCTGCTATCTTGCTGATGCTGCCACGGACCACACGTTGGATGTTAATGCAAGAGAAGCATTGTTACATGTATGGTTCCTAGGGAGGAAAAGGGAAGGAGAGTTCGAATGGTCTCACAGGACGTCTCAGTCGTGATGTCTTTTCCCAGACCACAGGGAAGGGTCTGCCTGCCTTCCTTCTTGATGACCTTTGACTAGATTGGTGCTTCAGTTTCACCTGGTTTTTTTGTTTTGTTTTGCTTGTTCTCTGCTGTGTGTTTGCTTTTAATTTGTGTAACACCACTGGGCCAAGAGAAGAGGTGGATTTGTGAGCACAGTCTGGTTTCCCCCTCAGAAGGCTGGCTCAGAGGCAGGACATCTGGGTGCCTATCTCAATTCTGCCAATTCTACCAGGTCACTATGTGACCTTAGGAAAATCACTGAATTCCTCTGGGCATTGGCTTTCCCACCTGGAAAATGAAATGTCGGACTAAATGATCTGTAAGCACCTCTAGTTCTATGCTTCTCTGCTAACTTTCTAGCATTTCGATTTTTTTCTCTTACTAGGAGACAAAATTAAGTGGATTATTTTGAGAATAACTGAATACAATTAATTCCTGAACCTTGCACATACTAGGAATTCAAAAGTAAACACCCTATTAGTGAAGAGTTTGTATATATTAATGATCTTGGAACTATGGATGGCATAAGATATAGAAAATAAGACATATTCCAGAGAGGAGGAGTTAAGATGGCGGAGGAGTAGGGGACCCCTTTTTCAGCTGGTCCCCTGAGTCGAGCTGGATAGGTACCAGACCAGCCTAAATAACCACGGAATCAGCCTGAGACGCAGGATGATGCATCTGGATCTCTACAAATGAACATCTCCAGCGCTGAGTATTGAGGTACGAAGAGGGGAGCTGTAAACCGTGCACGGATATCGGAAGATAAACGGGAAGGGGGGAGGAGCCGCCGCGCTTTGGGCTCTCGGAAGCGGCAGCCACCTGCACGGGAGCGGGCGGACTCACAGAGGGCACCCACAGAGAGCAGACTGAGACCGGTGAGCCGTGAACGCGCGCGCCACCAGGCATCTCCCGGAACACCGGAATCCCGTGTGCTCACGGGATCCAGACTGAGACCGGGAACTCCCGGAGCAGCAAGGGGCGGCGCTGGCGGCTGGCGGGCCACCTGCACGGGAGCGCAGTGGACCGCGGGTCGGCACCCGCCAAACAGCAGACTGAGACCCTGAACCGGCGCGCCACCAGGCTTCTCCCGAAACTCCGGAATCGAGGTGTGCTCACCGGGCATAGACTGAGACCGGGAGACCGAGCGCGCGGGCGCTGGTGGCTGACGGCATTAGAAACACAAAGGACAGACGCCGGTGGCTGGCGGCATTAGAAACACACAAGGACAGAGAAGGCGCCGGCCCTGGAAGTGAGGGGGACGCCGGGTGTGGGGCGCACATCCTCGACGCTGCAGGGTTGAGCAGCACCAACAGTAACAGAGTTAAAGTGGCCAGAACATAGTGGAGAACGGGCCGCAATCCCTCTGTTCTGCGCATGCAGCCTCTGCTGCTCTGACCTCAGAAGAGGCATAGCCGGCCGCCAGGGAAAGCCGCAGAGAACAAAAGCCTGAAATACCGGCTCAGAGAGTGCCCATCCCCATCCTCCTCGCAGGGGACACGAGACTCTACCCAAACATGGCTGCCTGAGTATCACGCAGCAGGCCTCCCAGACACAGAAGGCAGGCTGAAAAATCAAGAAGCTCCACAACCAGGCGCCTGGGTGGCGCCGTCATTGAGCGCCTGTCTTCGGCTTAGGGCGTGATCCCGGCGCGGAAAGGAGTCCCTCATCGGGCTCTCTCCGCTGGGAGCCTGCTTCTTCCTCTCCCACTCCCTGCTTCTGTTCCCTGTTGCTGACTGTCTGTCTCTCTCTCTCAGATAAGTAAATAAATAAAATCTTTAAAGAAGAAGCCCACATCTCCTAAGATCCCTATAAACAAGGGGCACGGCCTGGGACCCAGTCAATAATTTTGGGCTCTGGAAACCCCGCAACCTCTCTTCATCAGAATGACAAGAAGGAGAAGCCCCCCAGCAAAGAAAAGACAGTGAGTCAGTGGCCTCTGCCACAGAAGTAACGGATATGGATGTAACCAAATTATCAGAAAGAATTCAGAGTAACAATGGTCAAGATAATGAGTAGACTTGAAAAAGTATTCAGGAAAATATTACTGAGAATATAGTATCCCTAAGGGGGAAATGAGAGCAATTTGACAGAAATTAAAAATTCTATGAGCCAAATGCAGGCAAAACTAGAGGTCACTCTGCGGGGGTCACGGAAGCGGAGGAAAGGGTTAGTGTGAATTGGAGGATGGGTTAATAGAGGAAAAATAAAAATAGAAGATGGTTTAAAATCCACCCACGAATGTTGGCTCTGGAGATTACTGACTCAACGAAACGATCCAATGTTAGAATCATCGGCGATCCCCGAGGGGGTGGAGAAAAACAGAGGTCTAGGAGAGATATTTGAACAAATTGTAGCTGAAAACTTCCCTAATCTAGCAAGGGAAACAAAAATTCCGGTCCAAGAGGCAGAGAGGACCCCTCCCAAGCTCAACCATGACAGACCTACACCACGTCATGTCATAGTGCACATTGCAAACATGAGATCCAAGATACAGTATTGAAAGCGGCCAGGGCAAAGAAATTTCTCATGCGTACAAGGCAAAGGCATCAGAATTACATCAGACCTGTCTACACAGACCTGGAATGAGAGAAAGGGTTGGGAGCATTTTTAAAGCTCTTCAGAGAAAAACATGCAGCCAAGGATCCTTTATCCAGCAAGGCTGTCATTCGAATTGATGGAGAATAAAGACATTTCAGAATCGACAGTCACTAGCCAATTTCAGAACCACGAAACCAGCCCTACAGGAGGTATTACGGGGGTTCTATAAAAGTAAAAAGGCCCCAAGAGTGATACAAAACAGAAAGTCACAGCCAATACAAACAAAGACTTTACTGACAACATGGCAGAATTAAAAGCATATCTCTCAGTACTCAGCCTGAACATTAATGGTTTAAATTCTTGCTTCAAACGCCACAGGGTTGCAGATTGGATAAAAAGAAATGACCCATCCATTTGCTGTCTACAAGAGACTCATTTCGAACCCAAAGATGCATTCAGACTGAGAGTAAGGGGATGGAGTACCATCTTTCACGCAAATGGACCTCAAAAGAAAGCTGGGGTAGCAATTCTCATATCAGATAAATTGGATTTTAAACTACAGACTATAGTTAGAGATGCAGAAGGGCACTATATTATTCTTAAAGGAAGTATCAACAAAGTGGATATGACAATTATAAATATATATGCCCCCAAAAGGAGCAGCAAGATACACAAGCCAACTCTTAACCAGAATAAAGAGACATATAGATAAAAATACATTAATAGTAGGGGACCTCAACACTCCACTCTCAGAAATAGAACACCCTGGCAAAAACTAAGCAAAGAATCAAAGGCTTTGAATGCCATACTCGACGAGTTGGACCTCTTAGATATACATAGAACACTACACCCCAGAACCAAAGATTAATCATTCTATTCTAATGCCCATGGAACATTTTCAAGAATAGACCATGTTCTGGGACACAAAACAGGTCT